>NC_136522.1:74195584-74218084 GCF_053919585.1 Euprymna scolopes
TTTATAATTATTTATTTTTGTAAGTAAAAAATACTTACAACCATTGAATTATAAGTGGTTTGCCATACTTATAGGTAAATGTGCACTCCATAGATACCATAATACTTAAAGTTAAATTCAAATTTTGATAGATCTTTTAATCTAAACGCGAAATAAATTGTGATGCTGAAAACGTACACAGTAAAACAATGCGTTTTATTGTCGCGTTGATTATTTATTTGTAACGCAAATTAATAAAAAACATATTTACAAGAAAATTTATGAATGTTTTTTAAGAAAGGTGTATTAAAAAATGGATCATAAATTAAAAAAAAGGGAAGGCGGTGGTTAAATCGCCGTTGTAAAATGCTCTTATGGTTGTAAATGGGTTTAAGTAGATTTATTTTAAAGAAAATTGCGTTAAAATAACTCAAACGTAATACGGAAATGAACGATGTAAAAAAAAAATGTAGAAACTATTATATATATATATTGTATATTTGGATCATTTAAACGAAAAAAAAAAAAACAATTGGGACGCTGAAAACGTACACAGTAAAACAATACGTTTTGTTATCGCGTTTATGTACGCATGCACAACCGGAAGTCGTAAACCGGATGTCGGGTTACAACACCCGTTACAAAGTCATTCGAATTTTATAATTATATATATATATATATATATATAAATACATATATATATATATATATATATATATATATATATAAAGCTGAATGTCTGTGTGTGTGTGTCTGGTCACGAATAGGCTCCTATATGGTTGACTATTTTAAAAAACTGATTACATATAATGATAGAAGATGTATCGAGACACAGGAATGGCTATGTTTGATTTGTCAGAACGGTGGTTCATTAAAATTGTGGGGTCTGCGTTCGCGCCTGGTCCACAAAGTATGGAAATAAAAAATAAAAAATTAAAAAAAAAAAAAAACGTTTACAAGTGTTTTAGATATAGATGTACATAAGAATACTTTGATAAGTATATTTCAACTTAAATACGGATGGTATAATAAAATTGTGGGATCTGCGTTCGCGCCTGGCCTTCATAGAATGGAAATAGGCACACACTTTAATAAAGACTTTTCATATTTATCTGCATAAAAGTGTTTCAGTGTGAACAGGTATCGTATAATAAATTATAGGGTTTATCTATTTTAGTTTTACTTCCATCATATTTTGCTTTGATTTTGATACCCCCAAATTCGAAGCTATCTCTTTACAACCGTTCCTTTTCATAACCTATCACACTTTCATAAATCAGAGTCCATTTTCTGTAGGCTGTTTTTGAACCCAGACAACGACGGGTACTTTTGCTAGTATATATATATATATATATATATATATATATATATATATATGAATGACAAAAGTCTATATTCCAAATTTTAAGATGTACATCTTACGATTTATTTTGTTAGGTGTGTTGACATGTTTAATTCTTGACAGCACCCGTTTCATAGCGTGTTCATGTAATTATCACGTCTTCAAAAGAAAATAAAATAATATGGAAGAAAATCTGAAGAGAAGTTGCAATTGTGTTTTGTTTTGGTTACGTGTTAGTCTTACAATAAAAAGGAAACGTTGATGGACAAATAACTTGCTTTATTCCTTTTACATCTCTCTCTCACGCTCTCTCTCTTTATATATATATATATATATATATATATATATATATATATATATATATATATATATATAATGGTGTTTCCGATACAATTACTGATTCCGTAGTAAATTACTGATTCCGATACAATTACCGTGTCCGATTCTGATTCTTTATAAATCCTTAAATATTTCTATAGCTGTTATTTACCCCGATTTCTGTAAAAAAACAAAAAAAAAAAAAAAAAATAGAGTTCAAAATAGACTTCGTAGCCTCGTAGGAGATGTCCTTTTCTCTTCGCTGCAACCTCTATCTCACAGAAGAGATGTTGCGAGTTTGTCTCTGATGTATCGTTATTTTCATGGAAAGTGTTCGACTGAGCTTCAATCTATGGTCCCCCCTCGCCAAACTTTCACAAGAAACACTCGTCTAGCTGTAAACACTATCAATAATTCCCCCCACTCTTTATCTGTGCCTAAACCTAAACATAGATTCCATGAACAAAGCTTCTTTCTTAGAACTGCACGCCTGTGGAATTGTCTTCTGTTTTCCTGCTTTCCGACTGACTACAATATGGTTGTGTTCAAGTCTAACGTAAATAAGTTCTTGATGAGCCGTTCCATATAAGTTATCAACTTTACCAAATTTTCATTACTAATGATTACTATAATGTCCAATTTCTACTGTACACTCTTTAACCCTTATCCTTGAGTGGCCCTTTGGCCTTGATAATGTGGTGATGCCTATGTAAAAAAAACAACAAAACAAAAAAAACATGTTAAATATGCAGATATTTTCCTAAACGTCATAATACACTTGTGGAGGATGATCTATCGGTTTTAACTTTACTGGCATCTTAAAATCAATAAATATTTATTATTTTAGCATTATTACCAGCAATGGAAGATTTTGCTTTAAACAAAATCAAATAAAAAAAAAATACAATAAAAAGAATCTTTTTGCATCGAAAAATAGACAATTTTTTCGATTCCGATACCGATTCTAATACCCCCAAATTTGTCGATTTTTCCGATTCCCGATTCCGATTAATCGGCCCAACACAAATATATATACTATTTTTACGTATTGCTGAGCGGAGAATTTAGTCACATACAAATTAAAAGACACGAGGATGGAATACTGTTGCCATATCTGGGCAGGAGCTGCTAAAAACAGCCTATCCTGCCCTTTCTTTTTTACACCACTTATCAAGACTCGGAAGCCACTCAGGGATAAGGGTTATTGCAAGTACATTACGTTAGTGTGGAGATTTGATGAAGTGTTTAATTAAGGGGGCGGTTCATTAGGAATTTGTTAACGTTGGACTTGAACACATCCAAGTTGTAGTCCGGTGGGAAGCAGGCAGACGGAACAGAGTTCCACAGGCGTGCAGTTCTAAGAAAGAACCGTTGTTCATGGAATCCACGTTTTGATTTAGGCACAGATATAGAGTGAGGGAAATTTTTCACAGTGGATTCAGTTAGACGGGTGTTTTTCGTGAAAGATTGGCGAGGGGGGACCAGAGATTGGAGTTCAGACGAGCACCTGCCATGGAAATAACGATAAAACAAGGATAGGCTCGCAACGTCTCTTCTGTGGGAGAGAGGTTGCAGGGTAGAGAAAAGGGCATCCCCCACTAAGCCACGAAGTCTATTTTGTACTCTGTAAAGGCAGGATAGGCTGTTTTTAGCAGCTCCTGCCCAGATATGGCAACAGTATTCCATCCTTGGACGTACTTGGCTTTTATATAGATAGAGAATTGCATCAGTAGTGAGATACTAGCAAGAAGACCAAGTAGGTATATTTTAGTTTCACTTACAGTGCAAAAGCGACATCACTTTATATATATATATAGTTTACATTGCATCTTCGATGATCGGGAGATCCTATTTATTAAAAAGGGAATAGAACATTAAATTAGCATATCTATGTACAAATTTAATGCTCGTAGCATATTATCACATTTTATCCACCTTTTTTAATAAATAGGATCTCCCGATCGATTAATTCATAATCTCGAAACTGTGACAAACGTACGTACGTTAAAGATACTAAGGTATTTATATATAGATTTGCGGACTGTTATCCTCATCTTCATTGTGTTTGTTGTTTCACCACAATTGATGAGGATTCCAATGAAGTAAAAATAAAATTAATATATAAATATATAGATAATGATATATAATGCAATTCGGTAAGGACCCGACAATAGAAAATCAGAAAAGCGAAAAAACTTGAACTTATAAGATAAAAAAAAAATCCAACCTTGATCGCACTTTCATAACGCAGTAGGTAGAGGCGTTGAATCTCTGCGGTTCAAGGTGAACATTGTCTTTAATAACGGTTTCAAAGCAGGTAGAGGATTAGTTGGACAAAAATGTGGTAAGACAACAACGACTATGGAAGGCAGTAATTACTGAGGATACAGTTAAGAGACTCAGCATTCCTATCCCGTCGCCGTTAATCACCCGAAGAAGTCCAGAGGATGAGTCGGCCGAAACGTAGTGAAACAACAATCATGAAGATTAGGGGAAGAGTTCACAAAAGAATAAATATACAAATTACACTTATTATTTGGATTCGTCAAACTACTGTTCTAATCTTGAGTGTCATTTTCCCAACGTTTCGGTCGATGTAACCTCCGACCTTCTTCAGGTGTATCTAATTTATATTATATTATTAGATATCTCCTGATCGAATAATTTATTATATTTATAATTTAGTACGTACGTTGAAGATACTACTGTATTGATACATAGATGATAAAATCCTACGCTGATTTATCTACGTTTCGATGATGTTAATTGTCCCAATCACCAAAATGTACATGACTCCGCATATTAACGCGTGGTTAACGATTTACTTCACCGAGTTCAGTCCTGATTTTATTTTGTGTTTTCTTAGTTGTTTGTGTAATTTTTGTTCCAAATACACCCACTGGAAAAAAACAAAAAAACAAAAAAAAAAAACGTTGTACCTATTTACAATGCCTCCACACGGGACAGAGTTAGACACCAGGGTCGTTTTTTTAACGTGGAGAAAAGGTACAAAAATAAAAATTGTCTCAGTCGTGAAGGATTTCTCCTCCACCGAAAGAGAACAAGAAATGGAAGTGCAGCATCTGAAGAACAGATGGTATTTATTTGCTCCCCCACCGAGCAAATTAGGCACAAGGCCAATTTTTAATGTGAGGAGTGAAGGGAGGGGGAAGGGAAAAAGGGGACCAGCTCCGTAGAGGTGGGAAGTGGGAGCTGGTTAAAGGTCAGGCATGTGGGGTTGCCTCCACATCTGGTCTTTGCTAGTCCTAGCTAGTCC
The DNA here is from genome assembly GCF_053919585.1 of Euprymna scolopes. Taxonomy (NCBI): domain Eukaryota; kingdom Metazoa; phylum Mollusca; class Cephalopoda; order Sepiida; family Sepiolidae; genus Euprymna; species Euprymna scolopes. The sequence goes on from NC_136522.1 coordinate 74,200,501, forward strand.
TAGCTTTTCAGTATCTGCGGGAACAGATGGTATTTATTTGCTCCCCCACCGAGCAAATTAGGCACAAGGCCGATTTTTAATGTGAGGAGTGAAGGGAGGGGGAAGGGAAAAAGGGGACCAGCTCCCGAGAGGTGGGAAATGGGAGCTGGTTAATGGTCAGGCATGTGGGGCTGCCCCCACATCTGGTCTTTGCTAGTCATAGCTAGTCATAGCTAGTCATAGCCTGCAGCATCTGCCGGAACAGATGGTATTTATTTGCTCCCCCACCGAGCAAATTAGGCACAAGGCCGATTTTTAATGTGAGGAGTGAAGGGAGGGGGAAGGGGAAAAGGGGACCAGCTCCCGAGAGTTGGGAAATGGGAGCTGGTTAATGGTCAGGCATGTGGGGCTGCCCCCACATCTGGTCTTTGCTAGTCATAGCTAGTCATAGCTAGTCATAGCCTGCAGCATCTGCCGGAACAGATGGTATTTATTTGCTCCCCCACTGAGCAAATTAGGCACAAGGCCGATTTTTAATGTGAGGAGTGAAGGGAGGGGGAAGGGAAAAAGGGGACCAGCTCCCGAGAGTTGGGAAATGGGAGCTGGTTAATGGTCAGGCATGTGGGGCTGCCCCCACATCTGGTCTTTGCTAGTCATAGCTAGTCATAGCTAGTCATAGCCTGCAGCATCTGCCGGAACAGATGGTATTTATTTGCTCCCCCACTGAGCAAATTAGGCACAAGGCCTATTTTTAATGTGAGGAGTGAAGGGAGGGGGAAGGGGAAAAGGGGACCAGCTCCCGAGAGGTGGGAAATGGGAGCTGGTTAATGGTCAGGCATGTGGGGCTGCCCCCACATCTGGTCTTTGCTAGTCATAGCTAGTCATAGCTAGTCATAGCCTGCAGGATCTGCCGGAACAGATGGTATTTATTTGCTCCCCCACTGAGCAAATTAGGCACAAGGCCGATTTTTAATGTGAGGAGTGAAGGGAGGGGGAAGGGGAAAAGGGGACCAGCTCCCGAGAGGTGGGAAATGGGAGCTGGTTAATGGTCAGGCATGTGGGGCTGCCCCCACATCTGGTCTTTGCTAGTCATAGCTAGTCATAGCTAGTCATAGCCTGCAGCATCTGCCGGAACAGATGGTATTTATTTGCTCCCCCACTGAGCAAATTAGGCACAAGGCCGATTTTTAATGTGAGGAGTGAAGGGAGGGGGAAGGGGAAAAGGGGACCAGCTCCCGAGAGGTGGGAAATGGGAGCTGGTTAATGGTCAGGCATGTGGGACTGCCCCCACATCTGGTCTTTGCTAGTCATAGCTAGTCATAGCTAGTCATAGCCTGCAGGATCTGCCGGAACAGATGGTATTTATTTGCTCCCCCACTGAGCAAATTAGGCACAAGGCCGATTTTTAATGTGAGGAGTGAAGGGAGGGGGAAGGGGAAAAGGGGACCAGCTCCCGAGAGGTGGGAAATGGGAGCTTGTTAATGGTCAGGCATGTGGGGCTGCCCCCACATCTGGTCTTTGCTAGTCATAGCTAGTCATAGCTAGTCATAGCCTGCAGCATCTGCCGGAACAGATGGTATTTATTTGCTCCCCCACCGAGCAAATTAGGCACAAGGCCGATTTTTAATGTGAGGAGTGAAGGGAGGGGGAAGGGGAAAAGGGGACCAGCTCCCGAGAGGTGGGAAATGGGAGCTGGTTAATGGTCAGGCATGTGGGGCTGCCCCCACATCTGGTCTTTGCTAGTCATAGCTAGTCATAGCTAGTCATAGCCTGCAGGATCTGCCGGAACAGATGGTATTTATTTGCTCCCCCACTGAGCAAATTAGGCACAAGGCCGATTTTTAATGTGAGGAGTGAAGGGAGGGGGAAGGGGAAAAGGGGACCAGCTCCCGAGAGGTGGGAAATGGGAGCTGGTTAATGGTCAGGCATGTGGGGCTGCCCCCACATCTGGTCTTTGCTAGTCATAGCTAGTCATAGCTAGTCATAGCCTGCAGGATCTGCCGGAACAGATGGTATTTATTTGCTCCCCCACTGAGCAAATTAGGCACAAGGCCGATTTTTAATGTGAGGAGTGAAGGGAGGGGGAAGGGGAAAAGGGGACCAGCTCCCGAGAGGTGGGAAATGGGAGCTGGTTAATGGTCAGGCATGTGGGGCTGCCCCCACATCTGGTCTTTGCTAGTCATAGCTAGTCATAGCTAGTCATAGCCTGCAGCATCTGCCGGAACAGATGGTATTTATTTGCTCCCCCACTGAGCAAATTAGGCACAAGGCCGATTTTTAATGTGAGGAGTGAAGGGAGGGGGAAGGGGAAAAGGGGACCAGCTCCCGAGAGGTGGGAAATGGGAGCTGGTTAATGGTCAGGCATGTGGGGCTGCCCCCACATCTGGTCTTTGCTAGTCATAGCTAGTCATAGCTAGTCATAGCCTGCAGGATCTGCCGGAACAGATGGTATTTATTTGCTCCCCCACTGAGCAAATTAGGCACAAGGCCGATTTTTAATGTGAGGAGTGAAGGGAGGGGGAAGGGGAAAAGGGGACCAGCTCCCGAGAGGTGGGAAATGGGAGCTGGTTAATGGTCAGGCATGTGGGGCTGCCCCCACATCTGGTCTTTGCTAGTCATAGCTAGTCATAGCTAGTCATAGCCTGCAGGATCTGCCGGAACAGATGGTATTTATTTGCTCCCCCACTGAGCAAATTAGGCACAAGGCCGATTTTTAATGTGAGGAGTGAAGGGAGGGGGAAGGGGAAAAGGGGACCAGCTCCCGAGAGGTGGGAAATGGGAGCTGGTTAATGGTCAGGCATGTGGGGCTGCCCCCACATCTGGTCTTTGCTAGTCATAGCTAGTCATAGCTAGTCATAGCCTGCAGCATCTGCCGGAACAGATGGTATTTATTTGCTCCCCCACTGAGCAAATTAGGCACAAGGCCGATTTTTAATGTGAGGAGTGAAGGGAGGGGGAAGGGGAAAAGGGGACCAGCTCCCGAGAGGTGGGAAATGGGAGCTGGTTAATGGTCAGGCATGTGGGACTGCCCCCACATCTGGTCTTTGCTAGTCATAGCTAGTCATAGCTAGTCATAGCCTGCAGGATCTGCCGGAACAGATGGTATTTATTTGCTCCCCCACTGAGCAAATTAGGCACAAATCCGATTTTTAATTTGAGGAGTGAAGGGAGGGGGAAGGGGAAAAGGGGACCAGCTCCCGAGAGGTGGGAAATGGGAGCTGGTTAATGGTCAGGCATGTGGGGCTGCCCCCACATCTGGTCTTTGCTAGTCATAGCTAGTCATAGCTAGTCATAGCCTGCAGCATCTGCCGGAACAGATGGTATTTATTTGCTCCCCCACTGAGCAAATTAGGCACAAGGCCGATTTTTAATGTGAGGAGTGAAGGGAGGGGGAAGGGGAAAAGGGGACCAGCTCCCGAGAGGTGGGAAATGGGAGCTGGTTAATGGTCAGGCATGTGGGGCTGCCCCCACATCTGGTCTTTGCTAGTCATAGCTAGTCATAGCTAGTCATAGCCTGCAGGATCTGCCGGAACAGATGGTATTTATTTGCTCCCCCACTGAGCAAATTAGGCACAAGGCCGATTTTTAATGTGAGGAGTGAAGGGAGGGGGAAGGGGAAAAGGGGACCAGCTCCCGAGAGGTGGGAAATGGGAGCTGGTTAATGGTCAGGCATGTGGGGCTGCCCCCACATCTGGTCTTTGCTAGTCATAGCTAGTCATAGCTAGTCATAGCCTGCAGCATCTGCCGGAACAGATGGTATTTATTTGCTCCCCCACTGAGCAAATTAGGCACAAGGCCGATTTTTAATGTGAGGAGTGAAGGGAGGGGGAAGGGGAAAAGGGGACCAGCTCCCGAGAGGTGGGAAATGGGAGCTGGTTAATGGTCAGGCATGTGGGACTGCCCCCACATCTGGTCTTTGCTAGTCATAGCTAGTCATAGCTAGTCATAGCCTGCAGGATCTGCCGGAACAGATGGTATTTATTTGCTCCCCCACTGAGCAAATTAGGCACAAGGCCGATTTTTAATGTGAGGAGTGAAGGGAGGGGGAAGGGGAAAAGGGGACCAGCTCCCGAGAGGTGGGAAATGGGAGCTGGTTAATGGTCAGGCATGTGGGGCTGCCCCCACATCTGGTCTTTGCTAGTCATAGCTAGTCATAGCTAGTCATAGCCTGCAGCATCTGCCGGAACAGATGGTATTTATTTGCTCCCCCACTGAGCAAATTAGGCACAAGGCCGATTTTTAATGTGAGGAGTGAAGGGAGGGGGAAGGGGAAAAGGGGACCAGCTCCCGAGAGGTGGGAAATGGGAGCTGGTTAATGGTCAGGCATGTGGGGCTGCCCCCACATCTGGTCTTTGCTAGTCATAGCTAGTCATAGCTAGTCATAGCCTGCAGGATCTGCCGGAACAGATGGTATTTATTTGCTCCCCCACTGAGCAAATTAGGCACAAGGCCGATTTTTAATGTGAGGAGTGAAGGGAGGGGGAAGGGGAAAAGGGGACCAGCTCCCGAGAGGTGGGAAATGGGAGCTGGTTAATGGTCAGGCATGTGGGGCTGCCCCCACATCTGGTCTTTGCTAGTCATAGCTAGTCATAGCTAGTCATAGCCTGCAGCATCTGCCGGAACAGATGGTATTTATTTGCTCCCCCACTGAGCAAATTAGGCACAAGGCCGATTTTTAATGTGAGGAGTGAAGGGAGGGGGAAGGGGAAAAGGGGACCAGCTCCCGAGAGGTGGGAAATGGGAGCTGGTTAATGGTCAGGCATGTGGGGCTGCCCCCACATCTGGTCTTTGCTAGTCATAGCTAGTCATAGCTAGTCATAGCCTGCAGGATCTGCCGGAACAGATGGTATTTATTTGCTCCCCCACTGAGCAAATTAGGCACAAGGCCGATTTTTAATGTGAGGAGTGAAGGGAGGGGGAAGGGGAAAAGGGGACCAGCTCCCGAGAGGTGGGAAATGGGAGCTGGTTAATGGTCAGGCATGTGGGGCTGCCCCCACATCTGGTCTTTGCTAGTCATAGCTAGTCATAGCTAGTCATAGCCTGCAGGATCTGCCGGAACAGATGGTATTTATTTGCTCCCCCACTGAGCAAATTAGGCACAAGGCCGATTTTTAATGTGAGGAGTGAAGGGAGGGGGAAGGGGAAAAGGGGACCAGCTCCCGAGAGGTGGGAAATGGGAGCTGGTTAATGGTCAGGCATGTGGGGCTGCCCCCACATCTGGTCTTTGCTAGTCATAGCTAGTCATAGCTAGTCATAGCCTGCAGCATCTGCCGGAACAGATGGTATTTATTTGCTCCCCCACTGAGCAAATTAGGCACAAGGCCGATTTTTAATGTGAGGAGTGAAGGGAGGGGGAAGGGGAAAAGGGGACCAGCTCCCGAGAGGTGGGAAATGGGAGCTGGTTAATGGTCAGGCATGTGGGACTGCCCCCACATCTGGTCTTTGCTAGTCATAGCTAGTCATAGCTAGTCATAGCCTGCAGGATCTGCCGGAACAGATGGTATTTATTTGCTCCCCCACTGAGCAAATTAGGCACAAGGCCGATTTTTAATGTGAGGAGTGAAGGGAGGGGGAAGGGGAAAAGGGGACCAGCTCCCGAGAGGTGGGAAATGGGAGCTTGTTAATGGTCAGGCATGTGGGGCTGCCCCCACATCTGGTCTTTGCTAGTCATAGCTAGTCATAGCTAGTCATAGCCTGCAGCATCTGCCGGAACAGATGGTATTTATTTGCTCCCCCACCGAGCAAATTAGGCACAAGGCCGATTTTTAATGTGAGGAGTGAAGGGAGGGGGAAGGGGAAAAGGGGACCAGCTCCCGAGAGGTGGGAAATGGGAGCTGGTTAATGGTCAGGCATGTGGGGCTGCCCCCACATCTGGTCTTTGCTAGTCATAGCTAGTCATAGCTAGTCATAGCCTGCAGGATCTGCCGGAACAGATGGTATTTATTTGCTCCCCCACTGAGCAAATTAGGCACAAGGCCGATTTTTAATGTGAGGAGTGAAGGGAGGGGGAAGGGGAAAAGGGGACCAGCTCCCGAGAGGTGGGAAATGGGAGCTGGTTAATGGTCAGGCATGTGGGGCTGCCCCCACATCTGGTCTTTGCTAGTCATAGCTAGTCATAGCTAGTCATAGCCTGCAGCATCTGCCGGAACAGATGGTATTTATTTGCTCCCCCACCGAGCAAATTAGGCACAAGGCCGATTTTTAATGTGAGGAGTGAAGGGAGGGGGAAGGGAAAAAGGGGACCAGCTCCCGAGAGGTGGGAAATGGGAGCTGGTTAATGGTCAGGCATGTGGGACTGCCCCCACATCTGGTCTTTGCTAGTCATAGCTAGTCATAGCTAGTCATAGCCTGCAGCATCTGCCGGAACAGATGGTATTTATTTGCTCCCCCACCGAGCAAATTAGGCACAAGGCCGATTTTTAATGTGAGGAGTGAAGGGAGGGGGAAGGGAAAAAGGGGACCAGCTCCGTAGAGGTGGGAAGTGGGAGCTGGTTAAACGTCAGGCATGTGGGGTTGCCTCAACATCTGGTCTTTGCTAGTCATAGCTAGTCCTAGCTTTTCAGTATCTGCCGGAACAGATGGTATTTATTTGCTCCCCCACCGAGCAAATTAGGCACAAGGCCGATTTTTAATGTGAGGAGTGAAGGGAGGGGGAAGGGAAAAAGGGGACCAGCTCCGTAGAGGTTGGAAGTGGGAGCTGGTTAAACGTCAGGCATGTGGGGTTGCCTCCACATCTGGTCTTTGCTAGTCCTAGCTAGTCCTAGCTTTTCAGTATCTGCCGGAACAGATGGTATTTATTTGCTCCCCTACCGAGCAAATTAGGCACAAGGCCGATTTTTAATGTGAGGAGTGAGGGAGGGGGAAGGGAAAAAGGGGACCAGCTCCCGAGAGGTGGGAAATGGGAGCTGGTTAATGGTCAGGCATGTGGGACTGCCCCCACATCTGGTCTTTGCTAGTCATAGCTAGTCATAGCTAGTCATAGCCTGCAGCATCTGCCGGAACAGATGGTATTTATTTGCTCCCCCACCGAGCAAATTAGGCACAAGGCCGATTTTTAATGTGAGGAGTGAAGGGAGGGGGAAGGGAAAAAGGGGACCAGCTCCGTAGAGGTGGGAAGTGGGAGCTGGTTAAACGTCAGGCATGTGGGGTTGCCTCCACATCTGTTTCTTTGCTAGTCCTAGCTAGTCCTAGCTTTTCAGTATCTGCCGGAACAGATGGTATTTATTTGCTCCCCCACCGAGCAAATTAGGCACAAGGCCGATTTTTAATGTGAGGAGTGAAGGGAGGGGGAAGGGAAAAAGGGGACCAGCTCCGTAGAGGTGGGAAGTGGGAGCTGGTTAAACGTCAGGCATGTGGGGTTGCCTCCACATCTGGTCTTTGCTAGTCCTAGCTAGTCCTAGCTTTTCAGTATCTGCCGGAACAGATGGTATTTATTTGCTCCCCCACCGAGCAAATTAGGCACAAGGCCGATTTTTAATGTGAGGAGTGAGGGAGGGGGAAGGGAAAAAGGGGACCAGCTCCCGAGAGGTGGGAAATGGGAGCTGGTTAATGGTCAGGCATGTGGGGTTGCCCCCACATCTGGTCTTTGCTAGTCATAGCTAGTCATAGCTTGCAGTATCTGCGGGAACAGATGGTATTTATTTGCTCCCCCACCGAGCAAATTAGGCACAAGGCCGATTTTTAATGTGAGGAGTGAAGGGAGTGGGAAGGGAAAAAGGGGACCAGCTCCCGAGAGGTGGGAAATGGGAGCTGGTTAAAGGTCAGGCATGTGGGGTTGCCCCCACATCTGGTCTTTGCTAGTCATAGCTAGACGTAGCTTGCAGCATCTGCGGGAACAGATGGTATTTATTTGCTCCCCCACTGAGCAAATTAGGCACAAGGCCGTTTTTAATGTGAGGTAAAAACCATCTCCCCTAAAAGGGGTCACTCTGGTTACCAAAAATAATAATTGTCCCAGTATAGAGGGTTTCCCCTCCATTGACTGGTACAAATTATCTTAAGTGCAGTATCTGCCGGAACAGATGGTATTTATTTGCTCCCCCACTGAGCAAATTAGGCACAAGGCCGTTTTTAATGTTAGGTAAAAACCAGCTCCCCTAAAAGGGGTCACTCTGGTTACCAAAAATAATAATTGTCCCAGTATAGAGGGTTTCCCCTCCATTGACTGGTACAAATTATCTTAAGTGCAGCATCTGAAGAAAAGATACTACACTTTGATCTTGGACAAAAGGCCGAGTAGCTCCTAAAAAAAACGTTGTAAAGGACTGAAACTATTAAAAAACAAACAAACAAACAAACAAACAACCCCCCCCCAAGATATGAAGACTAAAATGTTTTAATACGTGAAATAAAAGCAAATATATTCCGGAAACAATCAAAGAACATGGGTCAAAAAGAAATAATTTTTGATTAAATAAATAATCAGGAAAAAAAAAAAACGAGAATTGGATTCTCTAACGAGTCTTTTGGGTCAAGGCTTAATGATATTTTATAGAAGCCATTAAATTCATAGTTTAGTTTAGTCCCCGACACAAAGGGAGATATTAGCTTTGTATGTGTGTTCAAGGGCAAATAACTCATGCCTCACTGAAACAGCGCTCATCATTTAAAAATGTATTAATCGATTTTATTTGCACTTAAGACATTAGATCCTGCGGCCATGTTAAGCGTCTTACAGAGGAGCTCTCCAAAAAAGAAGGAAAATAACATAAATCAGAATATTTAAAAATTAAATAAAACTGTATTCAGAAAAAAAAAAAAAAAAAGCAATCAGTCTGGAAAACTGTTTTCATGATTATCTGTTGTTTTTCATATTTTTTTAAAATCGTTATTCGAAACGCGGTTTACGAACCAACAGCGTGGATTTCCTAAATGTATATTAATTTACTTCGCCTTGTTTATTTGACACTCGTAGATAGAGAGTGGAGGATGCACTTTCTTACAGATTTGTACAATACTAGACGTAGCCGTGACCCGTAGGGTCCATGATAGGGGCGAAAATGAATGGGAACATTTAATGCTAATAATAAGACCCGAAACAATTATTTGCTTATTGAGTTAATAGACGAACATTTTTGAACAAACATTGATTATCTAAAACACACACACACACACACACACACACACACACACACACACACACACACACACACACGCACACACACACACACACACACACACACACATATATATATGAGAGAAAGAAAATCAAAACTGTAAGTAGAACTTTACAATCAAAATTTATTATTCGACTGAATACCCAAAAAAATAATTTACAAAGTCCTTATTTCACGGAATTGCATACAATGAAATTCTTGCTCTTCTTCTCATAAGAGGACAGAAAGAAATCAGCAAATTATATTTGTAGCAATGCTAGAATTTGCAGGTTATGACATTAAGTGAAACCGCAATGTATTAATTATAAATTGTAAAGATGTACATGTCCTTTAAAAACAACGAGTGAAAAAATGTGGGAAATGTATAAAATAATAAAAACAAACCGCGCATTCATCTTTCGTGAAGATTCTCTTAAGGTAATCCGAAAGGCGAAAAGAATTCTTTAGAGAGAATCAAATTCAAAATTACATTTTATAGGCAAGGACTACTATTAACCGTAACCAGTTATACAGTCCTTTTGAAATTTTCATCTCTATTTTTCTCATTATGTACTGAATATTTGTTAATGAAACCTATATGAAATATGTTTCTTATTAAATTTTAAAGATTTTCTATTCTGAAAGAAGTTTAAAAAATTTAATCTGAAAAAGTTATTTTAAAGTTTTTGTTACAAAAAATTCAGATTTTCTCATTATTCAGACCTGTATTACAAAGAAGGGGTTGCAAAAATGAGTTGTGGTGTGAGCAGAAATAAAAACAGAAACAGAAAGAATATTCAGACCTGTAATAATACAAAGAGGGGGTTGCAAAAATGAGTTGTGGTGTGAGAATAAATACAAACTGAAAGAGAGAGAATGTTCAGACCTGTAATAATACAAAGAGGGGGTTGCAAAAATGAGTTGTGAGGAGAAATACAAACTGAAATAGAGAGAAGAGTTTTTAAAATATAATCTTAAAAAGATAAGATACAAGTAAGAAAAGCATTTCATCCAAGGCATGAAAATTGTTAAACAAAATGTTTTTACTATAGGCTTTAAAAATAAAGGTACAAGATTCAATTTGAAATTTATTTATCTTCCAAGTGCACTTTTATAAATTTTACAAAGTAAAGTATAAAAATTTAATTTAAATTAAATAAAAAAAGTACCTTGGATTCATTTTATGTAATGTACATTTTTTTGCAATTTAAAAACATTATCTTTCATCTAGCAATTAATGATATAGATATAAAATTTTCAATGATTTTTTTAAAAAGTGCAACAGAATGTACATTACATAAAACAAATCCAAGCTAATTTTTTGATTCAATTTAAATTAAATTTTTATACCTTACTTTGTAAAATTTATAGAAGTGCACTTTGAAGATAAATAAATTTCAAATTGAATCTTGTACCTTTATTTGTAAAGCCTATAGTAAAAACATTTTTTCAACAATTTTCATGCCTTGGATGAAATGCTTTTCTAACTTGTACACACACACACACACACACACACACACACACACACACACACACACACACACACATATATATATATGTATATTCAAAAAAGTATTGTAAAATAGCAGGGAGTGTTCTTGCTTAATAAGCTTTCTTTTTTTTTCTAATTGTCTTTCTTGTTTCTCTGTTGAATCTGTGTAAGAAGATATCTCACTAATGATGCAATTCTCTATCTATATAAGAGCCAAGTACGTCCAAAGATGGAGTACTGCTTCCACATCTGGGCAGGAGTTGCTAAAAACAGCCTATCCTGCCTTGACAGAGTACAAAATACACTTCGTGGCTTGGTGGGGGATGCCCTTTTCTCTACCCTGCAACCTCTTTCCCACAGAAGAGACGTAGCGATCCTGTCGTTGTTCTATCGTTATTTCCATGGCAAGTGCTCGTCTGAGCTCCATTCTCTGGTCCCCCCTCGCAAATCTTTTTTAAAAAATACTCGACGAGCTAAAACCACTGTCAATAATTTTCCCCACTCCCTATCTGTGCCTAAATCAAAACGTAGATTCCATGAACAAAGCTTCTTTCTTAGAACTGCACGCCTGTGGAACTCTGTTCCGCTTGCCTGTTTCCCTCCCGACTTCAACCTGGATGTCTTCAAGTCCAACACAAACAAATTCCTGATGAACCGCACCCCCTATGTAATGGCACCTTACCAATTCTCCAATACTATTGCTACACTATCCCTTTGATTACTGCACACACAATAACCCTTATCCCCGAGTGGCCTTTGGGCCTTGATAAGTGGTGAACTCCATGAAAAAAAAAGAAAGTTCCATAGTCGTCTGTCCATTTTTTCTTCTTTGCAAGTACTTTCGACTGAGTTTTCAACAGTCGTCTTCAGACAGTTTTTGGTTATTGTTTGTTTAAAATTTAGCCACGTTCTAACAAGTCAGAAAGAAAGAGGAAAAGATCCTCTATATATTTTCAAACGACACGCTTTACTAGCTCAAGAAAATTTAAATATAATTTTAACTGAAACATATAAAAGCATCCAGATTTTAAACAAACAAGAATCAAAAACTGCCCGAAGACGACTGTTGAAAACTCAGTCGAAAGTACTTGCAAAGAAGGGGAAAAATGAACCTAGACGACTATGGAACTTTCTTACACAGATTCAACCGAGAAACAAGGAAGACAATTAGAAAACTTGAAAAACTACAAAGAAAGCTTATTAAGCAAAAACACTCCGTGCTATTTAACAATACTTGTCTGAATGGAAACATGCCGCCTCAATACACAATATATATATATATATATATATATATATATATATATATATATATATATATATATATATATACATTTTATAACTTACTAACTAACTCTACTTACGTATTGAGCACTTTTGAAGTAAATACTTAAAGTTTGCGCATAAATCTATACTTTCGTATATTAATTTTATGTGAGTAAATTAAGTAGTTATATATATATATATATATATATATATATATATATATATAAAGAGAAAGAGAAAGCTAGTCAAAAACGTCACTGAAGAGTTGAAAATTTTTGTCATTTTACCATTAATAATTATTTTTTTCTCTATTTCAAATATTTTACAGATAATATTTTGAGAATGAATTTTGAATAAGTATACCATTTATCAACGTATACAAGTTGTGAAATTTTCTTACTAAATCAGGGTTCAATTGTTTTGATTCAAAGAGCTCATCGACGGCATATTTATGCAAGTGATCGCCCAAGTCATAACGCAATTCGAAACATTGTGCGTCGATTTGAAGATCAAGGAGCTTTACTTGATCTTCCGCGAGCTGGCAGACCTCTACAGGTCATCACGAATGAAAATAACGAAAGAGTGCGAGAGAGCGTGGAGCAACATCCTGAAACATCGTGGTATGAGTTCACCCGATCATATTCGATTAAAACACTTGTAAAACCGCAACACTGCGGGGATGGGACCGAGGTTAGAGCTTGCTTGATAGTGCGGGGCGTATTAGATTTGAAACAGAATATTTGGATAGGTGTGGTTAGGTTGTAAAAATTTTGATGTTTTATTTTTTGTGTGCATAATAAACGCGTAAGGTTCTTTTCTAAGAATGACATACCGGAAAGTTTTCAAAATCGAAAATAATGAATTATTCATATAGATATTGACAACAGAAGAAAAAAAAAAAAACAAGAACGGATGAAATTAAATAAAAAATATAAAACAATAAAAATACTATGAAAAGAATGGAATCGTCAAAGCGAACCAATTTTTCGATCTCGCCATTATGAGAAATAGCGAAATCAAATGTCAGCCATTTTAGTTTGCGCTATTCACTTCCGGTTTTCTTTGAAAGTGGCTTTGTTGAATTGGTGCTAAAAACGAACCAACTGGAAAAACAAATCGATCATTTCTTTCGATTGATTTGTTTTATTTTAGTTGTTTCATTTATTCTTGTTTTTTAATTCCTGTTCCGTCAATTGCTTCCATTTGCCTTTTAAAGCGATCCCGGTTTTATAGATAAAAGAAATGATACCTTTCTTTTTTTCCAACAAGGCACTTAAGTATAATTCGATTTTTATGGCCGAAAAGAAACCTGTAAAATTACAATCAACTCAAAAATCTATTAAACTAGTTTTCATTCAAAGAAATACATGAAATTGTTTTGTTTTACGGCCTATGAACCCTTTTCGATCCTAGCCCTAAGTGAAAACACTCAACCAGACGAAAAGAAAAATCAAGAATTAAAAGCGATCAAAATTTGCAATAATCAGATAGTATATTCATTTATTTACTAGCGTGACCTGTGGAAATTCCACAGCGACATCTTTCATATGCAAAACATTATTGCTGAGCATTCTGTGAACGTCCAGCGTGAATGGAGCCCCCACGATATTATTCTAGCCCTTTTGTTAAAACTGTAAAATTATTTAATCCTGTGTCAGAATATATCTAGTTATTATGATTATCTACAATATCCTTATAATACTCTGTGAATATTTTATTTTATGGGTGACTTGCACGAATGGAAACCATATCATTATACCATCTTTAGACAGAGAACAACTACTACCCTTGGATGTTATTAGAAGATCAAGAAATAATGTTTTACTTTCAATTACTGCCCTAAAGCGACATTATTTTTTACTATAATACATTTTGCATTGCGTCTTCGGTGATCGGGAGATCCTATTTATTAAAAAGAAGGATAGACGGTGATGACATAGTACGAACATTAGATTAGCGAATCTATACACTAATTTAATGTTTATAGTATGTTAAAGGTAATACGGTAATAAAATAGAGACTTGCAGACTGTTTTCCTCATCTTCGTAGGTGTTGTTTCATCACAATGAATGAGGATTCCAATCTATATATCTATAAAAGTGAACGTGTCTGTCTGTCTGTGTGTCTGTGCGTCTGTGTGTCTGTGTACATTTCCCTACGCAATAACTTTGTCAATTTTTATTCTATAGACTCGAAATTTTAAATACCGGGTACTGAGATTTGGGAAAATCGATGTGACGGGTGTCAGCCAGAAATTTTGCTGTTAAGGGGTCAAATTTCAACGATTTGACCTTTAAGAACTCTACCAAACTCCTCCGACAATTTTGGGTCTAGACACTTGAAATTTTAGATATAGGTTCCTTGAACCTGGATCTAACTTAATAAAGTGATTTGAGCCCGAAACTATAAATTTTAAGGGGTCATAATAGGGGTCAAATTAAAAAAAAATTGACTGCTTTTTCTTTTTTGCTCAACATACACTTCCAAATACTCGGGCAACGCCGGGCACCCATGCTAGTTGAAAAATAAAAAAATAAAAGTATATAATACCATTTTGTACGGGCGCGACAATATAAATCTGTCCTAGTTAATCACTTGAAGAAGACCAGAGGATGAGTTAGTCGAAATTTCGTTAGTGAGTTAGTCGTTATTTCTAAGTCATTCTTTAGTTAGTTTGGCAGTATGCTTGGGATCATTGTCCTATTGAAACACGAAATTGCTATTATGTCCCAACCAATCAACAAATTTCTGGAGATTTTTCTCCAAAATCTCCCCGTACATACGTCCATTCATTCTACCGTTGATGATTTCTAGTTCACCAGTACCTTTGAATGAAAAACACTCCCTTACTATAATCGAACGACCGCCAAACTTTACCGTAGGAATGATATTCTTTTTGTTATAGGCGGTGCCAATTTTACGCCATACACGTGTTGCTGTGTTTCTTCCAAAGATTTCGAATTTCGTTTCGTCTGACTAGATTACCTTGTTCGAAAATTATTGGGTCTGTTTTAACATAATTCAAAATGATCTGACATGTTTAAGCTTCAATAATGGAATTTTTCTTGGGGACCTTGATACAAAACATGCCTGATTTAGAACTCTACTGGTTGTATCCTTGCTCACATTAATCCCAGCTTCTCTGAGGTCGGGTTGAATGTCACCACGAGTAAGAGAAGGGTTTTTTTGTACCTTTTTACTTACTCACCTTGATTATTTTTCGTTTAATTTCATTGGCCGACCACATCTTGGAAGATTTTCAACAGCTTCACCAGATTTTTTTAAACTTTCTAATAATGTTTCCAACTGTACTAAGTGGTAGATTAAGTTCCCTTGATATTATTCGATACCCTTTTCATTCTTTGTGCTTATCAATAACTTTTTGACGAATGTCTATTGACAACTCTTTAATTTTAGGCATTTTTATAAATGAACTAGTTGACTTTGAAGGAGTGAGCCCAAACTGGAAGAATTTTATAAAATTATTTTAATATAAAGCTCGCTGATTGGTCAGTGATAACTCGTTTGCATTATTGCAACGCGCTAAGCAAAAGTCGTTTAAATTTATTTCAGAAAAAGATTTTTTAAAAGTGTATCTAATACTTTTGCGTTTGTTAATTCATATCTTTCCTTAAATATAAACTTTCTAAACTTTGATTTTGTAATTACTACTCCAAATATAATTTAGAATAGTAATAGGAATATACTGACCAAATTTTAGGTAAAATCTTGAACCCTAATTTAAGTTATGAAGAAAAATGTAATGTATCCAATACTTTTGCGTGGCACTGTATATACCTATTCCTCATCTCAAAGGATGCCAATGAAAAACAAAAAAAATATAATACCATTCGGTACAGATTCGACAATGGAAAACCAGATAAGAACACAAAATTGGATTTATAACACCAAAAAAATTCAACCATCATCGCCCCTCAAGGCTCATGGCGTAGTGTATAGAGGCGTTGAATCTCTACAGTTTAAGGTGAGTATTGTCTGAGGATAGCGGTTTCAATCCTTCCCAAATCAGGCCAGAGGATTAGTTGACTAAAACGTGGTGAGACAACAACAGCTATGGAAGGCAGTAATTACTGAAGATACAGTTAAGAGACTCAGCATCCCTATGCCGTAGCATTTAATCACATGATTAAAGCAAGATAATGTGTTGACCGAAGCGTGGTAAAATAGTCACCGCGGTGAAGATGAGGATAATAGGTCACAAATAAATATACAAATTACTCGTATTATTTGGATGTATCAAACTACTGTTCTCATTTTAAGTGCGATCTTCACAACGTTTCGGTCGATATAACCTACGACCTGCGTCAGGTGTATTTTGTCGAATTCGGGAATTTGAATGGAATTTACTTTACGGTGGTAGTATGCTCTTGTTCCGTCAGCCATGATTGAACAGAGGTTCAAATGAATTCGCAAATGTATTTTTTGATCGCCCACACTGAGAATTGCACCTTTAATCTTCAGGAGAATATCATTTTTACGATTGATTTTTCCAAGTACTCTAACCACTGCGGACAGTTCTTGTACGAATGTCGGGAGTCTTAAACCTATTTTTATTTCTAGTTGTAAATATCACTATTTATTACTATATTATTACATTTTTTCCATATATTACTCTCTCTCTCTCTCTCTCTCTCTCTCTCTCTCTCTATATATATATATATATATATATATATATATATATTATTGTATTTTTTACTTATGTTACAGGGAAAGGCTGTCCCCTTTCCATGTAAATAAGAAGAGTATTAGATAGGTGAAAATGAGATTAGGATAAGCCGAGACTCGAACCTTGTAAGCAAGGTTAAGAATTGGAATGTTTAAATTAAGTCTATTGTTAAGCTCTATTAGGATAGTTAGATATTGTTCATATCGTAAAAAGAATTGATTGTTCATTCTTTTAGAAAACTGAATATTAAATGTCATCTAAAGAATGAACAATACAAATAAAAAATAGGTTAGAATTATATGTTGAGAATTATTTTGTTGTTAAAAGCGTGTTTGGAAAAAAACATGCATAGCCACGTGAATTGGTCACGTTTGGGAAACACACTTCTGACGTCATAGACGAAGGGGGATTCTCAATATAGGAGCTAGAGTTAGTCAGTCAGAGAGCCAGTCTGCGATTCAGCAGAAGAGAAGAGTCGATAGAAGTTAAGTTCGGTTGAGTTGGAGTCAGTCCTTTAGAAGCTAAAGGAAGAACATTAGACTATGTAGATCCCAATGCTGACGTCATCATCATTCGACTGGTCCAATGAATAAAGAATCATCTTTGTGTTTTTGTAAAACTGTTGTCAGGTGTCATCTTTCAACACTCAAAAGGTAATGTGTTAATCATTTGTAATGAACATTGTGTAACCCTTACAAGATTATGTATCTCCTCTCCTCTGTGTTAAGAACTTGTGTACATCTCCAGTCAGTATATATATATATGAAGTCCCAAGCATCCCAGAACTGTACAAATGTCTCCCTCTCATCACTATCGTTATGTCTTACATGAGTCCCGTTATATCCGTTATATGTATTGTCCCAATATGAATTCCTCGTCATATCTTTCTAAATATGGCCCACTACACAACACTATTACTATATCTAATCTATTATTTATAATTCATGGTTCCATATCGTATCAAATTCCATACTAGGTCTACTTAGTAATCGATTGTCTCCTGGCATATGCGCTGCTTCTTTGAGTTGACTTACTCTTCAGCGTTCTTCTCTGTCTATGGGTTTTACT
>NC_136522.1:74220584-74233084 GCF_053919585.1 Euprymna scolopes
TAATCTTTTTTTCCTTTTCGCAGTAAAAATATAATTACCGATCAAAGATAAAACAACTATGAATATTCTTTGATAAGGAGAAAAAGCACAAAAAGGTTGCTATGTTAAAAACAGTTTTCTAAATAGTAACATTAACATTTAGAAACCTATTCTTAACATAGGAAAAGGCTTTGTTAACTATTCTGTTCTTATACCCTCTTACTTTTTCACATTTTTGTCTTACTTTCTTTTATTCCTGTCTTTTTCTGGGATATTTTTGTATTGTATTGTCTTTCCCTACTCTTGTCTTTTTTCTCAGATTTTTTTTTTTGTTTTCATTTCGTTTTTTTCTTAGAATTTTCAATTTTCTTTTTTATCTTTCTTGTTTCTTTCATCCCCAATGTATTCCCCCATTTCATTTCCTGTCCTTCCCTTTCATTTTCGCTTTTTTTTATCGTTCCTCACTCACTGTCTCTTATCCTTTCCTTTCTTCATTCACCCCCCCCCTGCTTCACTTCATTTCAGCCTTCCTCTCCCAACACAGATACTTTTACACCCTTCATTCTATCCCTCTGCTAAAATCGTGTTTTCAAGCAATACAATCACAAACCCAAATAGATTTCCCGCCCTTCAAGTGGCTCCTTCCATTGTGGTGGTTTTCGCGCCGGAGTTCTCCAGTTTAATTGACCAACGTGTTTATTGCAAGGTTTTTCCTCTTACGACGAGCAACCGCCGCCATTTTGTTTTTCTTAAGGGCAGAATAACACGCACTTCCAAGTTTACGCGATTCAATGGCGTTTGGATAGTGCAAAATGGCTGCCAGGTATCATTTGGGAAGAACCGTGAGATTGTTCTCTTTGCGATTTGCCACACTTCTGTGGAACTTTTTGTCTCCCCGATTTCAGAGCCCAAATCCCCTGTCTCTTTACCTCTGCATCTGCGACACTTTTCTCGACCCAAATCTCCTAGTCTTTCAAATCGACAACAATTTGCAAGCTCTTAGAAGTGTTGACGCATTTATTCCGTATTCTTGCTTCTCTTAAAAATCGGTCGGGGTGGGGGCAGAGGAGGGAGATAACGGAAATGATTATGATGGATTTTGGAAAAGCATTGTAATAGTTATGGATGGACGTACGAGACATAAATGTAGATATTAGCTGCTTTTTATCCGTGGAAAAAAATTACATTTATATCGAATTTTATCCCTCATGAGTTACTTTAAGTATCATTTTGCAGATCCCCGTCTAGTTATGTCAGTCTAAGAAAATCAATGCCATATTCGTGGTTCTAAGTCTCTCTTTCTCTCTCTCTCTACCTCTCTACCTCTCTTTCTTACTCTCTCTCTCTTTCTCTCTCTCTCTGTCTATATATATATATATATATATATAGTCTTTGAAGTTTTTTTAACATTTGAAACTACACAAAAAATTACTTTTTATCATTCGTTAAAAAAAAAACAAAAAAAAAAACACTTAGTCAGTAAGTCATTTAATCACCTGCAATCACTGCATAAACTCTCTCGAATTTACTATAATACCAATTTTTTTTATCTTTTTTATTTTTCAAGGGATCATCAGTTGTTTACCATGAAACACTGTTTCGGGGATTTAAAAACAAAACAGTATATTACTTCATGGCTCCCCAGCAGTGTTGATCAAACACCACCACCCTTAATCTTAGGAAGAAGACATGTTACAAAATTTTTTTATCCAATTTCCTATTCTTAATTGCAATTACTAACCTTATATATATATATAAAATATATATAAGGTATATATATATATATATATATATATATATATATATAAAATTCTTTTTTCACTCTTCTATCCAACAGGCTTGAATAGATCCGTTACATCCACCATTTGAAATGGGGGAAGTTTTCCTGAAATATAATAGATAGGTCATTCATATAATTGAACAAATATATGTGTATATAGACATATATGCATATATTATTGATTTGTAAATTGTCACTTGTTTTCGTCTTTTTTAAGCAACACCGACTATATCTCATTCCTCGCATTGTGATTACTTTCTAAATCTCTTCTACACACACACACACACACACAAACATACACACACATATATATACATATATATATATATATATATATATAGTAAGTTATAAAATATATATGGCAATTAAGCTACACAGAATATTCCGCGTTTCATTCATGCGGAAAATTCTCTGTAGCTTAATTGCCATATATATTTTATAGCTTACTACCTAGATCTGCCTACGTATTGAGCACTGTTGAAGTAAATACTTAAACTTTACGTATAAATTTATACTTTCGTATATTAATTTATGTGATTAAATGAAGTAGTCATATATATATATATATATATATATATATATATTCCTTAAAACTTATAGCCTTAATCGAAAGGAGACTAAAACTTGCTAATATGATTGCAAATGATCTGAAATAACAGCAAGAGGAGACTTGATTCCAAACGTTTTAGATTATTCTCAATCCTCGTCTATGGTGAAATAAATATATGTTAAATCAGTTCTATATTTCAATTGATATATTTAAAGTAAATTTATTAAACCAAATCTTTAGACAACCATTTAGAATAATCTAAAAAAATTGGAATCTAGTCTTCCCTTTCTGTCATTTCAGATCATTTGAAATCAGATTATCAAGTTTTAGTCTTCCATTAATTAAGGCCAGACACTTTGTAATTCAAATGCAAAATTTGGATTTACAAATAGCAATGGTTGACACATAACAATGGTTGACAAATAACAATGATTGACAAATAGCAATGCTTGACAAATAACAATGATTGACCAATAACAATGATTGACAAATAACAACGATTGACAAATAACAATGGTTGACAAATAACAATGATTGACAAATAACAATGGTTGACAAATAACAATGATTGAAAATAACAATGATTGACAAATAACAATGATTGACAAATAACAATGATTGAAAATAACAATGATTGACAAATAATAATGGTTGACAAATAACAATGATTGACAAATAACAATGATTGACAAATAACAATGGTTGACAAATAACAATGATTGACAAATGACAATGATTGACAAATAACAATGATTGACAAATAACAATGATTGACAAATAACAATGGTTGAAAAATAACAATGGTTGACAAATAACAATGATTGACAAATAACGATGGTTGACAAATAACAATGTTTGACAAATTACAATGGTTGACAAATAACAATGATTGACAAATAACAATGGTTGACACATAACAATGATTGACACGTTTCATGTGCGACATGAACGGCAAAGTTTGCATTTACATAAATTAAGTGAAAGGCTGTTAAAAAAAACTTTAGTTTGTAAAAATCTAATGATTCTTTGCTTAATTCTAAGCAACGCACATACAGACGCACAGCACACACACACGCACACACGCACACACACCACACACCACACACACACACGCGTGCGCGCACACACATACACACACCATACACACACCATACACACCACCCACACGCACGCACACACACACACACACACACACACACACACACACTCTCTCTCTCTCTGTCACACACACACACACACACACACAAACACACACACACATATATTAGTTATGGGACGATTCCAATATATTTCCCGACTCCGATACAATTATCGATTCCGTACTAAATTCCCGAGTCTTATGAAATTACTGATTCTTATTCTTTATTTTATTGATAAAATGGTTAGGGTTAGGGTTAGGGTTTGATTTTATCTGTAAAATGGTTACCGTAAAAACAGATTAAATGTGCAGATATTTTCTCAAAAGTAAAAAGACACTCGCGAGTGGGATTATTTATGGATTTTAGTTTCACTTGAAGATTGAATCAATAAACATTTATTATTTTATTATTACTACAAGCAGTGAAATAGTTTGTTTTAAACATCAATCATTTTTGGCAGCTGAGAAAAGGCACAAATTTTTACCACTCTGTTACTTCGAAAATTTTCTGATTTTTCCGATTCCCAATTCCAATTTGGATTAATCGATATAACACTAATATATATATATATATATATATATATATATATATATATATATATAAATATATATATATATATATATATATATATATATATATATATATATATGTATATATATATATATATATATATATATACACATTTATTAGTTAGTTGGCCTGGGTACAGTGAAGTAATTAAAAAAATATTTTTGCACATGTTTAAAACTGATACAGGAAAAGAAATTATATATTTGTTGCAAGGTTAGAAACTCCTGTAATATTCTTCAATTTAAATATGCGTTATTCCCGTTGCCTGATTAAATATTTTCAGGTGATTAATCAAAAATAATTATTACTTAACATTTGCTCGGTTGACATGGAAGAGAAGAGATTGCTCCTTCTACTCCTGATTTCAATTTGATTAATGCAGAGGAGAGTAGTCTCCGCGGCACCTCCTCGGATGCGACAAAAGTATGATCATCTTTGGAGGCATCTGATTCTTATATCGGTTTCGACGTGTTAATACGGAGCTGCGCGTGTGCGAGTTACGGCCAAGCAAGAGAGGGTTGTATTTGTCTACCTTGATGTAAGGCTGACGCTGTTTCTTTTCCCTACTTTTCTATTGGCGTATTTTTTTTTTCTTCTAGCTTAGCAAAGACGTTTCACGCTCGACGCCGAAACGAGGATAATTCGCACTCAATCCCAAGAGTGCCATTAAATTAATGGGCGCCGACTTTGATGTCTTCTTCGCATCGCGCAATCGTTTAGTTTAATTGCATGCCAAACATATTAAGAAATAGCACGAATTACATTGGATAGAAATGTCCTTCTCTATTGTAGCTTTCCTTTTTTCATGTATATGTCAATTAATAAATATAAACTAAGCACAGTTTGGCACAAGGCTGTTGGAGAAGAGCACCCAGCCTAAATTTGACCGTAAGAAGAACCTATTGCCTATCTCTACAAATATATTATCAAATCATGTATGGAGTATTGTTGACTGGTGAATCTGTCCAAATTGAAGGTTTTAAATAAAGTTCAGAAATGTACCTGTAATTTGATTGGTCTTACCTATCCTTCTTCTCTGTATTCCTTGTCTCACGGACGTAATGTTGCTAGTCTCAGTCTTTTTTTTATATAAACACAACTATGGCATACGTGCTTCAGATTTTTCTAATCTATTCCCTGCTTCCTTTGTTCCAGGTCCTGGATATGATCTTAAACTATATCCGATGGTGAGGCCACAGCTTGCGGGCTTTAGGGATTGTGGAGCCACCCTTTAATTGCCATTGCTCCCAGGTCCACTCTGAACCAGAGTGGTACAACCTGTTAAGGTTCCAACTAGGGTTAAATAGAAACTGACTTAAAAAAAATATATATTCTATTAAAAAAAATTGTTCTTCAAAATACCTGAATTCGGCATTAACTAACCCGAAAAGGGTTGATATGCCATAAAACAAAAACAACCAAACCAACCCAAACCAAACAAAACCAAACCAAACCTAGTTGCTAGTCTCAGTCTTTTTTATATAAACACAAATACGGCATGCGTTCTTCAGAATTGTCCAATCTATTCCCTGCTTCTTTTGTTCCAGCTTGTTTGATCCGTTAATCTAGTGGTCTTCACCATTTCCATGTGTTTACATCTCATTGTAATATAGTTTTCTATGCCAGTAACTTATTCCCAAGAACTTCCGGCTTGTGTAACTCACTTCCTGCTGATTGTTTTCCTCCCATCTATAAGCTTGGTCTTTTCAAGACTAAGGTCAATAAGAATCATATGTTCTTTCTACAACTATATTTCGTTCTTGCTAGCGCCCCACATCAAATAGCTGCACGACTTGTCTGGAGCGTTTTTCGTATATAAAATAAGAAGAACGTTCTACTACCAACCAATCAGAAACCAGAAACACTCCATAAAAATTAAACCTTTTTTTTTTGCAATCTTGCATATGTTTTCTTCGTGTCAGCAGGAAGAATCTTTTGCTCTCTGGCTACAGAATTATAAAGTCAGGAACCTGAACAAAACAACTGTCTACTGACAACCAGTCATCTCCAGGACTTGTATGGAGCAACTAACCATCGGAAACTGTTCTGAAACTAAACATGGCTTCCAACTCAAGAAGTTATGAACCCAGCGTGAGATTATTACTTACTTTTATATTTTTCTGATAATTCTGACTTTGGAGATGTCACTTTACCGCGAGGAGGAAGCAGTCCAACTTCCCCAAAATGAGGCACTCTTGATAGATGCTAAATTTCTCATGATATGACCAATCTACATTCGTTGTCATGGCATAAATGAGTGCAATAAATCAAAAGAGGGAGAGAACTAATAACCAGGAAGTTAACCCATTGGTCTAACGCTGAGGCGGATGAATCCAGATCCCCTAATAAAGTGGACAATCTGGAATGATCCATAATTTTTCATGATCAAACAAGCCGGCATAATAGTGTCTCAGCATATCTACAATAAAGCAATCAAGCAATTATCTTTTTTTGGAGGGGATAATGCCATGGAGGCGGATAAGATGCACCGGAGGATGAATTCAGCTCTCCTAGTATGGACATATCTGGACAGGTATAAATTTTGTTGTGATCAGGCTCGTCTGAATTCACTGGTGAGGGCGTTACAGGCTGTTGACCATAAATTCTTACTGCCATTATTTTGTCATTTAGTCCTCGCATTCCATGAGCGATGTTTCTGACAAAGGGAAAAGAATTGCTGTTTACTCGGTGGGGATCTATTCATCTAATAATTATCGTTGGTTTTATATTTTGGGCTAGTATTTTTTTTTAGCTCTTTTTCAAAAAGTATTTTTACGCTTTGTTTGAAGCGATTTTCATAAAAAAGAAAACAACCCCCTCCACAGGGGAGAGGAGATAATTCACAGGCGAATTTTCAACGAATTTTAAGTGGGAGATAATTCCAGCTTGTTACAAAATTTCTAGTGATCAGACGCATCGGTATTCGCCGTTATGTGCGTCAGGGACGACTTATGGTACATAAATCTCTCCCGAAAGGAGGCGGTAATACATGGGAAGATTATCTATAGATCAAACCTTTAGCAAGCCAGACTATATCCGAAAAAGTTATACATGAGCAGATAGGTAAGTAGTTTTTTTGTAATCAAGGGCGACCTGAAGTTTTTTTTTACATCGGCTACTACATCGCAATATAAGGGAGAGCGCCACATTTTTACTTGGGCTACTTTACTTTAGTTTGTAAGCATGAGTGCTTAAGAGTAATTCTGAGTATATGAAGCCATGTGCATGTGTCTTCTCTCACGACAACCGCCACCCAAGTTGTTGTATGCCATAATTTTATTCTCGTTTATTTTTTATTCTGGCCGTGTCGTCATTTCTCACATTGGTGGCTGCTAAAGGAGCGAACAGTTATTCACAAATATAAAAAAATAACGCAAAAGAAACAAATAAAAAACAGATTTTGGCATTTTCTGTCGATATCAGTTGTATTCTGGGTGCTTGCATGATACCATCAAGGAAAACGACCCTATAATATTTCCATCTTAACTAAGATGGAATTATTATAGGGTCGTTTTCCTTGATGGTGAGGTGGCTCTTTCAATCTGCCCCGAGCAAACAAATGTCCTCAACTAACGCCAATTCAAACTAGCTCCCATTCCTAAAATTATCGACTCTAAATTTGAAATCCATTCCTTTCTACTGCCCTAGTCATTGCCACAGCATATTTTCGATCGTCTGTGTGTGCTCGGTGAGTCATTTCGACCCATTATTTTTCTACTAACCCCACTCCCTATACAAACGTTCCGGTAATCAACTATTTACTGTTTTTATTAATCACTTTCTAACACTCTGGGGAATAGTGCATGTTATCACAAGTGTTTAGAAGTAAGCAGCGATTATTATTTTTTGAGTCTATGAGTCGACCAAGGATTGAACTACGGTCGACTGTTTCATTAGGAACAAGAACGGGTTCACAAGTAAAAAACAGTAAACAAGGCAAGAGAAACAAAAAATATAGATTTCAACATATTCGGTCTATGGGTGTGTGTATGATACCATCGCGAAAAGCCATACTCAAAGATTCATATCTTAGTTCTCTGTCGAGGCGGCTCTCTCGATCTGCTCCGAGCATCCAATTGTCGTCAACTGACGCCAACTCAAGACCGCCTCTAAACTAGCTTCCACTTTTAAATTTATGGACTCAAAATTTTAAATCCATTTTCTTTTGGCTTAGTCACTGCGGCATCATGATTAGCTATTCTATTTTCGATCACTTTTGTGTTCTTGGTGAGTCCCTATTTAGTTTGACTCCCCACGAGGACAGAGTTAGACACCAGGATCGTTTTTAATGTGGACAAAAGAAACAAAAATTAAAAATTGTCTCAGTCGTGAAGGATTTATCCTCTACTGAGAGAGAACAAAAATTGAAGTGTAACATCAGAACAGATATTACACTTTGATCTTATAAGATCTCTTATGGTGTCCTTCGTAAGTCACTTCGCTCCATTATCTTTTTCACCCACTGTGCTTATATTTTGCTGATCATCTATTGGTATTCAATTGCTTCATCACTAGAGCAATAGGTGACACAAGGTCATTTTTAATGTGAGAGATACCAGCCCCCTCCCAAATGGGACACTCTGGAAGTAGGCAAAAATTACCTTAGTATAGAAGCGTTTCCCCCTCCAGTGAATAAGGATGAATTAACTTGAGTGTAACATCAGAACAGATACTACACTGCGTTCTTGCATTCTTATGAAACATTTCTTAACACTCTGAGGAGACATTCCTAATAGTACAAGTGTCTAGAGGCATGAATTGAGTATAATTTTTTAGTCTATGTAACGACCAAGGATTGAACCCCGATCGACTGTCCCATTAGCAAACACTATAACCATTATACCAAATCGTTACTTGTGAAATAGCACCCACAAAAATGATCTTCAAATACCTGTTAGATAGTAGTGTCACTTCATTCCACGCACCAACCATACATTTCCTCTCTTTTCTAGCCTCTACAAATACAGGTGTACAGGAGACCTAACGGCCAAACAACATCCGCCCCTTAAATCATATACGACACTCTAATCGTTGCGAAAAACGTTAGATGTGCCAAAGTCGTATGCCATTAAAATATATCCGGAGGAAAAATATTCAAGATGGCCACACGTGAATTAGAGGAAAAGTCTATTCGAAAGAGAGAGCATAATTTTATTAGCCCCGCACCTCTCTAGCGGACATATTAGAAAATATATGAGCGTAAGTTCTCTCAGATGTTTGCATGTCTACTCTAATTGTATATCGACGTCTTCTTTCCCGGCACAAATGAAAGTTTACAGTCGAATGGTTAACCCATCTCTTTGCCTATTAGACCAGCATTGGTGAGATTGCTTTTAGTAGTTAGATTAATGCTTAGGTGAACCGTTAACTTCTCCTTGCATACACACACAAGTTTACTATTTCTGTACTTTTTTACAGCGTAGTCTCCACTTATCAAGACCTGAAGGCTACTCGAGGACAAGGGATAATGATTATATGGTGATCACCGACACTACGGCGTAGTAATCATTAGTGGTCGAAATTTGGTATAATTTGGCCATTTAAAGGTCAGCTCAATAAGAACTTGTTTACATTCGACTTGTAGATAACCATGTTTTAGTCAGATAGACTGTAGTCCAGTGGAACAGGGTTCCAAAGGTGGGCAGTTCTAGGAAAGAAGCTTTGTTCATGGAATTTGCGTTTAAATTTAGGAACAGATAGAGGGTGGGAGAAATTACTGATAGCAGTTGTAGCTAGGCGAGTGTTTTTTTGTGAAAGTTTGGCAGGGGGAGACAATAGATTAAAGATCAGACGAGTACTTGCCATGAAAATCACGATAAAGCAGAGACAGGTTCGCAACATCTCTGCAGTGAGAAAGAGATTGCAAGGAAGAGAAAAGAGCATCGTCTATGAGCTTTTGAACTATGTCCAAGCAAAATAGGACACTCCGAGCAACCCCTACCCAGATGTATCAACAGCACTTCATTCTAGGACGCAGTAGCTTATCTTACAGAGGTAGAAGCTCCCAGGACCAAACACTCTTAATTGTTTATGAACATCAAGAACCAATAGAACAGCATCAGTCACCCAGCTGGCCAAACATTTCGGTCAGGGCTGTCTTACAGATTAGACTGAAACACTAAACAAGCCTGCCACAGAAATAGCAAAAAAGAACCGGCAGAAATATACCGAAACCTTCGCCAAAGGAAGAACCTTGAAGAGTGGGACCAACATCAGCGCGCAAAGTATTTTCTGGCGGAACTCTCCCATGAATACAAAGGCAAAGAAGGTTCCTTGAACTGGCTTATAAGGGGAGCCCTCCACCA
Source organism: Euprymna scolopes (assembly GCF_053919585.1). Lineage (NCBI taxonomy): Eukaryota > Metazoa > Mollusca > Cephalopoda > Sepiida > Sepiolidae > Euprymna > Euprymna scolopes. The sequence continues at coordinate 74,230,908 of NC_136522.1, forward strand.
CGATCAGGAAAGGGTTATAATGGCTGCTCAAGCACTCAAGAAGATGTCAGGTCTCACTAATAACAGCAAATGCAGATTCTGCCACACGGAATTGGAAAGTGTGAGTCATCCCCAGTATCAAACAATCATGAGGTTGTTTGCACAGCAACTGAGAAAGCTAACATGCTTGCCCGTCAGTTTACCTCAAACTCTCCCTTGGACCCAGCTAGCCATTCCCTCCTGATTTTCCTCTGTGGACAAATACAACGCTAGATGATCTGAAGACCACGCCTTCCCAAGTACATGATATTATAAAAAAACGTAGACCCCTCAAAAGCATGTGGTTCTGACCTCATCCCGGCTGTGCTATTAAAAAAATGCTCCGCTGAGGTCGCTCTTGTTCTCTCTAAACTCTTTAACAAATGCCTTAACGAATCTTGCTTTCCTAGCTGCTGGAAAACTGCTTCTGTGGTACCAGTTCACAAAAACTTTGGCGAAAGAACTGACCCATTAAATTATCGCCCCATTAGCCTTCTCCTACTTTTGGCCAAAATATTTGAGTCCTTAATTCATCTAGTCCAACACCTTACAGCTGTTAAACTTCTGTCAGACCACCAATATGGATTTAGGCAAGCCCGTTCTACTGCAGATATTCTAACTGTAATCTCTGAACGTTTATACCAAGCACTGGATAAGACAGGAGAGGGCAGTTGATGTAAGGGGCTGGTATTTGGGACAAATTTTGCAGGAATACTATGGCGGGAGTTGAGCAGCGAGATGCTAATTAATCGAACACTTGAACTTCTGCGTGCCATTATATTCAGGAAAGCAGGGAAGCGGGAGGGACTTCCAAAGTCTAGCAGTTCGAGGGAAGAAAGAATTTGAATAGAAGACTTCCCGGCATCTAAGGATATCTACCGTGTAGGGGTGGGATTTTGTTGCTTTTCGGATTAGTCTGGGTTATTTACGTCGAGGGGTTCTGAGTGTTTCCAGGTCGTGAAAGCACATTTTACTAAAATACTTCTAAAACAAGAACAGGAATGCAACATTTAGGTGATCGGGCAGGGGGTGGAGGTTGGTTGATAGTACGAGACCTAATAGGTTGGGTACTCTTTTGTGGACTTTGTTTAATAGAGACAGAAACTAGTGGCAGATGCACCAACCTAAATGTGGCAACAATACTCCATGCATGGGCGATTGGTTGCTTTGTATAGGATGTTCTACATGTTCATAGGATGTTCTACATGTTCATAGGATGTTCTACATGTTCATAGGATGTTGTACATGTTCATAGGATGTTCTACATGTTCATAGGATGTTCTACATGTTCATAGGATGTTCTACATGTTCATAGGATGTTCTACATGTTCATAGGATGTTCTACATGTTCATAGAATGTTCTACATGTTCATAGGATGTTATTATTTTTTGTGTTACACTTATTGTGCCTTATTATTATCATGTTGATTGAATGTACGGCCGTCAAGAAAAACCTGGATTTTCCTCTTGTCTTAAAAACATCTAATCATATTTTAGCATTACTCTAAAAGAGGGTGCTCCTAGCTGCATATGCGTATATAAGAACGATTTCAGAATTACTGCAAACAGAATTGTCGAACATTTATTTATTCAAATAATTGTTTATTCATATTTTTTTGTGGATTCATCGGACTACTGTTCTCATCTTGAGTGTGATTTTCATAACGTTTCAGTAAATGTAACCTCCGGGCTTTTTCAGGTGTATCTTGCCGAACTCAAGAATGTTTCTGTCGAACTCGGGAATTTAGAACGGAATTTCGAGTGTAACCCTTTATTTATTTCATGGAGGTAGAATGCTCTTGTTCCGTCAGCCATGACTGGATGGAGGTCTTTAAGTAATTCGTAATTGTATTTTTCGATCGCCCACACGGAGGATTGAACCTTCAACCTTCAGGAGAATAGCACTTTTTACAATTGATATTTCCAAGTAGTCTAACCATTGTGTCATGAAGTCTTGCGGAACAAGAATATGCTACCCTTCTGAATTAAATAAAAGATTCCGTTGCAAATTCTGTCCAAATTCCCGAAACATTGTGAAAATGGCACTCAAAATGAGAACAATAGTCCGATTAATCCAAATAATACTAATAACCAATCCTCATCTCAAAAATTTAGAAACGTCAGATACTACACTTTAGCGTTAAAATGAATCCAAATAA
>NC_136522.1:74238084-74253084 GCF_053919585.1 Euprymna scolopes
ACAACTTTATTATAATTAATGTATACATCTATATACTTATATGTGTATCTTGTTTGTTGATCTCTGTCTTCATCTTTTAAAAAGGACAGACAGGTGCACACATGCACACACACATATAACACATACATATAACACACACACACACACACACACATACACACATACACACACACACACACACACATATATATATATTCTGTATTTATTTCCCATTTGTTTACGTGTAGGAAAATACAAAAAGTCGTTCGAAAAAAACAAAAACAAAGAAACAAAAAAACAAAACGAGAACATTTTTATCAAAAGCACAACATTTTCGCCCGATCCTTCGGTTTTCCTCAGCGCGAATCACACTGAAGAACACCGCTCAAAGGCAGCATGGCTACCTCAGATTTATCTGATATGTCTAGTACAAGCAGACAAAAGTATAAAGAAGTCAAAAGTAATTGTAAGAAAGAAATAGCGACAGCTAAGAGAGAATACACCGAAACCACCAGAAAACCCATCGATGCGCAGAAATTAGGAACTCTTGATTTCTGAAAAATCTACAACAGTGTAGTAAATAATAGGCGATCGCAATTTCTTCCACTATCCGACAATTATGAGGTTGTTTGCACGGCAACCGAGAAAGCTAACATGTTTGCCTGTCAGTTTGCTTAACACTCTACATTGGACCCAGTAAGCCACTCCCTGCTTGATTTTTCATTTGCGGCCTGACACCACACTGAAAATCACTCCTTTCTCAAGTGCAGAATATCATAAAAACCTAGACATCTCCAAAGCATGTGCCTATTTACTATGCCCCCTCCCCACGGGACAGAGTTAGACACCAGGGTCGTTTTTTAACGTGGAGAAAAGCTACAAAAATAAAAAATTGTCTCAGTCGTGAAGGATTTCTCCTCCACCGAAAGAGAACAAGAAATAGAAGTGCAGCATCTGAAGAACAGATACTACATCTTGATCTTGACCAAAAGGCCAAGAATTAATTATAAACATCTGATTGTCTCATCCCGGCTGTACTATTAAAAAATGCTCCGCTGAGGTTGCTCAAGTCCTCTCTAATTTTTACAACAACGAATCTTGTTTTCTTAACTGCTGAAAAACTGCTTCTGTGGTACCAGTTTACAAGAATTTTAGCGAATTGAACTGACTCACTAACGTACCGCTCCCATAGCCTCCTCCCTCTCTTTGCCAAAATATTTGAGTCCATAATTAATCAAGCTCTCGTCCATCACCTTACAGCTGCTAAACATCTTTCCCCTTGGCCTTCGGGTCAAGATCAAAGTGTAGTATCTGTTCTTCAGATGCTGCATTTCAATTTCTTGTTCTCTGTCAGTTGGGGAGAAATCCTTCACGACTGAGACAATTTTTATTTTTGTTCCTTTTCTCCACGTTAAAAAACGACCCTGGTGTCTAACTCTGCCCCGTGGGGAGGCATTGTAAATAGGAATAGGAACAATATGGGGTTTAGGCAATCCTCCGACGAACTGGAACTTCTTGTACCCCCTCGACGTAAATATTCTTATCAGACCAGACAAACAGCAAAGTCCCACCCCAACACAGTAGAAATACCTAGATGTATGAAAGCCTGCTACTCTAATAGTTTCTTTCCCACTGTACTGACATGCAGAAGTTCAAGTGTACTGTGAACAGATATCTTGCTGCTCATCTCCTTATATAGTATCCCCGCAACATGTGCCCCTTTAGTAGCCCTCTACTTCAAAGTGACACTGTACATTGTTTGAGGTGAAAATGGAATTAAAAAAAAAACAACAAAAAAAAACATAATCTGCATGAATTAAAATATCAAATTGAAGCGTATCTTACGACGGGGCAATGCCAGACGGTCTGCTAGTATATATATATATATATATATATATATATATATATATATATATATATATATATATATATATATATATATTAAGTATTGCTGATGAGGAGACCTTGCTTACCAAAAAACTATATATAATTGTTCTACATAACTTCATGTATACCACAATAAAAAGCACGGATTTCCGAAACGATCGTACAGATAATTGATTTTGTTGTTGTTCCTTCTTATGAAACTGATTTTTAATTTAATTAAAATTTGATTTTTAAATTTTGAAATTTTTTTTAAATTTTTAAATTTTAAATTATAAATCACATTACTTAATATTGAATTAGCTCTAGGACATTTAACTATCGAGCTTATTATATATCTAAATTACAACGAGCACTTTCTATTTCCTGTATTTTAATTAAACTAGTAATTTCACTGTTACATTAAAATACACTCAGCTCTTTAGACTATTGTTCTAATCTCCTTTAAATTATATATATATATATATATATATATATATATATATATATATATACCAAGAGAGAGAGAGAGAGAGAAAGAGAGAGAGAGAGATTGATAGATAAACTCGCATATAAGCAAATGAATACAGAAGGATGCAGAGTAGAGAGAGCCAAGCGGTATAACGTACGGAAGTCCATACGCACAACAATTCAAACACAGAAATATATTATTCTAAAGCACGTGCGTGCAAACAGAAAGACATATACACAAATATACACATATATACACTATGACAAATGAACCAGGGTGGGGACGGAAGACTGGTGGATGTGCGAGTTTCGGTTTTTCTTTTTTCGTCAGAAAGGGAAGAAATACGACGCCCCCTGGAGGCCAATTGAGGAGAGTTCATTAGTACTGGGCTTACTCAAGTAAAGGAGAGTTCGTAAAGACGTACCCAAAAGCGCGGGGGAGGGGAGTGGGGGATGATAGAAAGGTTAATGTGGGGTGGATCCAATCAAGAGTGAAGAGTGAATTGTATTGGGGCGGTCCGGGAGAAAAATCAAAAAAAGGAGCGGGGGTCGAGTACAAGAAGGATGAGTCTCTCTCTTTTTTCTTTTTTTTTTTGTCGTGAAAAGCGAATTTTGTCGAGCGAAAAGCGGGTAATTACAGAGAATGGGACAGATTTGTTAGATGTGGTGATTAGATGAAGTGGGAGTGAAGGGGTCCAGGAAGAGTAAGAGAAGAAGAGGGAGGGGGAGGGACTGAGGTAAAAATAACGGAGAGGGGGAGCGCGAGATGAGGTAAGCACTGTAAGTCGATGAATAAAATTCGAAAGAAAGAAAAGAAGAAGAAAGAAGTAAATTAAAGTTAAGCAATGCAGGCGCTGGAAAAGAAAATAAGAGAAACGGAAGTAAAAATAACTAAAATACAATAAAATAAGTGAAACGGTCATAAAGGTGACTTTGTGACTGAGCTCGGATTCTCAAAACGACAGTACACATCACTCCCTACACTAACGATTGCGTAAGTATGATACACTAGTGCCCGTAGGTAAAAATAATTAACATTTATGTAAAATCTAGAGCGGTTGAACTATATGTGTGCCCATAAATGGAAATTGCAAACTCGTAAATATGGCTCCCATTTGTAATAAATCTCTCTCTCTGTATATATATATATATATATATAACTTGACGAATTCCCCTGAGAATATAACACGGAATATTCTGTGTAGCTTTATTTCCACATATATTTTCATTACTTACCACCTATGTATTGAGCACTGTTAAAGTAAATACTGAAAATTTACGCATAAAATAATATCTTCGTGTATTGATTTATGTGATTAAATCAAATATATATATATATATATATATATATATATATATATATATATATATATATATATATATATATATATATATATACTAGTAGGGGTGCCCGGCGTTGCTCGGGTGTTTGGAGGTGTATGCTGTGCAAAAAAAGCAAAAAAAAAAAAAAAAAAATGGTTAATTTTTTAAAACTTTGACCCCTATTATGACCCCTTAAAATTTATAGTTTCGGGCTCAAATCACTTTATTAAGTTAGATCCAGGTTCAAGGAACCTATATCTAAAATTTCAAGTGTCTAGACCCAAAATTGTCGGAGGAGTTTGGTAGAGTTCTTAAAGGTCAAATCGTTGAAATTTGACCCCTTAACAGCCAAATTTCTGGCTGACACCCATCACATCGATTTTCCCAAATCTCAGACTAAAAATTTACAGAGTTATTGCGTAGGGAAATGTATACAGACAGGCAGACACACAGACACACAGACAGACAGACAGACACGTTCACTTTTATAGATATATAGATATATATATATGTATAGGCTTATGTGAAAATATGTTTTCTTTATTTACTTTAATCTGTGAAGCTTGATGTAACACAGAGCATATAACAAATAAATGACAAAAGTCTAGATTATAAATTTCAAGATGTTGACCATCTTAACGTTTATTCCTTTAAGTATGTTGACATGCACAGTTCTTTAATAGCACATGTTTTTTTTGAAATTAACATTTTTTTCTGATTTTTTACGCCATACGATACAAAGCAAAAAAAATAATTTATTTTTATTACACGAAAAACAAAAACAATAACAAAGTACTATTCTAATGAATTTTTGTATTATTTTTCATATGAGATGCATATTTATCATATAAAAATATATTTGAATGGCACGTCGTTATTGTCTTTGTTTTTATGTAATAAAAATAAATCAAATTTTTGCTTTGTATCGGATTCTTATTGCATCCCATTTATATATAATAATTAAATGAATGATGCTGCGCTACGAAACAGGGGCCGTAAAGAATTGTGCATGTCAAACATATATATGTAAAGTAATAAATAGTAAGATGGACAACATCTTGAAATTTGGAATATAGACTTTTGTCATATATATATATATACATACATATATATATACATTTACATGGTAGTCACCACTTATCAAGACCCGGAAGCCACTCGGGGATAAGGGTTATGCGTGTACAGTAATCAATGGGATAGTACCATAGTAATCGTTAGTATTGGAGAGTTGATAAAGTGTCTTACATAAGGGGGCGGTTCATCAGGAATTTGTTTATGTTGGGCTTGAAGACATCCAAGTTGTAGTCAGGTGAGAAAAAGGCTTACACCACTGCATTTATATTTGCCCTCTATCGGTCCCATAACAGCGGAGTTACTATCTTTAAGCGCATACCTGAGAAAATAGACCACATCCTGTCTGCACATCCCTCGGCTAACATCCACATCTGTGGTGACTTCAACGTCCATAACGTGGAATGGCTGACCAACTCAAATAAGACGGCCGATGAGGGGAGTTTCTGTCATGATTTTGCCATTGCTTATGATCTCACTCAGATTGTTCGCGAGCTCACCCATGTGTCCGATACACCCGGTCAATATGCAAGCCTCCTAGATCTTTTTCTCTCAACTTCCCCTGAGCTATGTTCATGTTCCGTTCTTTCTCCTCTATGATCCTCCGACCACTCCGTTGTATCAGTTAAGATAAAAATGAAATGTAATAAGTCCACAGACATACACCTCCACCGTACTGTATACCGATACTCCATGGCTGACTGGGATAGTTTCCGTAGATTTATATCTCATCTATCTCTACATTCCATGTTTAAAAAGGCTGTGTCCTCTATAGTATCAGACCTGACCGAATGGTTAATTGTAGGCATATACCGATTTATACCATCTAAAAAATTCCGCCAAAAACCTACCAGCCAGCAAACCATGGTTCTCCCCAGAATGTGCTGCTGTCATCGCGCACAGAAATCACTTTTTCCATAGCTACCAACGTAATAGCTGCACTGAGACTGAAGCTGCTTTCAGGAACGCCAGCAACCACTGTAAAAGAATAATAAAAAATGCAAGAGAGCTATATGCTCAGTCTGTTAAATCCAAAGTATCTGATCAGCGGCTCGGTTCCCACCAGTTTTTGCAAATAACAAATAGGATCCTGAACAGAAGTGTGCGTTCTATCCCAACCATTATCAATGGACCAAAGGTCATCTCGTCAGCTTCAGACTATTGGCAAAGAACTTTCCAGCTAATTCTACCCTATGCGACGAAGGCCATCAACTCCCCATATTTCCTCCTATAACAAAGAATACGCTAGGTAACATACAAATGTTTGTGCATGAGGTCGTCAAGCTAATCAAGAACCTTGATTCCAGTAAAGCAACTGGCCCTGACGGCGTCCGAATTATAGTGTTAAAAAAGCTTCAACCAGAACTTGCTCACATAATTAGGAAACTGTTTAAGCGTTGCTTAAGGAGAAGTGCTTTCCAACACCCTGGAAAACCTCATCAGTATGCCCTGTATTTAAGAACTCAGGTGATAAGTCATCTCCCTCTCAGTACAGACCAATAAGTCTCCTGTGTGTCATGAGTAAGTTGCTGGAATTCATATTAAATAGAGAAATAGTCAACCATCTCAGCAGAAATAACCTTCTTAGTGACACGCAATATGGTTTCCGTTCTGCAAGATCTACCACAGATGTGCTAACGGTTATATCTCATAGGATTAGTGAATCTCTTGACAAAGGCTTCCTTTCTAGGGCAATTGCTCTTGACATATCAAAGGCCTTCGACAAGGTATGGCATAAAGGCCAACTTCACAAGATTTCCAGCTACGGTATAATTGGAAATGTTTTCTCAATCATTAAATCATTTCTCTCTGATAGGCTCATAAGCGTAGTGGTTGATGGACAAAAATCAGAGGCCTGCAGTATTAATGCTGCAGTCCCTCAAGGTTCCATCCTGGGCCCAACTCTCTTCCTGGTCTACATCAATGATCCCCCTAAACACATACTTAAATCATTTGTTGACATCAATGCTGATGACACGACAATCTACGGCAACACATCAAAGGCTGTAATTTACAAAGCTCTCTCTGATTCTCTTTCCTCTGATCTCGAGCGCGTGGTTCAGTGGGGGAAGACGTGGCTGGTTACCTTTAATGCATCTAAAACCAAACTCCTATCCTTACATCATCAACGCTCTGATCCCAATCTGGCATCAATTGAAATAGATGGCTCTGGTTTAGGAGAAGCCCCATGTTTTGACAAGCTTCTGGGCTTGACCTTCACTCCTGATCTGAAATGGAACACGTACATCAAGTATGTTGCCAAGGTTGCTGGAAAGATTGTGGGATCCTTCTACCGCTCCAGAAGATATTTCACTACTGATGCAATTCTCTATCTATATAAAAGCCAAGTACGTCCAAGGATGGAATACTGCTGCCATATCTGGGTAGGAGCTGCTAAAATAGCCTATCCTGCCTTGACAGAGTACAAAATAGACTTCGTGGCTTAATGGGGGATGTCCTCTTCCAAGCAACCTCTCTCCCACAGAAGAGACGTTGCAAGCCTATCTTTGTTTTATCGTTACTTCCATGGCAAGTGCTCGTCTGAACTCCAATCTCTGGTCCCCCCTCGCCAATCTTTTACGAGAAACCTTTTCTGCGACCAATAGCAATGGCCAGTGACTCCCTGTCTGCGAGTACATCTTTCAAACTGCTTGGCCTAACGTTCACAGGAAACATGAGTTGGAACAATTATATTGAAAACATTGCCACGGCCGCTGCGAAGAAGGTAGGCTCTCTCTACCGTGCTAGCAAAGTACTGACACCTGAAAGTATCCTGTACCTCTATAAGGCCACCATTCGCCCATGTATGGAGTATTACTGTCACATTTGGGCTGGTGCATCTGTTGCTAGTCTCTCGCTCCTAGACAAGGTTCAAAAGAGAGTCGCCAATCTGATAGGGCCTGAACTGGCATCTAGACTTCAGCCTCTGTCCCATCGACGAAACGTTGCATCCCTCTGCCTTTTCTACAAGTATTTTAATGGTGAATGCTCTGACGAACTGCAGACACTTGTGCCTCCACGACGTAGACACCCTCGACAAACCCGACAGGCAGCTAAATCCTACCCCCAAAGAGTAGAGATCCGTAGATGTAAAAGATCTTTCTACTCCAGTAGTTTCTTCCCCAGAACCGCTAGACTCTGGAATTCCATTCCAGGTCCCTGTTTCCCCAATTGTACTGACATGCAGAAGTTCAAGTGTAACGTGAACCGACATCTTGCTGCCCAAATCCCAACATTGTGCCCCAGTATTTGCTGCCCCTGATAGTAGCCCCCTACACCACAGTGGCAATGTGCCTTGTTTGGGGTGAAAATGTAATAAAAAAAACAAAAAACACTCGTCTTGCTGAATCCACTGTCAAAAACTTTCCCCACTCTTTATCTATGCCTAAATCAAAACGTAGATTCCATGAACAAAGCTTCTTTCTTAGAACTGCACGCCTGTGGAACTCTGTTCCGTCTGCCTTCTTCCCACCTGACTACAACCTGGATGTATTCAAGTCCAACGTAAACAAATTCCTGATGAACCGCCCCCTTAAGTAGACACTTTATTAAATCTCCACACTAACGTACTGTACTTACAACAACACTTATCCCTGAGCGGCTTCCGGGCCTTGATTAATGGTGACCACCTTGTAAATATATATATATATATATATATATATATATATATAGATAGATAGATTGATAGATAGATGAATAGATACACACATGTATATATATATATAGATAGATAGCCACACACACACACACACACACACACACACACACACACACACACATATATATATATATATATATATATATATATATATATATATTACCTAATGTTATAAAAATGACCGCATTGTGGTGCGTTAGACTTCATTGAAAGAAAACATTTTGCAGTTGTTAATAAAGAATTATCGCACGAAGTCCCCGGGATGTCTACGCATTCACGTGGGAAAAACATATCTTGTATCGATGAGACTATTTGATTGATCTCCAAATTTAATCAGGGTCAAATTAGCGGCAATTTGTAAGACATAGTAGATAACGAGTTGAATAATGGAAGAGAAATGATGAGAAAAATGACCAGTGGGATGGATGGATCGATAAACCTCCATGTAAACACATTTCGGAATTTACATAAAATACGACGATCGTTCCAAAAGCAAATCCTTTTATATTTTTATCTTAATAAGTTGAAGAGCTACGTAGACGAGAATGGTACCATTTTAACAGGCAACCTTTTGTACTTGAGAATTTATTTTTCTGCATAGTAATCACTATTCTAAAAAAAATACAAAACAAAACAAAAAACAACGTTGGTTTATAATACCTTACGCTACAAAAGAACCCCGACCACTTTAATTTGTTTTTTTTTTTAGGGGTATTCAAGGTCGCTGACAACGAATATGATAATCAAACCCGTAGAAAAGTTACCGCTTCCATTGTATGGACCCCTGGACCTTGGGTCTATTTTGCGCCATTTCACAGCTTTCAGTAGTGCTTTTCTTACATGATGCGTTCGCGTGCAAACGGACGTAGTCAAGTTACTTATCACATCGCGCAGGAATCTTTAGCGGCCATTTTAAATAAGAAAGTTTTTAAAAAAGAGGCTGCGGTTCATTTTTTTTTTGTTTGTCTTACGTAGTTTTTAATGCATTTTAATTGATTTAAAACATAAAGTTTTCACGAGCGGTTTACAAAAATATAACTAAACATTTTCATGTTTTTCGTTCTTTTTTAGGGGGGTATTCATACCATGCAAACGGTAAATTTGCGACGGGTATTATTATCAGATTTGTTGTCAGCAACCTCGAATACTCATAAAACAAATTAGAGTAGCAGGTGTACTGTTGCAGCGTAAAGTAATATTTACCAACATTTTTGCCAGTGATGTGATGCTACGTAAACGGGAGTAGTACCATTAAAACGAGCTACCTTTTGTTACCCAGAATTTATTTTTCTGCATAGTCACCACCAATCTCAAAATACTTTTGCCAGTGATGTGATTCTGACTGTATGTCGGTGTCCGATGCGTGCTTTGTCATACGAGAGTCGTTTCAAACTAAAGGCATTTTTAACTCTAAATGTTTAAGAACTACGAAGACGGGAATAGAACCATTAAAACGATCGAACTTTCGTGCCAGAAATTTAATGCAAAGTCAGTTCTGAAATATGTCTTCATCGTCGACTACTGTCAGATTAAAGTTTCCAGTCTTCTGCTCTATATCTACTAGGTGTTATCTTGCGTTTGGAGAGAATCCAATGGCTACTCGAATGGTATAGGGTTTATAGGATCTTCCACTCAAAACGCCTGACATTTCATCTTCCCCTTTAGACTTGCTGGTCTTATTTTGAGCTATAATTTCATCAATGGGCATTAGGATATACCCAGGGGCCATTATTTATTCCTGCACCAGAAAGAAGTCTATGCGGACACTAACAAGACATTACAGGGTGATCCGAAAGCAACTTTCGTATCTAAAATAACTATAATTTATTCAAATGCTGTAATATGTTTCTCAATATTTGTACGTGTGTGTGTGTGTGTGTGTGTGTGTGTGTTATTTAATGCTTTTGTTTTTTATTCAAATCTGATATATGAATTTTGTTCTAAAGTGAAGTTATTAGTTCCACCCAGCAAGGGTGTCGCGTGAAATCAGTTTATGCGGTTCATGGTCGACTTGAAAAGCTGGTGGCAAATGGTGGTGCCCATATTCAATTTTAAATAAAATTCTATGTAATATACTTTTTCTTCTCATGTTCATTAATTAGACAAATTATGCTTCAAAAATATATTAGAGTTATTTTAGAATATAGTGTTTACTTATGATCACCTTGTGTTTCATCAACGATTCTGATTGAATCGGAGTGTTGATTTCACAATCAGAATCCCTGTTTTTTAATAGACTTCCGAGAAAGAATATCTGGGCAGGAGCTGCTAAAAACAGCGTATCCTGCCTTGACAGAGTACAAAATAGACTTCGTGGCTTAGTAGGGGGTGCCCTTTTCTCTTCCCTGCAACCTCTCTCCCACAAAAGAGACGTTGCGAGCATATCTTTATCTTATCGTTATTTCCATGGCAGGTGCTCGTCTGAACTCCAATCTCTGGTTCCCCCTCGCCAATCTTTTACGAAAAACACCCGTCTAGCTGAATCCACTGTCAAAAATTTCCCCCACTCTTTATCTGTGCCTAAATCAAAACGTAGATTCCATGAACAAAGCTTCTTTCTTAGAACTGCGCGCCTGTGGAACTCTGTTCCGTCTGCCTACTTCCGACCTGACTACAACCTGGATGTCTTCAAGTCTAACGTAAACAAATTCCTGATGAACCGCCCCCTTAAGTAAACACTTCATTAAATCTCCACACTAACGTACTGTACTTGCAATAACCCTTATCCCTGAGTGGCTTCCTTATATGGCAATTGAAGCACGTTTTATTTTTTTGCCAAACGAATAAATTTAAAATGAGAATCCAATTGCAAAAGCTGGACGACAATTCTAAACGCGTATTATTTGGATTCTTAGAAACACCTTTTTTTTTATCTGGAACATTATTCTCGCAGCTTCTTGAATTCAAGAATCTTTTTGTTGAATTCAAAAATCGTTTTATTGAATTCAAGAATCTTTTTGTTGAATTTAAGAATGTTTTGTTGAATTTAAGAATCTTTTTGTCGAATTCAAGAATCTTTTTGCTGAATTCAAGAATGTTTTTATTGAATTCAAGAATGTTTTTATTGAATTCAAGAATCTTTTTGTTGAATTTAAGAACCGTTTTTTTTTCGAATTCAAAAATCTGTTTGTCGAACTCAAGAATCTTTTTATTGAATTCAAGGATTTTTTTTGTTGAATTCAAGAATCCACTTGTTGAATTTAAGAATCTTTTTATTGAATTCAAGAATTTATTTTGTTGAATTCAATAGTGTTTTTGTTGAATTCAAGAATCTTTTTGTCGAATTTTAGAATCTTTTATTGAATTCAAGAATCATTTTGTTAAATTCAAGAATGTTTTTGTTGCATTCAAGAATCTTTTTGTCTAATTCAAGACCTGTACGGAATTTCGAATGAAATCTTTTATTTAATCTACGCGGGTAGTTTATTCTCGTTCCGTCAACCATAACCGAGTAGAAGCCATAAGTAATTCGTAATTGTATTCTTAGTATCGCCCATACTAAGGATTGAACCATCAACCTCGAAAAGACTGTCATTTAGAACTTATTATAACTTACTTCTGTATCTGTTATGTCACGGATTTTTACTGTAGTCCAAATAATCCAAATAAAAGTATTATCCATCCTTATATAAGAGGAAGCATTTTAGCTATGAATAAAACAGAAAATACGACATTTCAAAAAGTTCTCATTTTGTTTCTGAATTTTGAGATAAAGTTTGATTATCTATATATTAATTCAATAACGTGTGTGTTATTTGTGTGTCACGCTTACATCCGGGTTGTTTAATTGTTATGTTCTTCTATTTCTTGTCATAAATAATAACAAGAATTCTTCATAAGTTTTGGTTTCGATTTCGATTATGCTGATGCCACTTAAGTCATCTATTTTTTATTAATAATCTTATCAAGAATTCTTTTAAAAGTTTAGGTTTCGGTTTCAATTATGTCAGAAGGAACTTAAGTTATATATATATATATATATATATATATATATATATATATCATAAGTTTTTATTTCGGTTTCGATTCAAGCTAGTATACCCAAGTTATATGGATATGTGTTCTTTTATTTTTGAAATTGCAACTTTATAATATATAAAAATCAACAGAACATTAACACTAAAATAGTATATACGAAGTCTACAAGAATTAAAATATATTTAAACGTACTTTACGACGGGGTTTTGCCGGGCGTTCGTGCTAGCTTAGATAAATACTTTTGCAGTTTTAACAAAAACAGCTACAATAATATCAGAGCGTCTCCATTTACAGTGAACATTTACAGAATGCGAACATCAATATATTACATATGAATGAGTCCCCTGTGGAATTTTGACAGTTCCCGCTAGTATGTAATATTTGGATTCTTCTGTTCTCATCTTGATTTTTATTTTCACAATGTTTCGGTCGATGTAGCTTCGACTGGAATCCGTCTGTCAAACACGGAAACCTTGCCAGCAACACTCAAAAAGACAATTGCAAATTACTTAGGACTTCTACCCAGTCATCGGTGAGGAAATGAGAGCATGCTACCCCTGTGGATTAAGTAAATGGTTTCGTTTGAAATTCCGTGCAGATTCCCGAGTTCGACAGAAAGATTCCCGATTTCGGCAGAAAGATTCCCGATTTCGAGAGAAAGATTCCCGAGTTCGAGAGAAAGATTCCCGAGTGCGACAGAAAGATTCCCGATTCCGACAGAAAGATTCCCGAGTTCGACAGAAAGATTCCCGAGTGCGACAGAAAGATTCCCGTGTTCGACAGAAAGTTCCCTGAGTTCGACAGAAATCTTCTTGTATTTGGCAAGATACACATGAAGAATGTCGGAGATTACACCGACTAAAACGTTGTAAAAATAACACTCCGACTAAAACGTTGTAAAAATAACACTCCGACTAAAACGTTGTAAAAATAACACTCCGACTAAAACGTTGTAAAAATTACACTCAAGATGAGAACATTAGTCTAAAGAATCCCAATAATATGAAAAGAAAATATGTCACATATGATGAAGATGATTTACAGAAGTGGTTCGCAAAGTTTAGAGTTGGAGATTTGAGCCTGAATAATAAAGAGCAATCAAGTGGAACACTCTTTACAGAGGACGATCAAATGAAGATAATTATTGAAAATACCCTACATTACACAACACAAAAACTATACGAAAATCCAAATTATATGTTCCGGAGAGGGATATATTCGTTTGAAATAGCTGAATGGTCCTGGCTATTAAATAAATTAATATAATCTAATAATTCGCTTTAACGAATTGCTGTTCGTAGTCGTAGCTGATAATATGCTTAAGCTTATGTCTTTCAGCGAATTTTTCAACGTCTCTCACAGTGTCATGTAGTCGCACGCACGGCGGTCGATTTTTCGTCAGTCAGCAAAAACTTGTAATGAAAAATCCTTTTTTTATATATAAAAATATAAAAATATTACTTTCTTTATTATTGTCTCGTGTGCGTGAACCAAGCTAGAGACGGAGAGGGTGGATTGAACACCCGTTTAATATTTTAATGTCTCTCCCACAATGTTTCAGTCAATGTAACATTTAACTTCCTTCAGGTGTATCTTGTTGAACTCGGACATTTTTCTGTCGAATGCAGGAATCTACACGGAATTTTGAACCGAACCCTTTTTAAACTCGGAGATGATATATTTTCGTTCCGTAAGCCATGACTGGTTAAACGTTTCAACAATTCTTACGTTTCAACAATTCTTAATTGTATTCATAAACGATGATCATTCTAAAACGAATTCAATCATCATTAGTCACATGTAAATTATTCTTTGCAGTTATATCGATTAATGAATTGATAATCCGTCTCTCTGCCTGCATGGGGTCCCGATTAATCTCCTGTAAATTGTCCCGATCGAATTCGCGATGTCCAATCGAAGGCTTTTCAGTCTTTTCCAAATCAACGCACCATGCAGTCAAGAAATTACAATAGAAAATTAATTGGATCTACAAAAAAAAAAAAAAATGGCAACCAATTGTGTCCAATTTAATCAGCGGACAAATTGAAACAATGACGGAAACAAGATGACTCTTCCTGCTTTTGGCATATCGATTAATTGAACGAGCTCATTACGTCACATGTATCACGTGTCTACGCGTGTGTCTCTCGTGGCCCGGTATAATCATGGATATGACCATTGCTTTATATGGAAGATGGATGAAAATAATCGAAAGTGGAGATGGAGAGGGATAAATTAAAGTGATGGAATTAATGGCTCAATTATGAAAAGAAAACTGTACATCGAAAAATATGCGTAGGCATTTATTGTATTTTCTTCTCCACCAAAGCAAATTAGGCACAAGGCCGTTTTTAATGTGGGGTAAAAACCAGCTCCTCTAAAAGTAGGCAAAAAGGGGCCACTCTGGTTACCAAATATAATGATTGACCCAGTATAGAGGATTTCCCCTCGATTGACTGGTACAAATTATCTGCAGACAGATGCTACACTTTGATTCCGACCCAAAGACCAAGAACAAAAGAAAAAAGGCAAGCCTCTTTTTTGAATGATGTTATCATTAAGATGGTAAGCGTGTATACACACACACACACACACACACACACACACACACAAACACACACACACACATATATATATATAATTACAACAATAAAGAT
>NC_136522.1:74258084-74283084 GCF_053919585.1 Euprymna scolopes
CTTCTCCTATCCCCTCCACCTCCAATTGATTATCAGCACTCTTTTCATCAACTAGCTTTTTATTAACTGTCATCGAACAAGTGAATTATTTTTAGCGGACGCAGATTCTATTCCGAACCTGGTTTTATGCCTTAATCCGGCAGCAGGTAAAAATGGCGAGGCAGAAACGGACGTCCAAGACAGAGATTGTACAGCAGCAGTACAAAAAAAAAAAAAAAAAAAAAAAAGAAAGAAAAAATGAATGAAAAATAAAGAATGCGGTTTCTAGTTTCATTCGCCCGAGGAGGATAAATTAATCATTTTTATTCAATACTTTTTACGTTCAAAATTACAGAAATGATGAAAAAGATGGAATTGAATAAAAAGGGAAGAGAAATATAATCTTGTCCGAAATTTCTCATTTCTGCAGGAAATGGCGGAAAAGGATTCCAGAAAAAAAAGGATATTGGAACCAGAACAATAACCTGCACACACACACACACACACACACACACACACACACACACACACACACACACACATATATATATATATATATATATATATATATATATATATATATAGGGGTTCCCTCAGTCTTTGACAGACTATGGTTACCTACGAAGGGGTGCCTGCGCGTGAAAGTCTTATTGGCAGGAGGCGCGCAATTCTCAACCACATCTCCTATAAGTCGTCAAGGGAAGTGTATGTACATGATTAGAAACAAATGCCGAGATAAGCGGAGAGCACATATAGCGCCTAGAATCCCAAATGACCACCCATCTGGAACTAACCAAGCTCAACTTGCTTAACACACACACACACACACACACACACACACACATACACACACACACACACACACACACGTGTGTGTGTGTGTATGTATGTATACGGCATAATCGTGTTGACACACCGGATCTCGTCAGAACACCGAAGTTAAGCAACGTTAAAAAACAGAGGCGTATCGAATAAATATATACGATACTGTCAAGACTGTCTTCTGGAATATTGACTTTTTCTAAGAAAGGTAACACCGGCTGTCTATAGTTGTAGGAGTTCAGGTGTGCGTTTGTAAAATTACCGTAAACAACTATAAAAAGATTTATTTGTTTTCATTTTGTATTCATTGAAAGCAATGAATACCTATCTTGTCTGCTAGTTTAAAAAATTATAGTGGAGACAGGGAAACTCTCCGTTAAAACTCCACGGCTTAACGTTCACAAGAAATATGCATTAAGGCAAATATATCGAGGGCATTGCCAAGGCTTCTGCGAAGAAGGTGGGCTCTGTCTAACATGCTAGAAATTTACTTACGTCCGAAAGTATCCTACACCTATTCGAGGCCACCATTCGCCCATGCCTAGAGCATAGTTGCCACATATGGGCTGCCGCATCTTCCAGTAATGTTTTACACCTAGACAAGATTCTTCAAAGATAAGCCAACATGATAGACAACCAAACTCCAGTCTCTGTTCTATTGACGAAATATTGCATCACTGTGCCTATTTTAAAAACATTTTCATGGGAAGTGCTTAGACGAACTTCAAGCCCATTTTACTTCTTCAGCATAAATACCCACGACTCACCCGACAAATAGCAACATCCCAACTCTACACTATAGAGGTTCCTTGATGTCGGAAAGCCTTTTATTCAAATAGTTTTTTTTTCCCTCGAACACCAAACGATGGAATTCCTTCCCGGGTTCTACTTCTCTATCTGTACTGCAGTTTAAATGTACCTATTTACTATGCCTCCCCACGGGACAGAGTTAGACACCAGGGTCGTTTTTTAACGTGGAGAAAAGGTACAAAAAAAAATTGTCTCAGTCGTGAAGGATTTCTCCTCCACCGAAATAGAACAAGAAATAGAAGTGCAGCATCTGAAGAACAGATACTACACTTTGATCTTGTCCCGTTTAAGTGTAATTCAAACATACTGTTCTAAACCGTTTTTTCAAAAGTGTAATTCGAATATTCTGTTCAAAACCGCAATTTTTTCCCATGCAAGTGAAACTGTGCCTTAAAAAAAACTGTAAAAAAAAAAACATAAATAAAAAGCCTTTTTGCTTAATAACTTAAAAAAACCCATAAATTTCCATTTGTGATATGCAAAAAGACATAAGTGCTTACCTGTAAATAAGTTAAAAACGAATACCACTTACCTGTAAGAGAAAAGAAAAGCATAATTTAAAATGTGATCTTTTTAAAAACATTAAAATAAATTGTAATTATTAAACGTAACAAAATTGTTTATTCAGATAAAAAAATCATTCCTTTTTATTAACTGGTTATTTTGAAGATGAATGTGCCTGGACAAATCAAAGTTATGGTTATTACATCAGCCAGTTCCTACCTGAAATAAAGACTACAATACGAAAAATAGAAAGGATCCAATGTACAATATATATAAAATGAAAATTACAATTGAATTTACCAAAATGATCCAAGATGGTAAAATTAAAGTAAATGATAAATATTAAAGAATTAATATTTATAAAATAAGTTAAATTTAATATTAATTTATGAAATGGGTTAAAAACATATTTAATCTAAAAAGGAAACACTAGATAAATGGATAGTCCTTAATCCGCAGAGTTTCGAAAGAAATACTTTCCTTCTCATCAGAGGGTAGGAATTAGCAAAATGCGGGATCGGATTTTGCATGCAGAAGTATTTGATGAAACAACAAGTAAGTCAAAGATCTTACTTGAAAACAAAAAAAGTGAAGCAGAGGGAATATGGTAAAGAAAAAGTTGATTACACACGAATGGATAGCCTTTTTCTTTACCATATTCCCTCTGCTTCACTTTTTTTTTGTTTTCAAGTAAGACTTATTTGTTGTTTCATCAAATACTTCTGCATGCAAAATCCGATCCCGCATTTTGCTAATTCCTACCCTCTGATGAGAAGGAAAGTATTTCTTCGAAACTCCGCGGATTAAGGACTATCCATTTATCTAGTGTTTCCTTTTTAGATTAAATATGTTTTTAACTCATTTCAAAGTATTTTTTAACATATTTTATTAACTGTTTGCTCATATATATATATATTTATATATATATTATATATATATATATATATATATATATATATATATATATATATATATATATACAAGGTATCTTTAAAAAGCGTCCAGACTTTCTTCGTATGGGCATTTTTATTAGTAGTACACACATGAACTTTTGCCCCTTTTCGAAGTATTCTCCCCCGGCTGCAATGCACTTGTTGTACCGTTCCAACAACATTTTGAAGGCCTTATGGAACTCCTCTTGCGTAAACGTGATAATGACCTTCGTCATAGCATCTCTTAAATTGTTTCATAGCAAGTTTTTCCTTGAGCTTAGAGAATAATCAAAAGTCAAATGGAGCAAGGTCTGGACTATAGGGTGGGCGAGGAATTGTCTTGATCACAATCTTGGTCATGGCAGCGTCTCCCTTTCTGATATTTTCTGAGCAACTTTGGGACAAACTTCTCGTGAATAATTGTATGTACCGTTCCCACAGTCACCAAACTGTGTTTATTGTCTCTATTGACACACGAAAGCCCTTAATAATGACATTCTATATTTGGCCAATCTACTATGGTGTTCTGACTTCCTTACTCCTTCCACACCACTCATCATTTCTCACAGATTCTCTGCCTTCCTTGAATCTCTTATGCCACTCAAAAACTGATGCTCGATTCATTCAAAATAGTCTAAAAGAAGGCTGAAGCATTTAATACGTTTCTGTTGCATTTTTCAAGTTTAAAAGAGAATTTTATTGCATCTCTTTCTTGTAAATTGTCCTAACGTCCAGATTGCATTTTTGAAATTCACCGGCTATAACAATCAGGCTTTAGTAGAGTATATTCCAATTCCTCCTGTAGCTGTTCATTTGAACCTAAAATCATAAAACTTAATCAT
The DNA here is from genome assembly GCF_053919585.1 of Euprymna scolopes. Lineage (NCBI taxonomy): Eukaryota > Metazoa > Mollusca > Cephalopoda > Sepiida > Sepiolidae > Euprymna > Euprymna scolopes. The sequence continues at coordinate 74,261,974 of NC_136522.1, forward strand.
CTCATAAGATGTAAAGGAATAACATACTAAATGTTCAAGTGTCTGCGACAATTTTTAATGCTCCTGAAAAATAGCCTGGAAGCTTTTTACTCGGTGCACCGCGATGGGTCCCCAACAAGAGAAAGCAACCAACCGATCTGATTGAAAAATGGGAGATTTCATCGATTTCGATGACAAAAATTTGGAAGCGTGAAACATTCGTTGATCATCATTCAATCTCGGGTAATGCTGGGTCTCCCTGCTCGTATATATATATATATATATATATATATATATATATATATATATATATATATATATATATATATATATAATTCTTTAATATTTACAATATACTTTAGCTTTACCATCTTGGATCATTTTGGTAAATTTAATTGTAATTTATATATATATATATTTATATATATATATTTATATATATATATATTAAGTTATAAAATATATATGGCGATTAAGCTCTACCTACGTATTGAGCACTTAAAGTTTACGCATAAATCTATACTTTCGTATATTAATTTTATGTGAGTAAATGAAGTAAGAAAAATTTATACTTCAAAATTCATGATGTTGACCATCTTATAATTTATTCATTTAATTCAATTGAATCATACAATTCTTCTTGACAGTATCTATTTCGTTGCGGGGTTTGATAGAATTCAAAATGGCGTAATGGAAAAATAAAAAAAAAGATATATGCAGCTTATATATCTAAATTACAACGAGCATTTCCTGTATTTTAATTAAACTAGTAATTTCACTATTACATTAAAATACACTTAGCTCTTTAGACTATTATTCTAATCTCCTTTAAATATATATATATATATATATATATATATATATATATATATATATATATATATATATATATATATATGTATATATAGTGTTGTTGCACTGTGAATGCTGTATATTTGATTGTTTTGGAGTCCGTCAAATGTTGCTCGCTCGTTGGAGTTCTCCTTCCGCTTTGAAATCGATCGAGTTCGTTTAAAGCACTTCAAGATGGCCGATTGTGTTCTGTTTAGTTTTCATGACCGGGAAAAAATCTACAGGATCGGCCTACACCGAATGCGCTTTCCTTTTTTTTCCCACGCTGGGATGCGTAAAGGTTAAAGAAAAGAGAAAGACAGAAAGGGGATAAAAGGAGAAAGAGGGTAAAAATCAAAAGGCTTTAGGAACGCAGGGCTGGCGGTTAGGACTTCTTGTTTTTGGAGGAGTGGCTTGTCTTTATCCCGATCGGATTATCAATACTTATCGAAAAGATTCCGACACAAAACCTGTCTAAGAACACTCTCAAACACGTAAGGTACATTTGTGTGAAATGTGATCAAAATCGATCCAGCTGTTTTCAAGTACATAAGGAACGAACTCACATCCACACAGACAAAGTTGCTTTCATATATATATATATATATATATATATATATATATATATATATATATATATATATATATATATATATATATATATATATATGAAAGCAACTTTGTATATATATATATTTATATATATATATATATATATATATATATATATATATATATACTAGCATTTCAGCCCGGCGTTGCCCGGGTGTTTGGATGTGTATGTTGAGCAAAAAAAAAAAAAGTGGTAGTAGGAAGGCAGGCTCGAACCCGTACCGCAAAGGGAGGAAAAGAACGGGGTAAAAACTAAGGTTTATGCTGTTACGACCACCGCCAAACCGGAAGCGACATTTTTTAAAAATGAAGGCTAGACAATCTAAAGGAGAAGATAAGTTTAAAAAATATCGGCGAAAAAGTGACCCCCCCTGTAGAAAGTGCCTAGTTGAAGGGGAAGATATTTATGTTTTGTGTCAAATTTTCCGATATTTGTCGTATGAAAGATCGAACTTTAAAGGATACTGATCTTCGTAAAATCCGTCGCCTCTATTGAAAGTTTAAGGCAGACATGCAAACAGACATACATAAATACATTTATATATTGGTAACTAAAACTTTTCGACCCAAACTGATGAAAAGGCGTGCCCTATCTCTGAATACACTTTATGTAAATTTTCAAATATTTAGACCAGAAATTGTCTGAGTAATTTGGAAGAGACCGCAGGAGTCAATTTTTAAAAGCTTTGACCCCTATTATGACCTTAACCTTTATTGTTTATGACCTTAACCTTTATTGTTTTGGGCTCAAAGCAAGTTATTAAGTTAGATCCATGTCCAAGGAACATATATCTAAAATTTCAAGTGCGTAGACCGAAAATTGTCGGAGGAGTTTGGTAGAGGTCTCAAAGGTCAAATCGTTGAACTTTGACCCCTTAACAGCCAAATTTCTGGCTGAAAACCGATCACATCGATTTTCCCATATCTCAGTACCATGTATATCAAATTTCGAGTCTGTAGACTTAAAATTGACAGAGTTATTGCGTAGGGAAATGTACACAGACACACAGATACACAGACACGTTTTTTCGTCAGTCACAGTTACACACACACACACACACACACACACACACACACACATATATAAATTTACTTTTGTAGAAATATATTTTCTTATAATATATACCAATCCTTATTTAAGAAGCTCAATATAATTACAGAGCAATATAGTGATAATGTCAAGAATTGTAAATGTTAACTGAATTAAAGGAATAAATTATAAGATGGTTAATATCATGAATTTTGGAATATAGTTTTGTCATTAATTAACTACATACATATATATATATATATATATATATATATATATATATATATATATATATATATATATATATATATATATATATATATATATGGGCGTCTCTTAGAGGCTAAGGAATTAGGGTTGTGGATTATATGTTGTGGTTTCGATTCTAGCTGATGGCACCCAAGTCGTATATATATATATATATATATATATATATGTATTAATATATATATATATATATATATATATATATATATATATATATATATATATATATATATATATTATATATACATAGTTGTGATCTCACTACTGTATATTGGTTCAATATAAGGATCGATAGATAATTGTTCTTAATAATATAAATACATAATTTGTATGAATTTAAATATCATATCTAAGTGAATATGACGACCGGGCAACGCCGGGCAGCCTGCTAATAGATAAAAGTCGGAACTTGATTTGACTTTCTCCGTTCGTAGTCGGAATCGCTTACATTACGATTACGTCCCGACTGCAAATTTATGGATACCTATTCCTAAAGAGCACCGGCAGAAGGACATACTTATCATGTCAATTCGATTCTATTCACATAGTCGATTCCATATGTTCAACTATCTATTGTTAACTTACTCGTGACCGGAGAGTCCAAATGCCAGGCAGATCACCGCAAAAAAAAAAAAAAAAAAAAAAAAGGGTTAAATCTAAATGAAGTTCCGGTGTCAAACAGAACAATCGACTTTATTGCAAAATTGGTCTGCTTGTTCTGAACGGAAAAGAGTCGATCCCACGTTCCTCATCCGAAGATCCTGATTCTCTTGACCTCTGGAGGCCTCACCATAATTGTTCTTATTGTAACAACTATCAAAGAAGATACTGTTTGTTGTTGTTGTTGTTGTTGTTGTTACTACCGCTGCTGCGCTGCTGCTGTTGTTGTTGTCTATTTTGGTTTCGGGTTTTTGTATTAATGTTTTTCTTGACATTCTGCTTTTGAAAAAGAGAACAGAAATCTTCAAAGAACACCAACACACACATACATACACACATATCTATACTAAACTAACCTGCTTATAAAACGTTGACTTCGTTTTGACGTCATGGCGTTTTTGACTAGAGGTCAGAGTTGATTAGAAATTTACCAGAGATTCAGATGACATGCTGTTAGGGAATCGAATTAGGGGGGGGGGTAGTAATACTAAACTCCACTGCTTATAAAAACGCTAACTTCGCGTTGACGTCATATCCTTTTTGACCAGAGGTCAAAGTTGATTAAGATTCTACAACTGCCATAGATGCGGATGACATGCTGTTGGGAAAACGAATATAAAGTCAAAAAAAAAAAAAATAGTGAAGATAACATTTATGATCAAATAAAGTCGATCATCATTAATGAAAATGAGCAAGTGAAACTTCGCGTACAACTACTTCCGTTTCATGTTATCCTCCGGAATTCTGGGATTTTTTTGATGGCTAATTATTTAGCTTTGTACAATTAGAGTTTCGGATTACAGGAAAAAAGTGAGGCCTGAAAACAAAATAAGAATGAATCAAGTCTAAAAATAAAATAAAGATATAAAGGCAAAATTGTCATCATGAAAGTAATACACACACACACACACACACACACACACACACACATACACACACACACATACACACACATATATATGTATAATTTTCACAATGTGAGAGATTATATATAATTATTTCCACAGCCCAAAGAACGCCGAAGCCCACAAGAGCCATGCCAGCCAAGGAACCGGACTTGAGTTTCGCCCTCATTTGGGCTCATCAGTCAGACATCCGCACCCGCTGGTTGGATGACCATGTCCCTTGTCGAGATGGTGTAGGTCTATTCCAGAGTTTGATTTCGTCGCGGTTTGCTTGATCTGTGTGCGGGGCTTTTGCTCAGTTGGTAGGGTGCTTGCCTCGCATAAAGACGGCTCAGGTTTTAATTCCCCTGTGCGGATATGTCTGACTGATAAGCCCAAATGAGGGCGAAACTCAAGTCTTATATATATATTATATTCAAGCAAATATTATTAAATGGAACAGAAGACACTTTGCATCATGAGTCTTTTTTTTAATTTTTGATTTTCCGTATAATCTTTTTTTGTATTAAAATCAAAAAATATTAATAAACGTTCCATAATTGTTGCTGTCACGAGCGCTTTCGATTCGTCCACGAATCATCATCAGGTGTTGAAGTAAAAGCGCGAAGGAGCGAAAATGAGAAATTAAAAGTGAAAACTAAAATATACAGTAAACAGCGATGAGTTAAAACATATAGAGTCAATGAAAAGTCGATTAAAAATATATATAGATTAAAAATTCAAGTATTGATATATATATATATATATATATATATATATATATACATATATATATATTAATACTTGAATTTTTAATCGACCTATTATTTAATTAATTATAGGTCGATTAAAAATTCAAGTATTAATATTATATATATATATATATTAATACTTGAATTTTTTAATCGACCTATATTTTAAATCGACTTTCATACTATATATATATATTTTTTTTTTTCTCTACCCTGCAACCTCTCTCCCACAGAAGAGACGTTGCGAGCCTATCCTTGTTTTATCGTTATTTCCATGGAAAAGGCTCGTCTGAACTCCAATCTCTGGCCCCCCTCGCCAATCTTTCACGAAAAACACCCATGTAGCTGAATCCACTGTGAAAAATTTTCCCCACTCTTTATCTGTGCCTAAATCAAAACGTAGATTCCATGAACAAAACTTCTTTCTTAGAACTGCACGCCTGTGGAACTCTGTTCTGTCTGCCTGCTTCTTATCTGACTACAACCTGGATGTCTTCAAGTCCAATGTTAACAAATTCCTAATGAACCGCCCCCTTAAGTAAAGACTTCATTAAATCTCCACAATAACGTACTGTACTTGTAATAACCCTTATCCCTGAGTGGCTTCCGGGCCTTGATAAGTGGTGATCACCGTGTAAAAAAAATATATGCATATATTTGTAGTCATACAGCCCTGTTTCGTTGTATCACAACTCGTCAGTGCCACTAAACTAGCATCTCTCCGAAGCCAAGGATTTAACCTAGAACCGTCGTGTTGACAGTCGGCAGTTCTCCCACTCGACCATGGAATCGATGCCCGTAAATAGCTAGTCGGAATATCTATTTAAATATATATATACATATGAGATTGAGTCTGTGAGGATAATTCTCAACCTATATGCTCAACCATTTTTGATCTACAGATTAAAAATTTGGTATATAGCGTATTCAGTCATTTGGAAAATGTTTTAATTTGTTTTCATCCGGAAAAAGTCCAGCTAAGAAGTCAAAATTGAAAAATTATATATAAAAAATCGATGACCCATAAAACCATCGGATTTTTACCTGTTTGTCAACTCTTTCACAACTGCGCAATTGCGAATCATACACATGACAACTTTCTTATATTAAGAATAAGCAGGTTTGAAAACAGTTTTTAAACATCGTAGCAAGCTAGTTAATGGTTATCGTATTTGACTAATTTACTTTAGGTTTTGGTTTGGCTCTCAGCTCGAGTATTTTTTTTTTACTTACTAGAAGTGAGCTATTTAGAAAAAAAAAATAATACTTCCATGCACATGTCTCAGTTTCTGTATGAATTCAAATATTTATGAGTATTTTACGACCGGGCAACACCGGGTGGCCTGTTATATATATATATATATATATATATATATATATATATATATATATATACATATATATATATATAAGCAAATCTAAAGCGGTTTCACATGGACCTTGAGACATGGGAGGACGTGGCTGGGAGCAGGTTGGCATGGCGGAGCGCTGTCCACGAAGGTGCTGCGCTTTATAGTAGTGACCTAAATCAAGCTGCTGAGGATAAACGCAAGCACAGAAAGGACAGATTATCAACCAGACACACCCAACCCCATCACCACTACCTTTATCTGCCCAAATTGCACAAGACAAATTGGGTCTAGGATTGGGCTCTATGCTCACCTGAGGACCCACAGAAGCCACAACGGAGGACAGTCTTACTCGGACACGAGTGACCGCCGATGATGATGATGATGATATATATATATATATATATATATATATATATATATATATATATATATATATATATATATATAACAAAAATTACAATTAAATTTACCAAAATGATCAAAGATGGCAAAATTAAAGTATATTATAAATATTAAAGAATTAATATTTATAAAATTATCTCAGCCAGATGTAAAAGCTCGATAAAACCAAATAGAAAAAAGAGCTTATAATATTTCTACCCTCTGATGAGAAGGAAATTATTTCTTCGAAACTCCGCGGATTAAGGACTATCTACTTATCTAGTGTTTCCTTTTGAGATTAAATATGTTTTTAACTCATTTCAAAGTGTTTTATACATGTTTTATTAACTGCGTGCTCGTATATATATATATATATATATATATATATATATATATATATATATATATATATATATAACTACTTAATTTACTCACATAAAATAAATATACGAAAGTATAGATTTATGCGTAAACTTTAAGTATTTACTTCAAAAGTGCTCAATGCTTAGGTAGAGCTAGTTAGTAAGTTATAAAATATATATGGCGATTAAGCTACGCTGAATATTCCGCGTTTCATCCACTCGCGGATTCTTCAGGCATCCATATACAGTACGCTTTCGCTGTATCACAGCTCATATAAATATATATGTATATATTAGAGATGGGACGATTATAATATTGTTCCCGATTCCGATACAATTATCGATTCCGATTCTTTATTAATCTCTAATTTTTTTACTATAAAGTTGTTATTTTTCTCGATTATCATCAAAACACATGTTACGTGTGTATATATATTTTAAAACGTAAACACAGACTCCTGGCAGGGTAATCTATAGATTTAAACTGGTTGATAGTTTGAAATCATTAAATATTTATCATTTTTTGTATTATTATAAGCAGTAGTGAAAGATTTTGTTCATACAAAATCAAATAAAAAAATATATAAAAGAATCGTTTTTCGCATCGGAAATAGGCACTATTTTTTTTTTCGAATCCAATACCGTTGGTTGGGGCATGTCCTCAGGATATATAAAGACAGGCTCCTTCGACGAACATGAAACTCCGAGATAGCATCAGGACAAATACTGATCAGCTTCCTTCTAGAACGATACAAGACTAACTCAAAACCACTTTTAAAAACACTGGATTTGACATTCACACCTAGAAAAGAACAGCCAAGGACCGACATTTTTGACGCCGATTCATCATATCTGGTACCAAGCAACATAAAACAGAGCAACGAATAGCGGGGAGTTGGAGGCAAGCAAGAAAAAAACGAACAGAACAGCCATGTCACCTGCCAACCTTTGCCTGCCTTCTCTGCCCACGGAGATTCTACGCTTAGATTGATCTGAAGAGCCATCTGCGAGTCAAATACTAAAAGAGGACGAAATGTAAGTTGTCCGATACAAGAAATCAGGCGACGACAATGTTTATTATCTTATTAATTGGAATAATATACGAATTACATATATTAATATATATAATATAAGTATTACATATATACCAGTTACATATATTGATATATATAATATATGTATTACATATATACCAATTACATATATTAATATATATAATATAAGTATTACATATATACCAATTACATATATTAATATATATAATATAAGTATTACATATATACCAGTTACATATATTAATATATATAATATAAGTATTACATATATACCAGTTACATATATTAATATATATAATATAAGTATTACATATATATCAGTTACATATATTATTATATATAAGTATTACATATATACCAGTTACATATATTAATATATATAATATAAGTATTACATATATACCAGTTACATATATTAATATATATAATATAAGTATTACATATATACCAGTTACATATATTAATATATATATAATATAAGTATTACATATATACCAGTTACATATATTAGTATATATAATATAAGTATATAAGTAACATAATTTTATTGTTTACATTACATTTAATATTATAAAAGGTGCTGAAAGTGCTCCCCGTTGACATCTATATATTTCTTGGCACATTTAACAACGTTTGCAGATACTGCCGTTAGTTCTTCTCTTATGGTTCTTTCCTGATAGCGTTGGTAATGTTTTCCATTAGTTGGTCTCGATTGTGAGGATTATTTGCATAAACTTTTTTTTTAAAGTCTCCCCCCCCAAATAAAAATCACATGATGACAAGTCCGGGAACCTGGTGGCCATGACCATTTGCTTATTGTTCTCTCTTCCATAAACCTACCATTAACTCGTGTCAGTTATCTATCTGACGTGTGTCATGTAATGCCATCTAATTGTATTTTGTCTTGTGGTGTCAGTTTGTCGTTAAGAGAAAGATTAGAGATCGGACTACTTTTAAGTGGATCGCTTAATTTGAAAAAAAATTGATTAGAGAAAGATTTGAGAGATCACGATGTTTTTAAGTGGGCCACTTTTATAATGTTCAAAATTAACCCCAGCTAAATCAAAACAGCAGGTCACAGGAGATAACTCAGATAGAAATATCTAAGATTTATCTCCCCTGAATTTTTTGAAACTGTTTCTAACGGTAACTATAAAATATTATTACATTTGATCTTCCAATTGTTTTCATTTAAATCACAATCTTTTCTCGAGTTTTTAATTAACATAATTCGTAATTTGAACACAATCTGACTAAGAAAGTGATAAAATCTGTCATTAAAACTGCAAAATTCAAACAATCTTTATTTATGAAAAATAATGTCTTTTAAATGTTGTCCATTTCAGCTTCGCATATTTGTGATCTTTCCAAAACATTATTCATGGCAGATTACAGAATATCTGGATTGCGATTTAAATCTCTTATTTCGTTTCGGATATTTTCCTTCAATTCTTGCAAAGTTCTTAATTTGTTAACATAGACTCTTTCTTTAAGATATGCCCACAAGAAAAAGTCGAGGCTAGGCAAGTCTGGGGAACGTTTGACATTGCCATAGCGAGAGATAATGTTGTCGCCAAAGCATTGCCCCAACGCTTCATGGTGTCTCTCGCCGTATGTGCTGTTGCTTCATCTTGTTGGAGTCATAATCTATTTTGAATTTGTGGGCGCAGTAAATCTGTAATCATAGTCCCGTATCTCTCTTCAGTAATAGTGACAGCATTTTGTCTTGATCTTCAAAAAACTAAGGTCCAATAATCTCCCCCTCCTTTACTGCACTCCATATAGTACACTTTACGAGATGCAACTGCTTTTGATGAATTGCCCTTGAATTTTCAGAGCCCCAAATTCTGTAATTTTCTTTGTTAACGAATCCATTTAAATGAAAATGGGCTTCATCTGACATAATCAACGTTTGCAGAAATTTGGGCTCATTTCGGATAAGTTCCTGCATTTGAACTGATGTGTTCTTTCAATTCTTGCAGGGTTTGAGGCTTTACATTTCGAGGTCTGCCAACGCGCGGAACGAAAGAACGGAGTTTAATCGCAATTCAGATATTCTGCAATCTGTCATAAAAAATCGAAAGCATATCTTGCCCTTGTTAAAATCATTGGTTGTTTCGCTCACCTCTTAAAACCCGGAATAATATAGGAATTTATATATCAATCCGTTTCTCTCTCAACTTATTGTTTTGTATATTCTTTTGGTATTTTATTTTCTGATCCTTCTCTCCTTTACCTCTATTACACCATCTCCTTTAAAATGAATTTTACAATTCTGATCCAAAAATGTTCCACTTCTAATCTGAATGATTTCAAATTTGGTGTTTTTTTTCTGTTATTATAATGGTGTTTCTGTATAATACCAGCTTTTTCTCCAACTCTGGCGAGAAGCATTTAACTTCGAAATGCAATGTCCTAAAGAGGTTTCCCCTTTAGTCCTCTTTCTATGACTCTTACTGAATTGATAATATAATAAAATTCCTATACCAATTTACGCTTTTCTTGGTAACTTACTTTTTTCTGTCTGTCTGTCTGTCTCTCTCTCTCTCTCTGTCTCTGTCTGTCTGTCTGTCTGTCTGTCTCTCTCTCTCTCTTTATATATATATATATATATATATATATATATATATATAGAGAGAGAGAGAGAGAGAGAGAGAGATATTAGCATGGACATTTAAATATCACTGTTAATAACACCAAACGGGTCTTGTTCTTTTTTATTGACATCATGCCACAAGGGATAAATAAGATGAAAAAAAATAACATTGTATCTATCGTGATGAAGACGTTATTACGTCGAAAAGTACTTCGATTCATAAAAAAATGAATGTTTGCGTTTGTTTTTGTAAATCTAAGTTGAATTGGTTTAATAAACTGGTATATTGACTTTTCACTTAAACAACGCTTTCATAATAATAAAAAAACGTGTCTTCATATAATTTTCCAAGCGAGACAACGTATATCTCCGAATCTGGACATTAAAAATTTATCGTTGATAACACTGAACTGGTCTTGGTTTTCTTAGTGGAATCATGCCACGAGGGACAAATAAGATGAAAAAAAAATAACTGTGTTTATCCCGATGAAGACTTTATTACGTCGAAAAGTACTTTGATTTATAAACAAATAAATACTTGTTTGTTTAAAGAAATCTACGTTGAATTGGCTTACTAAATTGAATTTAAATTTTTTTATATGTCTATATATATATATATATATATATATATATATATATATATATATTTTTTTTTTTTTTTTTTTACACAGTGATCACCACTTATCAAGGCCCGGAAGCCACTCAGGGATAAGGGTTATTGCAAGTACATTACTTTAGTGTGGAGATTTGATGAAGTGTTTAATTAAGGGGGCGCTTCATTAGGAATTTGTTAACATTGGACTTGAAGACATCCAAGTGTAGTTTAAATATATATATATATATATATATATATATATATATATATATATATATAAAGTTATACAAGTATATAGCAATTAAGCTATACATAAAATCCACGTTTCATATCTGTAGGGTATTGTCAGGTTTTTAGCTTTGGAATTCAAGTCCAAATACAAGCATTTCAAAACTTGAAATCTGCAAGGTTCAAAAGAAATTGAATTTCGAAAGAGTATATATACATAATATATATCTATATCTATATCTATCTATCTATCTATCTATATATATATATATATATGCATATATATATATACATAATATATATCTATATCTATATATATCTATCTATCTATTTATATATATATGCATATATATATATATATATATATATATATATATATATATATATATATATATATATATAGCCCATCTTCCTTCTTTAATATCAATAATTTTCCCATATCGTTCATTTCATTCCTTACCGAAAGTCTCCCCCCACCACTTTTTTCTTTTTTTTTTATCTCTGTCTTTCTTTACTTTCTTCTCGCCGTCTCCGTGAGTCGGTTGTGTTTCTGAAAATGTCATTCCGTAAGACAAATCGCAATTCCGGATCAGCAAACTCTCCGGCGATCCCAACATTCAACAAAAGGTCATTTCTCAACCGAATTGACCAAACGCCTCTGAACGTGATGGATTCAGTTGACACTTGACTGAACATCGAATCAGTCAAGGCGAAGTACAAGATGGCTATTTCGAAATTAGCGCGAGGAGAACAAACAAGAAAAAGTTTCAAACATGATGAACGATGTTCGATAAAAAGTTACAAAATAATACGTCAGCCATAATATGACAGAGAAGGCATTTTGGAAATGACTAGAAGATGTAGCTGGTGCTGCCCGGTATTAAACGTCACGTGAAATTTCTTTAAAAAGGGAATTAAAAGAAAAACGTTAAGAAACTGAGACACGTGCATGCAAGTATTGTTTTTTTTTAAATAGTTAATTTTTTGTAAGTAAAAATAGAATAATACTTGAGCTGAGATCGAAACCAAAACCTAATGACAGTAAGTCAAGTAAGATAACCATTAGATCAGCTTGCCTCGATATATAAAAAGTGTTTTAAAACACATAAACATCCGATGACCCCCCAAGTACGATTTTTTTCAATTTTGACCCTTTCACAGCCCTTCTTTCCGTATGACAGTCAATTAGAACGTTTTCCACATGTCCGAATACCCTATATCTCAAATCTCAATGACTATAAACCAAAATTCGTCGAGTATATAGGTTGAGAAATGTTTGAATATATGGTTAAGTGTTAGTTTTACTCATTTATAACTACTTTAAAGTTTCACAGCTCACTCATTTTGCAACCTTATTTAAATTTTTACAGTTCATAGGTCACTTTCTCATCTATATTGTGAAAAAATGTCAAATTTCATTCATTAAATGAAAAGTTATAATAAAATCACTGGTGTTCAAAAGTCCTCAGAATTAGTAACGAACGTGAGAGACGATTTCTTCTGATTGGCTGTTGATTATATAGTAACTTTTTAACATTGACGTTTTAGATACGATTTCCTCTGATTGGCTGTTGATTACCATAGAAACTTTTTTGTCGTCGACATCTTCATAAATCATAGCAGGAATGTCGCTCGCATGCCATTTTATTTGGGTTATATGGAGAGAGTTAACAAAAGTGATGTTCTTTGCTGTGCTTTCAATGCCGCCCGTTAATTCTGTTTCTCTCTTTTTTGTCTATTCTTTCTGTTTATTTACTTAATTACGTCTTATTTGATTTTTTAATTAGTCAATTTAAGTTAGTAATATTTTTATGGATCGTTCACAGTGCATATGATATTGAACACAAAAAAGAAAATATTTCAAAGCAAAGCCTGAAAAAATCATGGATTACATTATTACAGCATTAAGTTTTTTATATTTAATGTTAAATTGAATTGTAAAAAATTCTTAATGCTGCAATATTTTAAGTTATAAATTTATTATATTTTACTAGAATGTATTGTCTTTTTCCTTTCTAGTTTGAACAACTAGTTCTTTTACTTTTCTAAGTTTAATCTTAACCATATTACTTCTCATGCTCGCATTTTTCTTTGTAATACACACACACACACACACACACACACACACATATATATATATATATATATATATATATATATATATATAATTAACTTCATTCTATAACGAGTAGATTAACTATCACCTTAGGCACTTTCACAGAAACGATATCACCAACAGATTTAAAATTTAAGACATTTATATAAAACTAACTGTTCAACCTGGCTGTGCTCGGTCACAATGTACTGTCCATATCTTGCCCTACGTGTGAATACACTTTATGTAAGATTTCAAATGTTTAGACTAACATTTGTCTAATTTCGTAGAGACCGCAGAGGTCAATTATTTTTTAAATTTGACCCCAATTTTGAACCCTTAACATTTATTATTTTAGTCTCAAATTAAAATACAAAGTTTTACCCATGTCCAAGTTAGCTACATCTAAAATCTCAAGTCTTAAGACCCCCAATTTGGCGGAGGAATTTGGTAGAATCTGAATCTGAAGGTACAATACATAACGGTGGAATAAGCTATGCACAATCTTTATATATATATACTAGCAGTTCAGTCTCGCTTTGCTCGAGCCCTATGTACTGTCATAACTTGCCGTACCTGTGAATACACTTCATGTAAGATTTCAAATATTTAGTCCAAAAATTGTCTGAGTAATTTCGTAGAGACCGCAGAAGTAAATTTTTTATAACTTGGACCTCAATTCGACCGATTAATATTTATTATTTTGGTCTCAAATCCAAATAAAACGTTTTACCCATGTCCAAGTTACCTAGATCTGGCGGAGAAATTTGGTAGAATCTGAAAAGGTCAGCCCTTTCAACTTTGACCTTTTGGCAACCAAATTTTCGCGCCAAAACTTATTAAAATGCTTGCCGCATGTTTGAATACCCGTTATGTATGAATTTCAAATGTTTGGACCCAAAATTTGCTGAGTAGTTTGGTAGACACTGCAAAGGTTAAATCTTTTGAATTTCGACCCAAACCGATTAAAAAGCTTGCCCTTTCTCTGAATACTCTTTGTGTAAAATTTCCAATGTTTAGACAAGAAATTGCTGAGTAATTTGGTAGAAACCGCAGAGGTCAAACTTTTTAAAACTTTGACCTAAATTTTGACCCCTTAACATTTACCTTTTTTTGTTGTTGCTCAAATCAAATATTAAAGTTTAATCCATGTCCAAGTAACCTACATGTAAAATTTCAAATGTTTAGACCCAAAATTTTCGGAGAAATTTGGTAGCGTTTTCAAAGGTCAAATCGTTGAACTCCTGACAGCCAAATTTTTGGCCGAAAACCGATTAAAAAGATTTGACTCTAGCTTAACATCACGAGAATGAATATGGCGGTGTTCTAGTGTTTAACGACACGGATTGACGACCTCATGTTCCAAGTTCAAATCAAGTTCAAAGAAGACATCGTCAGGATGGGCTAAATATTATTACGAGGAGGGCTAGTAGGTTTCTATACATACGGTGAAGGCTGCGAGCTGTTGGTGGCCAATGTAAGAAAGATGGTTCCCAGTTCTATGCTCAGTGATATATATATATATATATATATATATATATATATATATATATTAAGTAATGTGATTTATAATTTAAAATTTAAAAAAAATTAAGAAAGATGGTTCCCAGTTCTATGCTCAGTGATATATATATATATATATATATATATATATATATATATATATATATATATATATATATATATATATATATAAGTAATGTGATTTATAATTTAAAATTTAAAAAAAAATTTTAAAATTTAAAAATCAAATTTTAATTAAATTAAAAATCAGTTTCATAAGAAGGAACAACAACAAAGTCAATTATCTGTACGATCGTTTCGGAAATCCGTGCTTTTTATTTGTGGTATACATGAAGTCACGTAGAACAATTATACATAGTTTTTTTGGTAAGCACGGTCTCCTCATCAGCAAATTTAGGAGGATTTCTATTGAATTGAAAAGACACCAAAAATAAACCTAGCATTAAAAGTAAGGCAGATGAATCTGAAAAATTGAAATAAATATATATATTTCTGTAGAAATATATTTTCTTATTATATATATATCAATCCTTATTTAAGAAGCTTAATGTAATTACAGAGAAATATCAAGAATAATTAACAAAAAGTTATATTCCAAAATTCATGATGTTGACCATCTTATAAATTATTCCTTTAATTCAGTTGACTTATACAGGTCTTGACAGCATCTGTTTCGTAGCGCACATACACATACACATACCCGCACACACATATACACACATTCACATAAACACACATCCACACATCCACACACATACACGCAAATACACATGCACACATACACATACATATATACACGCATTTACATAAACACACATACACATACACGCATACACATATATATATAAACACCTGCACACATACACACATACACATACACATGCACACATACACATGCACAAGCTCACACTCCTCATTCATGTATAAACACTCAAAGCAGATTAAATCCAAATCGTTGCTTTCCCGAATTCAACTTTAATCAAATCTTGACCTGTCGGAAAACGAACACCGTCCTCATCATAGTCGCATGGCCACCTTCCCTTTTAAGTCTCCAGACGCAAACTTCGACAACCTTTTTCCTTGCAGATTCCATAGCAAATGTCATCGTCCGTTCACCTGCCACGTCCTACAGCCGGAGAAACACACGGAAGTTTCTACTGAATGGACCGGAAATCTAGCAATCAGCAAGGCTGGTGGTGCGCAGGCGCACTGATATCTACCGGTCTAATATGATCTATCCGGTTGACGGAGTTCCTGATCAGGAAGTCGTGGGACAATGAAAAGGGGGCGATGGAAAGTGTCAAGAGGGTGGTTATTGTTGTAATAGGGGCGATATTTCTTAAGAAAGGGCAACTGGAGACGGGGGAGAAATACAAGTCAATGAAACCAGAAGGAAAGGGGAAACCGGTAAAGAAAAGAAAGGATGTTGGTCCGATGTTAACAAAACCAAAGTACAACGAGGCCAATGAACTTTCGAAGTTGATTTCGGACTATTAAGACTTGAACATTGATTGTCAGATACAAAATGGCTGCAGAAAAAAAATTCTTTGGTTGGTTTTGCTGCTTCATTGCATACTAGCAGGCCGCCCGTCGTTGCCCGATCGTAAAATACGCATAAGTTTAAGGCTGATTTCTTATATATTCTAAAAAGAAATACCGTAGGTATTAAATGTAGCGTCAAATTCCTTTACAAAAATTAATTTTTTTTTAAACCGTAAAGAATCTGAGAATGCAAGTATTATATGTGTTTTTTTTTAAACAGTTCACTTCTGTAAATAAACGAAAATACTCGGGCAGAGATCGAAACTAAAACCTAAAGACAGTGAGTCAAGTTCGATAACTATTGACACGCTATTTAAAAAGTGTTTCCAAACCTACTTATTCTTAACATAAGGAATCGGTCATGTGAACGATTCACGAATGCGCATTCGTGAAACAGTTGACAAACAGATAAAAAAATCTGATGACCAATTGTACCAAATTTTCCGTTTTGACCACGTTTTTTTAGGAATAGAAACGATTAGAAAGTTTTTCACGTCTCGGAATACCCTATATATCAAATTTCAAATATGTAGATAAAAAATTCGTTGAGTATGTAGATTGAGAATTGTCCTTACACACACATGCGCGATTTATTTAATGGTGAAGTTAGTAATTTTGAAAAAAAAAGTTTTATGCATCAATTTTTTTTATATTTTCAAATATTCATGATGTTTGGTTGGGTTGTTTTTTGTTCATTTAATGGGGAATTCGGCCATTTTGGAAAAAAAATCATGCTTCAAGTTTTTATATCTTTTAATTTAACAGAGCGTCGACAGGTATATGGTTGCTGTACGGAAATGACTGCGCTGTATGTGAAGTGACGTCACGACAAAAAAGTAAAAAAGAAGGTTATGAAACGAACAACGTAGATGTAGACGTATGATTACATAAGAGCACGTGGATGATGTCGCAGCCGAGACGAAAAGTCACGCGTGGTCGGAGAAGGAACAAAGATCTTTCATTAAAACCTGAAACGGGTTGAATTTCTTTCCTCTCCCTTTCTTATGTTCATTGCGATGGAGTATACAACGTGTTGGGTCGTTTTATATTAATGAATACCTTTCACAAATATTGATTCCTTATGTTTTTTTTGTTTTGTTTTAAAGCATATCAACCTTTTTGAATGCCGAATCCAGTAATTTTATAAAAAAAACGTTTAAACTTGAAGTTCTTTTTATCTTTAAATATATTTTTCATAGTGTCTGTTTTTTTTTCTTTGTATAGCAAAATTGTTTTGTTTTTGGTTTTTGACTTTGCAGAACATGACTGTGTTTTGCAATTGGAACAGAAAAAAAACCAATGACATAAACATTCGGTGAATTTTAGACCAGGAAGCCAGTATCTTCAGACAGCCTGTTCAGGTAGCACAGGGGATAAGATGTCCGACACTTTGTATAAAATATATTCGACTAATGTTTATATACGTAAACGCAAGATATCTTTCTATGGTTCGTTTGAAACTGTTTCTATGACGAATATTTCCTTTAAATCGATGCCTGCGGCCAGTCTCGAAAGACAAAGGATACCCCTGTAGGGGCACCTGCGCGTGAAAGTATGAAACAAGAGTTTCGCAATCTCCAATCACGCCTCCTCTCAATCGGCACTGCTTGAATCCAGTGGCAAGGAGAATACTGGAAACAATGCCGAGATAAACGGAGATCACATACAGCACCTTGAAATCCAAAATGGTCACCCATCTAGTATTGGCCAGGCTCATCGTTGCTTAACTTCGGTAATCTGACAGGAACCAGTGTGTTAAACGTAATTATACTATATTTCCAAATATTTGTTCGTAGTGTTTGGTTTTGTTCTTTTATATTGGAAAATATATCAAAATATCAATAAGTTTAATAACGCCGCGTCCATGATTTTACATCACAAATATGAAACATATGTTTTAACATTTTGCATTTTTTGAATTATTCAGACTATCGTTCTGATATGCTGTTCTCACAACGTTATCGACTGAGGTAACCTCTGACCTGTTAAAGCGATAACAAAACGGAAGCTCGAAGTAGTAATAATGGCAAGCAATCTACGAAAGATTAATGCAAGCAACAGTAAACATAGTCACTAAGTTTGTCTTCTCTGCGTCAGCCTCCCGAACCAAAGGTTCTCAA
This sequence comes from Euprymna scolopes, assembly GCF_053919585.1. NCBI lineage: Eukaryota > Metazoa > Mollusca > Cephalopoda > Sepiida > Sepiolidae > Euprymna > Euprymna scolopes. The sequence continues at coordinate 74,280,839 of NC_136522.1, forward strand.
GTCCTTCGCCACCCTTACTCAAGGCACGCCTCCATGCTGGTCTATCTTCGGCTAGCTCCTCCCATACATTTACATCGACGACAAGAGCGATCAGATCCCATTTGGCCACGTCTTTAAAGCGCAGCACCGGGCGACCTCGGCTTCTTGTTCCATTTGCCAGTTCGCTGTAGAGGATATCCTTAGGGAGACGGCCATCGGGCATTCTGCGCAGGTGTCCAAGCCAACTCGATCATCGGATCTTGAGTGTCTGGACCAAAGAGCGGCTGCCGGCACGTCTTCGTTAATTGATGCCCATGATATGCCGCAAGTATCGGAGATGGTAGACGTTCAGTCTTTTCTAGTGACGAGCATACGTGGTCCAAGTCTCTGCTCCATACAGTAGGGTACTCAGAACACAGCATTCGTAGATGCGGCATTTTGTGCAAGAAGTGAGGTATTTATTGAACCATGCTCTTTCACGTAGTCGGTTGAAAGTAGACGATGCTCTACCTATGCTCGTTTGTAACTCCCGTTCAATGGATACTCCCTTGTTGATGTTGGATCAAAGATACGCAAAGTTCTCGACAGTCTCTAGTTCATGGCCATTGATGGTGATTGGTGATGCGTCACGCTGGTGCATCACGACTGTCTTCTTCACACTGATTACAAGTCCGAACTCCGCACAAGCAGCGCTCAATTTGTCAAGCAGCTGCTGGAGTCCACTTGCAGAGTGCGAGACCAATGCATCATCATCTGCAAACAGCAGCTTAAGTATTAGGACTTTTCAAATCTTGGTTTTGGTGCGTAGGCGAACCAAGTTAAATAGTTCTCCATCAGAGCGAGTATGAAGGAACACACTGTCTTCGTCCTCGTGATTTCTAAAAGCTCGAAGAAGACTTACTATACAATTTAATACAATATGTGAACCATAATTCTATCGGTTTATGTCAGGTCAGACCATAAGTTCTGTCCGAATTTTTACTTTTGTTTTTAAACTAGCATGGGTGTCCGGCGTTGCCCGCGTGTTTGGGTGGTATGCTGAGCAAAAAAACAAAAAACAAAAACAAACAAAACAGAAAAAAGGTCAATTATTTAAACTTTCACCCCTATTATAACCCTTAAAATTTATTGTTTTGGGCTCAAATAAAGTTATTAAGTTAGATCCATGTCCAAGGAAATTGTCGGGGGAGTTTGGTAGAGTTCTCAAAGGTCAAATCGTTGAACTTTGACCCCTTAACAGCCAAATTTCTGGCCGAAAACCGATCATATAGATTTTCTCAAATCTCAGTACACTGCATATCAAATTTCGAGTATGTAGACTAAAAATTGACAGAGTTATTGCGTAGGGAAATGTACACACACAGACAGATACACAGACACGTTCACTTTTATAGATATAGAGATTGAATGAAACTTAAAAAATGTTGTGTAAGTTGTATAACTTTTGACATTTTTATGTTTAGATGAATTTTAACTGATTACATATTTTTTACAGAACAATAAAATTTAAATTTGCTTGATTATATACTAACATGGAAGTGCCTAAGAATCATTTGAGGCAGATAATGATTTATGAGTTCAAGAAAGGAAACTCAGCAGACGAAGCAGCTAGAACTATTCACTCAGTTTTTTTTTTGTGAAATTCAAAAGTGGAGATTTCACTCTTGAAGATGAAGATCGAACCGGACATCCAGTTGAGTTTCATGATAAGTTTCTTGAATCAGCTCTTGAAAAAAAATCCTGCTTTAGCAGTTGAGGAATTAGCAATAAAACTGAGTTCAAACCATACAACTGTTCATCGCCATCTTCAACAACTTGGAAAAGTTCCAAAACTTGGAAAATGGCTGCCTCATGAATTGTCTGAAAACAATCTCAAATCACGAGTCAACATCTGCTCTTCTCTCCATTCTCACCAACTTGTTTCACATTTTATTGGTTAGACTTGCGACTAGTGACGAAAAGTGGGTCTTTTATCAAAATGTCTTAGACAATGACTTGGTAAAGGTGAAGGACCTCAGTCATAGCCGGAAAGAGAACTTCATGGGAATAAGGTTCTTCTTTCAATACGGCGGGATTGCGAAGGACTAATCCACTTTTAATTGTTACCACCTGATGTAACAATTATTATTCAAATCTACTGAACCAAGGTTTGAGAGGGAAAAACTGTTCTAGTGAATTAAAAAGGAATGACGTTTAATCAGGACAATGTACGACACCACACAGCAAGAATCACCTCAAAAAGTATCGGAGATTTTGGTTAAGAGAAA
>NC_136522.1:74288084-74310584 GCF_053919585.1 Euprymna scolopes
ATATTTTATAAATTACTATATATATATATATATATATATATAGCGAGAGGGACACAGAGAGAGAGAGAGAGAGAGAGAGAGAGAGAAAGAGAGAGATTACTAACTAGGTCTACCTACGAATTGAGCACTTTTTAAGTAAATACTTAAAGTTTACGCATAAATTTATACTTTCGTATATTAATTTTATGTGAGCAAATGTAAAGTAGTTATATATATATGTATATATATACGTATATATATACATATATATATATGTATTAATACATATATTTATATATATATATATATATATATATATATATATGTTTACAGAAAGTTTATATGAGACAAGTCATTGGTATCGTCGGTTTAAAACCTGATAAAAGGGGACCGTTTTAGATACCCATATCAACTCTCTTCAGCCGATACTCATGTTTTATATTATTAGAAACGGTTCCAATTCCGGTTAGAAACAGATGAGTATCGGCTTGATATGAGTATCTAAAACGGTCCTCTTTTTTTATCGGGTTTGAAACCTACGGTTCCGATTATTTTTTTCATCTAAACTTTCTGTAAATAAAAATATAAATGGTGCGCTCTTATTTTCGTAAATTTTTATTATAATAGAGCACTCTGCTAATATCTCTTTTTCCAAAAATATAACTAATATATATATATATATATATATATATATATATATATATATATATATATATATATATTAGTTATATATAATTTCATCATTTTATTCAATTTTAGCAAACAGAATGACCATTTGTCGCTACAATAAATTTACTGTTTCAACCTAAAAGATTTAACCAGGCGCCTGAAGAATTATTTGACCTACATTGAATATAATAATATTTCGCTCTTTTAATCAAGCACTATTAATAACCTTGATATATATATATATATATATATATGTATATATATATATATATATATATGTGTGTGTGTGTGTGTGTGTATATGTGTATATATATATATATATATATATATATATATGGTCCAGAAGTAAAAAAAAAAAACATTGAATTTAATAAGAAATATAGAAAAAACATGCATCAAGAAGTAAAACTCTGAAATAAAATCTGAAATATACTCTCTCCTCTGTCCATGGTATTAAACTGCACCGACTGAGATAAACAGTTGTACAAAAAGTTTGGATTTTCTTGGTTGTTGATTTTGGAAATAAAAGTGTGTATAAAAATTTGAATATTTAAGAGGGAAAGAATGAGAACAAAGATACAAATAAAAGAAAAACAAGAGGAGAATAAAGATAGAAAAGGGAAATAAAGAAACACAAAAAAGGAAAAAAGAAGGAAAAAAAGAAAGAAAGAAAAAAGAAAGAAGAAGAACAAAGATGGAACGGGAAAGAGAGAAAGAAGAGAAGGAGAGTAAGGATCGATAGGAAAGGAAGTTAAAGAGAAAAAGGGACGGGAAGTAAAAAGAGAAGTGAGAGTGAAGATAGGAAAGACGATTAAAAGAGAAAGGGAGGCGATCAGGAAAGAGAAGAAGAAATAAAGAGAGTAAAAATAGAAAGGAAAGAAAGAAAGAAAACGGAAAGAGAGTAATGAAATTGAACGAGGATTAAAAAGAAAATAGGGAAAGAAGAGAAAGAATTGGGTAGCGAGGATTGAAAAGAAGAGAGCAAGGAAGGAGAGCAAGGATTGAATAGGAAAAAGTCAAGGAGTAATTCTAGAAAAGAAGAGTCAGAAGAGAAAGATTATAAGGAGAAAAAAGAGAATTGAGTGAAAGATGAGAAAGAAAGAAAGAAAGAAAGAGAGGAAATGGAGTGAAAAAGAAGATAAATAAAAAAAGAATGAAAATATAAAAGAATAAAAGGAAGGAGATGAATAAATGAGAGTAAAGAAAGCGAGCACGGATAGAAAAGAAGGAAAAGAATGAAAATAGAAATCAGACGGAAGTGAAAGGAATAAGCTGATGAGAAAAAGGAGGAGGAGAAATGAAGGAGAGAAATGAGGAGGAGAAAAATACAAAAGAAAAAGAAAAAGCAAAGAATAAAACAGACTGAACGGAAAGAATAAAGGAAGAACTTTTACGAGAGAAAGGATTTAGAATAAAGAAAGCATGCAAAACAATACTACAGATGAATATGAAAGAAAAAGAAATAGCAAAGAATGAAGGTGAAAGGGAGAGTGAAGGAAGAAAGTTAACGAAAGATAAGATTGAGAATAAAGAAAGCATGCAGAACTACAGATGAATATGAAAGATAATAAAGAAGAAAGTGGAGACTAAGGCGAAAAGAGAGTAAGGAGTGCAGGAGAGCCTAAAAGAAAGGAGAGCATGTATATAAATGAGGTGAAATTAATGAATAATATTAGAAAATTGCGAACAAAGACGAGACGAACAAAAAGGTTGCTAAAGCGTCCGTATCAATTCCATTGTTGAGCGCGAGAGGAAACTTTCGGGAAATGCGTCGATCGCCATGAAAAGCTTTAAACGACGCCATTTCTATTTTTAGTCTTGAATATCCGTATCAAATCGACCAACGCTTCTGACACTCGCCCTGCCATTTCTTCGAGTCGCCATTTTTATGGTGGGCTTTTTTTTTCTTTTTATATTTACTTTTATTTTCTCATCTTTCTCTCTCCCCCCCTCTCTCTGCCTGTCTATCTCTCTCTGTCTCTCTTTATTTATTTCTCCTTCTACAGTATTTTAAATTTAGGGCAACACTTGCCTCGGAATGCCTAGTGGAGAGAACTTGAATGCCTACTTGACATTATTTCCGAGTTTCTAAATTTATCTGTACATGGTTTTGTGACGACAACCTGGCATGAGGATACTTTTCTCCACAAGTAAACCCTGACTGAATATTCAAAACAACATATTATTCGCAGCTCAAAGAAGATGTCATCGGCATCGCTAACTACACTATCTTTTACGAAGAATGGTGCAATTTTCCTTGTGGCGTTTATCTCAAGTTCAAAATGAAGCTGGATATTTTCTATCAGAATTGTTCTGGAATCTGGTAAGACCAAGAGATCATAAGAAAGATACATTTCTTCGTGTGTCGTAGCATGCCCATGTGGTTAGTATTCTCCACAGGCTTCGGTCAATTGTTGTCCGATTCCTCTGAAGACATCACATGATTTGAACATGACAGAATACATGGGGCGGGTTTATATTACCATCCCCAGCGCAGTGGGATCTGACTCGCCTATTTGCACCTATCCGTTGTAGTAGGCAAAAAAAAAAATGTTCTGTCAGCAACAGTACAACTTCAAAATAGTCAATATCGCCCACCTCCAGAAGAGAGGCAATTCCTGTCCGTGATAACCGTGGTAAAAGAAGACACCCTCCAATCGCCAGAAACACCCACACACACAATTTGCAGGATACTGCCGACTCGTCTCTAGCCTCCTGCTTTTATAGTGGCCGGGAATTATCCATTTGCATAATCACATGAGAAAGAAACGTGATTTTTCGAGAGTTGCATGGGGTAAACGCTAATAAAACCCCCCGGACGCCATCTTGGAATTCTCTTTTCCCCCCAACCGGTGACACAACAGACGTACCCGAGGTAAGCTCTTTTTCCCCTCATTTTAGTTATTGCTACTTCTGCTACACGTTGTCCTTAGATCATCTGCAAAGCTGCAGTCGAATAACGTAACTCTTAATACCATAGAACCGTTGATCTGCTAGAGATTCATCCTCCTCCAAGGCCATCCAACGTCGTGCTTTCGACGTCATCAGAGTTAACTTCTAGATGCATGTTTTAACTAAAACTAGGGGTGGAACTACACTATTTTTACGAAGAATGGTGCACTTTCTCCAAGTGATTTTACCTCAAGTTGCAAAATGAAGCTGGATAATCTCTGTCAGACTTGTCCTGGAATCCGGTAAAACTAAGAGACCACAAGAAAGATATACTATAACATGTTTTAAAAAAAAGGTGCTGTAATATATCAAAATGGTCAATTGTGGAGGGGAAAACTATATTCTAAACTTCTGTACTAACTCAGTGTTTGAAGGATACAAACATGCTTATGGAACAGTCGAATATCTATGTATCTTATATAGTGTAAGCTCCAGGCAGGGGGTCCCTTGATTTCTGAGAACTTCGACTGAAAGGAAATGAAATTGGTCGCTATTCTTATGCTTTATTTCTTTTTAATTGTTTGCTTTTCTTTCAACTCATCTATCTTTCTCTCACTTCTCTTTATTCTTCTATCTTATTTTTTAATCATTTTCTTTTCTTTGACTTTTCCTTATGTCTTGCTAGGTTTTTTTTTCAAGTAATAACTTCGTCTTATATTTTTTTCGTGACTTTCATTTATTTTGTTATGCTTCCTGATAATTCTTAAAGTCGCCATTTTTATTCTTTGCTTTTTTTGTGTTACCTTTATTTTCATCTCCCCCTCTCTCTATTTCTGTCTATCTCTCTCTCTCTGTTTCATCGGTCATTTTCCACCCCTTAATCTTTCCTTTCTCTCTCTTCCTCTGATTCTTTATATGCTTCTTTAAAAATTATTATTATTGTTTAAAACTTTTTTTCAACTCAAATAAGACCCATTGCGACCGGGAATGTAAGGGGTTACTGTCATTTGTGATTGGGAGGAATTCACAGGTGAAATAATAATTCCTTAAGAGTGGAACGATAAAATTGTCGCGATAGGAAAGACGACATGATTCCATTTCCGTTTGAACAAAACTGGTTTTCTTTTTTCGTTGCAGACCATATACAAGTTGGGCAGGTATGTACAAATCCAAACAGCGATAGGAGCCTTCCATCATGTCTGAAAACGACACAATGTTCTAAGAACGAGATTAGCGATGCGCCAATGTACAGCTCTATATGCTCTATATAAATCCAAGTTATTACTACAGGACCATTGCCAGAACCCTCATAACGCATCAACGAATTGCCACTAATAACAGAGACATGCCGAGAGTAAAAAAAATCAAAGTTTCCAGCCACGATTATGGTCTTTGGTGTGGTTTTAAGTAAGGGCTACATCATGCCACGTCAAATTTTCGAAGTCGACTTGAAAGTCAAAACCAAGGTGTACCTGGATGTACTGAAGAGTGTGTTGATCCCTTCGTGCAATCAAGTGATCGATTGGTTTAAGAAGGAGTACTATGACTTTGTACCCTACTCTAACTTGCTCTTCTATTTTCCCCGACCTGAACCCGCTGGACTATTTCGTTTGGTCATTCTTCACGAACATCATCAACATGACCTCACACGACACCAAAGCCAGCCTGATCGCCACCATCCGTCTAGTATTCGCTGAGTTTCAGCCGGCGTGCCCCCAGTTCAGGACCTGTATCAAGTTGGTGATTGAAGCTTAAGGAGACTACATTGAATAGATATCAGCTCTACTTCACAAGCAAGTTAACTGAATTGATTCTTTCAATAAAAGTTTTAAAATAAAGCTGTATTGTTTTTTTTTCTTTAGGGCGACAATTTATCGTTCCACCCTTTATTGTAGTTAAACTTCTGCAAGTTAGTATAGTCAAGGAGGTGAGAAGCAAGTATGGAATCCAAAAGTCTAGCAATCCGAGGGAGGAAGCTATTAGACTCGAATTTTTTCTCGCATTTATAAATCTTAACATTAAATGGAGATAAGATTTCATTATTAAACAGGTTTGTCGGGTAATTCACGCCGAGTGTATTTAATTCATCAGTGCAATATTTCATAAAAGTACTTGTAAAACAGGCCCAGGTATGAAAAATTGCGGCGATGGGACAGAGGTTGAAGCTTGATTGACAGTTTGGGAGCTTTTGGTGTCAATAACGCTTTACTTTATTGAACCAACTTGCTTCTGTGCAAGTTAAGAGCAAAGAAGTGATATATATCAAACTCGTTGACTCGTTGGGTCGCAAAACACACTACACTGAGGGATTGAAAAAAGATCACGAGGCAGGTCAGTACATGTTGAGTGCAAGTTGTGTTGACGGGATTTGTCATCCCACACCACACTTCAATATATATGGAACAAACACACGCGAGGTTAGTCAGAACAGGAGATTCATGTAAATTTTGGCAGAGCCTGTTTCAGGAGTCAGGCTGTCCACTTCCGATAAGATGGAAGACTTCTCATGAGGGCGACGAAATAGGGGTGGGTGGCAGCTAAACCGACAGCAAAATTTCCACCCTCCTTCTAAGGATGAGGCAGAGAAACAGGGTCACAACTCAGTGGAAACTGAATACTTATCCAATTGTCCAGATAAATGAGGCTTGTATCTGTTGCAATGCACGAGAGATTTTGTTCCAGGTGCGCTCACGTCGGGATACAAACCACTCGAGGACACAGAAGTTTCGAAGGATAGAAAAGGTACGTTCTGCTCCGTTTATATAAACCCCTCAAAAGGGTTGATGTGTCGTAAGTGAACATTAACACGCAATATAAACAAAATCTTCCTTCCCATGTTGCATTAGATTTGAAACTCTATTTTAGACTCTACCGCATCAGTCTAGATAACGCAACAGTACTCCATGCATGGGAGAATGGTGGATTTGTAGATATATTATTGAATAGGTTGGGAATGATTTTCTTGAACGGTACACAGGCCCACATTATTTGCAGCAACCTCGGCAATATCCTCAATAATCATAAGCTATGTCGGCTACCATCTTTGTTAACTAACCCCTTCGTCAAAATTGAATAATTGAGATGAAAAACGAGTATTTGACGACAGAAAAAGTTGAAGTGTATTATAAGAACAGATACTACGCTTGATTCCTACCGAAAAGAAGAAGTTATTTATCTCCCTCTCAGTGCAAGCTAATGTGAACCAAGTGTAGGAAAGTGGGATTTTAAAAGCCAACGATCTATTGAAAGATCCCTCTAGCCTGAAAAATTGCCTGGGCAGTTTCGTCTATTTCAGGGCAGGGGTGCCTCAGGCGATTATCAATACACTAGGCTTTTCGCAAATGGATAAGGCAGAACCTGAGTGGGTGAACCTCCTAGAACTGGACGGGACTAGAAATATTCCCCAGTCAAGAGGGGAGAATCCATTTCAATAATGGCCTGGATTATGTTGATTTTGGACCCAAGGGTAAATATCTCCCCGAAAATGGAGCTCTATTAATCAGTGATTCATGTTGCAAGTTATAAATAAATTCCACGCCGTTCGTCCGACCATTCATCCATTGTTTGTGAACTTGAACCATCTTCTGTACAACGTTTAACGCAATTCTTTTGTTCCGTTCGCTTGCCTTTATTATCGATCTGCTGTTCTGAAAGGAGTCATTCCATCTGACAACGTATCCTGCGTTGCCCTCTCCCCCATCGGCAACCCATCTCGGACTTTCCCCTCCGCCGACGTCATCCTTGGATATTGCCACTGTCTTCATTTTCTTCGATATTATTGAACTCGGAAAAATTGCGAACATTTTTAATTAATTGAATTTCGACGTGAATTGTTATTTCGTTCGCCGTTTTCTGAAATGCTTGTTTGTCTACAAAAATGCTTCACACACAAACATACACACACACACACACACATATATAAATATAGTTATTTGTATATACATATATGTGTGTGTGTGTGTGTGCGTGTGTGTGAGTGTGTGTGTGTGTGTTACAGAAGATCAGAAAAACATCGGTTCAAAACAGAGGGACACATATCTGTTTGCTTATGTCGGACCCTTTTCAATCTCTGAATATATATATATATATATATATATATATATATATATATATATATATATATATATATATATATATATATATAATCATTCCTCTAGAATCAGCCCAGCCTTGGCAGTCGTTTAAAAATTTTTTTTATACGCACATCTTATCTTTCTTTTAATAATATTATTTAAACATTCCTTTTCCTTGTACCCATTTGGAAATTATTCCACGGATTTCTGCCTTTTGGATTACTTTGGACCATCTTTCAATTACGCGATTCCCTTGGATTTTACTTGTGGAAATGGAAATTTAACCAACTTTTTTGGATTTTGGATTTTTGAATTTTACCGTTATTGGATATTTCACCCTTCACCAGACTATCCATCCACGTTAAATCACGTTTACCTTCACCCTATTCTCTGTGCTTCACACTTTGTTACCAAGTAAGATCTATGACTTACTTGCAGTTTCATTAAATACTTTTGAAAGCAAAATCTGATCCCGCATTTTGCTAATTTCTACCCTCTAATGAGAAGGAGAGTATTTCTTCGAAACTCCGCGAATTAAGGACTATCCACTTATTTTGTGCTTCCTTTTTAAAATTAAATATGTTTTTTAATTCTTTTTCAAAGTATTTTTAACATGTTTTATTAACTACTTATTGCGCCAAATCCGGGAGTTAATCGCGCCAACTAAAAAAAAAAAAATGCTCTTCATATGCATGGTTGCCAAAAGAGCACTTTTAGCTGGTTGGCGCAATTACCTCGGGACTTGGTGCAATTACGTTAAAGTACGATATACAATTACGCTAAAGTACGATATATAATTGCGCTAACTAGCTAAAAGTTTTCCTTTGGCAACCACGCATATAAAGAGCAGTTTTTTTAGTTGGTATATATATATATATATATATATATATATATATATATATATATATATATATATATACATTTCCTAATTGAGCATTAATATACTGTATGTGCAAAATCAAGATTTCAAGACAAAGTGTTGATGGCAACAAAAAGTGTATTTTATTTTACGTTCCTATTGTTTCAATGTCCAGCTCGACAATTTCAAGCATTATATCGTTTGAAAATTTTCAAAAACCAGCATTTCTTCAGGCTTTTTTAATAAACACACTTTAGGCAATGTAGCATTTTTTGAATAGAAAGAAAAAAGGCGGGGGATCCCTAACGGGAAGTGCATGCGAGAAAACATTTACCTTGGTTGTGGTTACGGAAAAGCCCATTTAAATATTAATGTATCGCCTAATTTTCGTATCCTTATTTAAGAAAAGTTATGTGAAGTTTACGGGGATCCCTAAGCCATTCAATTTTTTTTTTTAAATATATCCTATTTGTTGGGTTCCTAAATTCCTTTATTCTCCAATGATTGATTTTTTGTAAAAAGATTTTTAATTGTTTGGTATCTATATTTATATTATGGCCGTAATAACCCTGTAAAGATGTTACGGTTAGTTTTAGTTTCGTATTAGTGGCAAGTAATGTTTATATATTATCGTTCTATTGGTACATGGATATAATACCATTTCCGGTTTAGAATTTGATTGAATATGAGAATAAAGTAAAATAGGTGTATTAAATATATATAAACCTTGTAGGATATTTCGGGTGATGTGTTCTAATCTATTTATTGTCTGAAGATTCATAGTTATTTTACTTGAGAAATGTTTTTATGTCGTTGTTTAGGAAATTTTGAAGAGAGATAATCAAATTAAGTTGTTAAGTAATGCTAGTTAATTCTGTTTGAAACTGGGTCGATTTTATTTCTTATAATGGTTAAAGGGAGGTAATTCAGATCGTTTGTGTTTTCGGTTCATTGATTACTTGAAGGCGACTATGATTTAATAATTAATTTAATCAGATGGGTCCAGAACGTGCTAAAATGGCTTATTTAACAAATTAAGTATATAAATTAAGTTTTTGATCTAAAGGAATGGGTTGTGTTTAACCCGCATCTGTTATTAATCACTTATGCTGCTCCTGTCATATAGTTCATGCGTTGTGTTCTTGGGTGTCTAAATAAATAAATTATTATATGTCCTCTAATTATTATTATGACAGCAAAACCACCCATGGCTCCAAGTGTGTTTTACTCCGGTGGGAAGATTTCTACTCCTGCATTTATGGGTGAAAAACACTTAGACCATGGAGTGAAGTAGGAGAATAAGTAAACATGGATTATACTAACCTAGGGTGTCAGACGACAAAATCAATTGCATTAATATTTAAATGGATTAACAGCCCCCAAGTTGCGAATTTAATTTTTAATAATAACTAGATTAATTGCTGAGTTGTTTTATTGATTTGAAGAGGGTGTTACTTATTTTACCGTTAATACTGCTATGACTGAATACAAGAATGATTGCCGTTATAGAGAAAAAAAACATTCCTAGATGAGCTATATACTTTATTTATATTTCTTATCCGGTTAAGAAGAAAGGAAACTATATTCGCGTGTTCGATTTGGATCCTTCATTTATATTGTAACAGTTCTACCTATTTAACTCTACATTAAAATTTAACCCTGGCATCCGATGATCCTTATTGTTGTAGAAGGGTAATGCCTCAGTTACATTAAAGACGTGATAGCAGAAAACTAGGCGATCCATTAATATTTAAATGGGCTTTTCCGTAACCACAACCAAGGTAAATGTTTCTCGTATGCCTTTCCCTTTAGGGATCCCCCTCCCGCCTTTTTCTTTCTATTCAAAAAATGCTACATTGCCTAAAGTGTGTTTATTCATAAAGTCTGAAGAAATGCTGGTTTTTGAAAATTTTCAAACGATATAATGCTTGAAATTGTCGAACTGGACATTGAAACAATTGTAATGTAAAATAAAATACACTTTTTGTTGCCATCAACACCTTGTCTTGAAGTCTTGATTTTGCACACACAGTATATATATATATATATATATATATATATATATATATATATATATATATATATATATATATATATATACTGGTTGTATCGATTAGTTTTTTAAAAGAAGTCAAAATATTTCAAAGTAAAAAAAAATCACTCGAAGTGAAATGGATTAAATTATGATGTGTATGTTTTAAACTGTTATTGAAAATTTTATGGCCGATTGAAATATCTTAGCAACTTACATAGGGTAGATAGCAAGGGTAGGCGATGGGGAGGGATCGCCGTTGAAGGAATGAAATACTGACTATGGAACATTGTTTCTTTGAAAGCTGTCCCCACTTAATCTCTAGACCTAGTCGGTTCGTCAAATCGGCTTTGTTTTTGTTATATGTTTAGATTTTCTTTATTATTTTGTTTACGCAGAAATAAACGTGGTTGTGTTTTGATCGTGTTTTTCTGGTCCTAATGTTGTTCCAATTCGGTTGGGTGGATCAGAGGACGACAACAGCATGCCTTTTGTTGAATTCGAAAGCCTCATCTCTCATGTAAAAAGACTCGTTGGTAATCAGGTTAGCTGAACGGTTAAAATGCCTTCACGGACCAGATCCGGCCCGGGGATCGTAGGTTGCCGACCCTTATAAACTTTCGCGGAAAATGTGAAGCATTCTAAGATTTCCTCGTTTGTTTTATTTATTTTTCAAAATAAATTTTGGTAGTTCTTTTCGTGAACAGTTTTCTGTATCTTTGAATGGTTCATTAGAGAAAATTTTGTCTCTAATTTTTTTTAGAGAAATTCGTTTGAGGTTAACATTTACGCATCTTTTTGATTATTTATTTTCTTTTCGCCTTCCAGTTTTGCCTGCTTTTTGAAATCAGACCCTTTTTTTCAGTAACGGAAATTTTGAATCTTGTTAAATATTAAAAAATATAAACGATTAGATGCTGTATTATAATAATCTTCTACTTGTTCCTTTCTTAGCTAGTCCGTACGTTACACTTTTAAATACAATTTTTGAAGTTCAAACTGCTTTTAAAAATGGCCGAATTCGCAAAATAAAGCTTGAAAAGGGCAAATCTAACAACTTTGGACAAGAATATGAGAGTGACCTCCCTTTGATGTAACGTCATTTTCGAATAGCATTATAACAATATATGACCATTGTTTTAATAATGCAGAAAAGAATTTGTATTATTGTCTCGGTGTAGTGGTTCTTCACCGAAGAACGAACCAGCGAAACGTTATGTAAAAATGAGAGCACTCGAAAGAAACAGAAAAAGAAGAACATTGTCTGCCAAGAAGTGTTGAACTGAAGAAAAAAAAAGATTGTCTCTTATTATGTGATTTTATTATTTGCATTGAACTATGTAGCACAATATTACTAGCTGAGTGTTTATTAGTACTTATTAATTTATCTCATTTGGGTCAGTTTCATATTTAAAATACTATTTTCATAGAAACGTCCATATTAGCTGCATGTTATTAGTTTTTCTGTCCCTAAAATCTAATTTATCCAGAAAAATATCAGTTTTATTAAAACACATTTGTTCATTAAGTATATTTCTTATTCCGTGTATTCCGTGGAATTTCCACGGGTCCTGCTAGTATAATTTTTTCAGACAACTGTATGCGTCTTCAGTGTTATTTGTATCTGTTTCGATCGATGTAATCTCTGGTCTTCTTCAGATGCATCCTGAAACCTGATGTAGCACAATTAGGAGATAGGTTCGTCGATTTCAGAGTGGCGACAGAGAGGTGAGTGACAAAGCCTGCTCCGGACTTTTACAATGTAGGCAGAGTTCATTGCTGGTAAAAGCACATTGACAACGGAGGTGACTATGTAAGAAAATAAATTCTACTACACAAAACACCGCTTGTTTTAGTGGTACCATTCTCGTTTCCGTAGCCCTTCAACACTTTAAGACAAAAATAGGAGGTTTTACTTTTGTAACGACCATCGAATGACAAAGCGCGCTCCGGACGCCAGTGCACAGTCACCTCTCTTCATAATAAAAGCTTGTTTCTACAGCAACCACTAGATGAATATTGCCTCGATGTCTCTGTCCGTGTGCGTCACTCATTTAATGAAATTATTAACCAAGAAAACATTAGTTTCCGTCTTCAAATAAAACCTCGAAGAAAACTCAATAAACGTCTTGTGGTGTCTTCTTTCTTCATGAAAAAGCTTATAATTATAGCAATCACGAGATGAAACTGCGGCGATGCAAAAAGAAAAGAAAAAAACGTATAAACACCCCGCACGTATGTAGAAAAGGTTTGGTGTTAAGTAAATTAAACCAGATACAAAATGAACATCTTTCTCAAATGAAAAAGAAAAGAAAATAATCTAAATAGAAACACTGACGATCACAAATCTGTTCCAGCTGACTACAATATGGTCGTCTTCAAGTCTAATGTAAACAAAATATTTCTGAGCCGTCCCATAAATAATCAAAATATAGCAAATTCACACCACTAACGATTAACATGCTGCTTCTGATGACTACCCTAATCCTCGAGTGGCCTTCGGGCCTCGATAAAAGGTGACCCGTAAAAAAATAGTAGGAATTTCAAGAACAAAAAGAATCAGATCTTATGAACACACACACACCCCCACACACCCACCCACCCCCCACACACACACACACGCACCCCCCCCACACACACGCACACCCACACACACACAGTAACACACGCACACACCCATACCTACACCCACACCCACACCCACCCACACACACACGCACACACACACACGCACACATCCCCCCCCACACACACACATACACCCCCCCACACACACGCACACACACACACACACACGCCCCCCACACACAAAAAAACGAAGAACTTAATTGACAGCTTATCCATTTTTTTTACAACTATTTCTTTTACAAAGAATAATAGTTCGCAAAGACTTGGTTCAAAAGACTGCATTGAAGAACCATGGAAAAATCAGAACAAAAACCAAATTCGATGATAACAAAATCGGATGAAGATAAGACAAGAGACAAAATATGATGAAATCTCAACAAAAGACTCAAGATTACAAAATGTTAACAAAACCAAATTTAAAAATGAGATGAACGCTCACTAATGAACCATTCAAAGAGACGGAAGAATCTTCACAAGAAAAAATATAAAGAAAAATATATCAATAGGTGTGATATGCTGTGAAAATATACCTGATATATAAATATGAATTATATAGTGTATAAAATATTATATATATATATATATATATATATATATATATATATACACACACATACACACATATATATATATACTTACTGGCTATATATATATATATATATATATATATATATATATATATATATATATAGCCAGTAAGTATATATATATATATGTGTGTATGTGTGTGTGTATATATATATATATATATATATATATATATATATATATATATATATATACACATACACACACATATATATATATATACTTACTGGCTATATATATATATATATATATATATATATATATATATACAATTAATTTATCAAATTGTAAAGCTTTAGTAAAACATCATCAAGATAAGGAAAGCTCAACACTATTAAGAGGAGCAAACAACAAAATTGAATGAAAGACAAAGAATATTAGTTATGTATAACTTTATTATATCATCAGAACAATAAGAGAAGGTTAAGGGGAAAATTAAGAAAAAAATGTGTTCAGACTGTGGCATTTCGAAACTAAATGCTTATCATCAGAAAGGAGAAAGGTCAGAATCACACAAAATGCAAATATAGAAAATATATAGATATTTCATATCTAAATGTCATGTAACCAGTTTTTTTTCTATATTCGCATTTTGTATAATTCTGGTCCTTTTTTCATCAGATTCATACCGTTATTACTTCTTCTACGGAATACGAAAGCAGGATATAATCTAGAAAAATTACTTCCTACTATTCATGGATGATTTTAATGTTTTTTTTAAGTGATAAGAACCGACTTGATACCATAATGAATACGATCAGATTGTTTGGTCATCCCATAACGATAGAATTTGGCATCACCAAATGTGATTTTTTTTTGTGATGAAAAGACGCAAGCTCGTCCACTCAGATGTCTTTAGACCTCTAACAATTAGTCTGATAAAGAATATTGACAGACAGAGAGACCACTAATGTTTGAGAATACTGAAAGCCGACGACATTAAGAATATGGAAATGCAAACTAGTTCATGTATTCTGGTTCAAAAACCATGTTATTCTCTCATTTTTACAACTATTAATTGAATATTAAATGAATGTTTGACGATGGCTAGCATTCCTAATTGACTGGCAAAGGGCATTACAGTCTTTGATCATGAACCATATTTCAAAAGGGAAGGGGGAGGTAAAATGACAAACTTTAGACCAATCACTTGCCTCCCAGTTATGTGGAAACTTTTCAATAGAACATTCTCTAAAAGTATTTGAAAGTGGTCATTTGAACCAAAACAATTTGCTATAAATGAACTGTAAATGAATAACTCTCGATTTTCTTTGGTTGCAGATTTGGCAACTATCTGTTATTGTGAGTTTAGCTTGGTTTGGCGATTCATCATGAAGGGACTGACACTCGAGCGGGGTTTGCCAATTGCATATGATATGAACAATTTACTGATAGAAAAAAATTGATCAACGAATAATATTGTGTAATGGATCTATCAACTGGTCACCTCGTTCTTAAAATGTATCGCTATTTATGTACAGTTCCATGTCTAAGACAATAAACGAAACGAAACACAATAGAAAACTTCGAAGACAACACTGGACGCGATGTTGCCGTAATACTGCCAAGTTTAAAGCGTAGATGTTATGAAAATATGACCTATATATTATGCCATATACGCGCGAGCCACAAAGCCATATGCAAACATCCTGTTACTCTATAAGGCCACCATTCGCCCATGTATGTAGTATTGTTATCACATTTGTGTTTGTGCGTCTGCTATTAGTCACTCGCATCTAGACCGAGTCCAAAAGAGAGTCACCAACCTGATAGGTCCTGAACTATCATCTAAGCTTTAGCCTCTGTCCCATCGACGAAATGTTCCATCCCTTTGCCTGTTCCACAAGTATTTAAATGGTGAATGCTCCGACGAACTGCACGCACTTGTACCCTATCGACGTAAATACCCCCGACAAACCCGACAAGCAGCTAAATCCCACCCCTACACAGTAGAGATCCCTAGACGTAAGAAAGCTTTCTACTCCAGTAGTTTCTTCCTCAGAACTGCTAGACTTTGGAACTCCCTTCCGAGTCCCTGCTTCCCCAACTATACTGACATGCAGAAGTTCATGTGTAAATTGAACAGACATATTGCTGCACGACTTCCTACATAGTACCTCTGTAGTTTATGTCCCTGATAGTAGCCCCCAACATCAAAGTGTCAATGTGCCTTGTTTGGAGTGAAAATATATATATATATATATATATATATATATATATATTATTACCGTTTTATCTGTTTTAGTTACACATGTTTCTGCTACCTGATCGTATTCACGATCCAGCAACTTCGTCAGACTTCTGTTCAAGTCTGACTAAGTTGCTGGATCGTAAGAAACATATGATAAACAGATAAAACGGTAATAAAAAAATATATATTTGCTCTGCAATAGTATTGAGCACCTTCTTCAGGCTTTTACTAATTATCAGTTTTGCTATATATATATATATATATGTATATATATATATGTATATATATATATGTATGTACGTATGTATGTATGTATGTATGTATGTATGTATGTATGTATGTATGTATGTATGTATGTATGGGGTGGTGAGGGCTCCCATAAGCCGTGGTGAAGGCAACCTTTCTAGGAGAAGCAAATCTCTGATTTAAAAAACCATAAAGCGGAAGACCATTACCCGCATTAAGCTGGTCTGCAGTTTAATTTATTGCTGGCTATCTTGCTCTTGCTTGTTGCTTGATCTCAACATTTTGAACCGAGAGAGAGAGAGAGAGAGAGAGAGAGCGAGAGAGAGAGAGAGAGAGAGAGAGAGAGACTTAGCTGTCGTACAAAGCTAAAACTCTGTAACATCATATTTGTATAGATACTCCCTCAGCCATTTGGGCTCATGGATTTTAAATGTCTGAGGGAGTGGCACTCGTCTGACAAGACGTTGCAATCATCATGTATGTATGTGTGCCTGTGTGTGTGTGTGTGTTTTCTATTTTTACCTCCTTTATTTTCTGTAGCTCATCAATGGAATAACCGCCATTTTTAAATCTATTTTTTAAACCGGAGTTAATTCTTAGCTATTCATTCTATTCCGTTTTGGATTTTTTTTTTTGACTTCACTTCATAGTTTTGAATGCTGTACACGCGACAAATATTATTTTTTCACTGTTCATCTTTTGTTCGCCGCCTTTACGCAAGAGGACGCCTCGCACGGACCTTTGCTTCATTGCCGTTAATTGTTAGCTTACAATTATAGCAAGATATATCGGATGGTTACAAAAAAATGACCTCCGTTTTCTGGGGAATCTACAGAAGGTTAGATAAACGTAATTATGCACGTTTGTCAGCGCAACTCGCAAAAGAAAAAATCTTTTTAAGATTAATTTTTTTTTAAGTGAAACAGAAATATTTAATCGCATTATTCAAATTCTTTGGACTACAGTTCTCATCTTTCGGTTAGAGCTACAACTGTCAACACGATGGTTGTAGGTTCGATCCATGGCTAGGAAAAGGTGTATGTCTAGCAGCACTGATGAGTAGTTATACAACGAAACAGTACTATATGTGAGTGACTAATACCCCCCTCTTTGGGTTGAGCACTTTTTAAATATATTTTCACCCGACGCGTATTTAAGCGATTAAGCGAAGCTCACTGTTTGTGTGTAAACAAACTGACAGTTTGAGCACTATGCGACGGGCAAACGCTAATTTAATAAGCATTTGAGGAGAAATATTTAGGGGCACTGATTCTCGGTTCGATGGCTAGAGCTGCCGACTGTCAACACGATGGTTGTAGGTTCGATCCATGGCTAGAAAAGGCGTATGTCTAGCCGCACTGATGATTTGTGATACAACGAAACAGTGCTGTATGTGGATGACTATATATATATATATATATATATATATATATATATATATATATATATATATATATAGTGTGGGGACGTTAAATCTGAATCGGAATCGGAATCCGAATCGGGAATCGAAAAAATCGGAAATTTTGGCAGTACTGAAATCAATATTGGAATCGGAAAAATTGGTGCCTATTTTCTGATTCTAAAAACGATTACGTTTATTATCTTTATAATTTGATTTTAAATTGATTTTTTTTAAAACGAAATCTTCCACTGCTGGTAAAAATGAGTCAATAAAAATATTAATTGATTTTAATAAAACTAAACTATATATATATAAAGGTGTTGAGTTTGCCTAGAATGAAAGGGCAAATGATTGAGAATAGAGGTGTTTAAATAAATTGGGGGATCAATTTTGAATGGTCTGGGGTTTCTAGGAAAGTGGACTTTTGTAATAGTTTCGGACATTTAAAGTTTTAACTACAAAGTTTAATCATTTTATTTTTAGATGTGTGGAGTTATTAATATAGAATATTACGCATAGATATAAGAGAAGATGGGAAATTTGAAGGTTGACCGTAGTTACATTACTAAGAATTTTTCTGTTAATAAAAAGTATGTTAATTAAATGCATAAGGAGGAGTAAAATAGTAAATAGATAATTAAAAATTAAGGTAATCTGCTTGAAAATGATAAAGTAAAAGCGTATTTAATAGTTATGAGTTCACATCGATAGTGTAATAATGTTAAGAGTGTGCAGTTATTAGGTTGGGGGATTGTATCATGTGAACTTCAGTAGGCTGTGAAGTTGCTAAGAAGGTGGGATTTGCAATGTCTACAAACAATTGACGTTTCATGTCTAATGTTTAATAGTTTATCTCTATCTTTAAATTTAGTAATAACAATTTTTTCACGACGACAAAGGAAGCAAAGGGAATATAAAGATTTACAGGTATTGAATTACTCTGTGATCGCTCACCAGCGAAAACCCACGAGTGCACGTGTATTTGAAAAGACCATGTGATCTCTTTGTTTTGGTTATGAAATTGTTGGAAAATGGGCCCCGATTTATCTTCAAATAAAATGTAGTTTTCCTGAGCATTCTATAAATGGCGTCTACGAATTAATATTTGACGCATTTCGCGTTGAAAGAAAACTAAAAACAGAGGTGATAAAAAACGCAAAGAATCGTTCCCTTGTCTCTAGAATTATAGGGAACGTATATTCCCTACACATTTGACCGGTAGAACTTTCTGATCAACAGCTACATAAAACACAAACAACACTCGTCTAACTACAAACACTATCCTTAATTTACCTCATTCTCTACATTTACTTAAATCTGAACGCAGATTCCACGGACAAAGCTTCTTTCCTAGAGCTGTTCCGTTTGCCTGCTTTCCGGCTGACTATTAATTAGTCGTCTTCAAGTCCAATACAAACAAATTTTTGTTGAGCCGTCCCCATAAATAATCAAATTATAACCAATTTTCACCATTAATTATTACTACGCTGCTGCACCGGTGATCATCGTCACTTATTAACCCTTAACCTCGTGTGGCTTTCAGGCCTTGATAAGGGCTGATTCCCTTATAAAAATAAAATTGTCCAGTTATTAAAATAGGCTAAATTTAGTTTCAAGAAACAACACACACATTTTTATATTTCATTTATTTTTAACTACTTATATTCAGTTTTTTCGACATATTTTATTTGACCACTGATTTCATAAAGTGAGTAGGAGATTGTATCTCTCCGTCTGTCCGAGATCCTCTTTCTGCTACCGTATACATCATGTATAATTTTAATTCTTTTATTACATTTTCACCCCAAACAAGGCACAGCGCCACTTCGATGTATGGGGGCTACTATTAGGAACATAAGTTGCAGGGATACTATGTAGGTAGTTTAACAGCAAGATGTCTATTCATATTACACTTAAACTTCTGCATGTAAGTACAGTTGGAGAAGCAGGAACCTGGAAGGGAATTCCAAAGTTTAGCAGTTCTATGAAAGAAACTATTAAAATAGAAGGCTTTCTTACATCTAGGTATCTCTACTGTGTAGGGGTGGTATTTTGTTGCTTAGCAGGTTTGTCGAGAGTATTTACGTCGAGGGAGTACAAGGGTTTGTAGTTCGTCAGAGCATTCACCATTAAAATACTTGTAAAACAGGCAGAGGGATGCAACATTTCTTCGATGGGACAGAGGTTGAAGTTTAGATGACAGTTCAGGACCTATCAGATTAGCGACTCTCGTTTGAACCCTGACCAGGATTGAGAGACTAGTAGCAGATGCACAAGCCCAGATGTGACAACAATACCCCATACATGGGCGAATGGTGACCTTGTAGATGTACAGAATACTTTCAGGCGTAGGTAGCTTTCTTGCACGGTAGAGGGAGCCCACCTTTTTCGTAGCAGCTTTGGCAATGCTCTCGATTATAATTATATAACAGATAATTTTACGAATGACAGCGATTGTAAATAGTTTCTTCTGGGTATTTCACTGGCTCAAATATTTGATTAAACTATCATAGAAATAGAATTGTACACGTGAACAAACTTGACGCCTGTACGCATCAATGGATTTTCTATATCTTTTCTCACAACGTTTTTTTTTTTAAATTGAGATACATGTGGACTAATTTTTTTTTAATTAATTACTTTTACGAGTTATACTATTTTTCTATGATTTCAGTCGATAATTCGACGCCATATTTGATTGATATAAAATCGCGCCCAATTTACTTTCAAACGAAATGCATTGTGCCTGGACATTAAATAAACGGCATCAGCTAATTAACGACTGGTGCATTTCGAATCACAAGAAGACTAAAAATAGCAAAGAGATGACGAAAAACGCCAGGAAGCATTTCTCTGTGTGAAGAGTCGTAGGAAATGAGTAAGAAAATGAAGAATGTCTTAAGGAAAAGGTCGTACTCGTAAGGAGCACATAATGATATGCATTTAGAGGAGGATTTGAGCAGGTACTACGGAGAGATGACAGCATCTCAATTTGCCGCTCTCTGAATCTACTTTTTTAAGGTAGAGTAATTAAATGTACATATACGGCACAATCTAGTTCACACATTGATTCCCGCCAGATCACCGAAGTTAAGCAACGATGAGCCTGGTCAGTCCCAGATGGGTGACTATTTGGGAAGGCTAGGCGCGCTGTATGTACTGCGCCGAGTCGTAAGAAATGTCCAGGTTGGTATCCGGAGGCGCATTAATTCACTGAGAGACATGCACCTCTAGTTTCAGTTAAAACATGCATCTAGGAGAAGGTAACTCTGATGACGTCAGCAGCAGGAGGTAACATGGAGAAGGTAACTCTGATGACGTCAGCAGCAGGAGGTAACATGGAGAAGGTAACTCTGATGACGTCAGCAGCAGCAGGAGGTTGGATGGGCATGGAGGAGGATGAATCTCTAGCAGATCAATGGTTCTATGGTTTTAAGAGTTACGTTATTCGACCGCAGCTATGAGGAAGATCTAAGGACAACGGATAGGTGTGAACAGGCGAGTCAGATGCCACTGTGCTGGGGAAGGTAATGGAAACTCACCCCATGAATTCTGTCAAGTTAAAAATCATGTGATTGTCTTTAGAGGAATTGGACCAACAATAGACTAAAGCCTATAGAGAACACTAACCATGATTTCATCCACGGCATGAACATGCTATTGTACAAGAAAAAGAGTAATTAAATAAATTGCGGATTTTTAATA
This sequence comes from Euprymna scolopes, assembly GCF_053919585.1. Lineage (NCBI taxonomy): Eukaryota > Metazoa > Mollusca > Cephalopoda > Sepiida > Sepiolidae > Euprymna > Euprymna scolopes. Next base: position 74,309,349 of record NC_136522.1, read on the forward strand.
AAAGACAGACCCGTGACTTGTTGGGTTACAACAACTATTCATTCTAATTTAGTTTAATTAAAGAAATTAGTAAACTATGACGTATCTGTTAATATATTCTAGATTTAGTATCTTATCTTCTATATTATTAAAAAATGAATGTAGTTTGCTTGAAGCATTGTGTGTATATTATGAAACCATAGCGAATACACTACAGAGTAGAACGATAAAGGTGTCGCCCTAAAGAAAAAAACACTGACTTTATTTTAAAACTTGTACTGAAAAAATCAATTCAGGCAACTTGATTATGTAGCCGCCTTCAGCTTCAAACACCACCTTGTACGGGTCCGAAAAAAGGGGAATGACTTTTCTACAAGCGATTTCAGGAGCTCGGTGAATACTCTGCGGATTACGGCGATCAGCTTGCTTTGGTGTTGTGGGAGCTCATGTTGGTAATGTTCTCAACGTATGACCAAACGAATTAGTCCAGCGGGTTCAACTTGGGAGAGGAGGGGGAGCCAGTAAGACAAGGGTATAAAGTCGTAGCATTCCTTCTGAAGTTAAGCCTGGTTCTCTTTGGATTTGTGCGCCGGCACCGACTCCTGCAGGGTCTGCCAGCGGCCACCTGATTGCATCAGAGGATCATCACACTCTTCAGCACACCCAGGCAAACTTTGGTGTTGACTTTCAAGCCGACTTCGAAGATGTGAGGTGGTATGATGTGGTCTGCACTTGAAACCACACTAAAGACTCCAACCATGCCCAGAAACTTCATTCAGCTGTGTATTCAAGCGTTAAACCGCCAGGATTTGCATTTTTAGGGTGCTGGCAATGGTTTTGTTGTAATAACTTGGACCAGTATAAAGCATGAGTTGTATAGCGGCGCATCTCTGATCTGATTTGATTGAACATTATATCACAAAGACATAATAGAAGGCTCCATCGCTCTTGGAATTTGTACTCGATTGTTCAACTAGTGGATTGTCTGCAGCAAAAAAAAAAAACGGTTTTCATCAAATGGAAATGGAATCATGTCGTTTATTTTAATGCGACGATTTTATCGTTCCACCCTGTATATATATATATATATATATATATATATATATATATATATATATATATATATATATATATGATAGCCAAAGCGTTGATTTGTAATGTTCATCTATTTCTGAGTAAATCCCATTGGCATAAATAAATATTTAGCCATTTCGCTCGTGTAAGATTGCTTCAAAACAAAATGGCCGCCAAATTTGC
>NC_136522.1:74313084-74360584 GCF_053919585.1 Euprymna scolopes
TAGTGCTGTGGACGCTTCCTGAGTTTTGTTTTTTTCAATCATCATTTAAAAAATATTTTCTCAGACAATAAAAGACAATATAATCTCAAAATCATTTTTTATTTTTAACATTTTTCATCTTAACCTTTAAGGGCCAACGGATAGACTAGTATATTTATAAAAGTGCGAATGTGTCTGTGAGGACACTTCTCAACCTATATACTCAACGAATTTTTGATCTATAGACTTTGAGTTTGGTATATAGGATATTCCGATGTGTGGAATGCTTAATCCGTTTTCTTCCGGAAACTGGGTTGCTAAGTGATAATAATTGCAAAATTGGTACATGAGGTCATCGGATCGTTATCTGTTTGTTAACTGTTTCATGAATGCGCATATGTGAATCGTTTAAATTACATATTTCTTTATGTTAAATATGTGTAGATTTGGAAACAATTTTTAAAGATCGTATCACGCTGGTCTAATGCTTATCGTACTTGAGTCATTGATTTTAGGTTTTCGATCTCAACTCGAGTATTTTTTTTTTTTACTTACAAGATGTGAAAGGTTTAGAAAAAAACAATACTCACATGCACATATCTCAGATTCTGTATTAATTAAAATATAATATTTATGCGTATTTTACGACCGGGCAACGCCTGGCGACTAGCTAGTTTATTATAAACATCTAACATGAGATTTTAAAAATACAAAGCATGCATTAAATTCCTATATCTTATTTTAGCTGAATAAAACATATAAGATTTATGGACGCATAAATCTAAAAACACTGTCCAGACAAGACTTTTTGAACATTAAAGATTGATTTAGAATAAATGTTTTATGCCAAATTGATGGTTGAATATTAGTAAATTTATACTCATTATTGCATTACCGTAAATACGTGCATATAAGTCGATGTTGTGTATAAGTCAATATTGTGTATAAGTCGATGTGCATTTTAAGACCCCAAATTATGTTATTTTAGGTATTACCTATGTAAAAGTCGACTGTACATTCTAAACAAGTTAAATAGTCTCTCTCATGCCACTTTTTTTTGCACAGATAATTTCCTTTTTTGGTGTTCTTTTTTGTAAGACATATTATAAATTGTTTCTTGGCATTTGCGAGCAATAATACATGCATTTACGCAAGTGTGGTTTATTCGGTTTTCATATATAGAACAGACCTGCTGCACATTTACATGCAACGAACGCAAATGCTACTCTGATTAATGACAGACTGTAGATTCCAGGCGTATTTACTGTTTTTAGACATAATTTCTATCACGTACCATAATGATGTAAACGCATACATTGCACGAGCCGTAGTATACTGAAATTAATAACTACAATTGCCGGTAGACACCGAGTGCACAAACAAAATTAATAATAATAATAATGATTAGAAAAATTAATAAATAATAAAAATAGCAAAATTATTACTAATATATTAAAATAAAAAGCATGTTTCAAGTTAGAAATTTTTTTTCATAGTTAAAAACGAATACTTATGATAAAAATACGTGAATTAATGTTTTCCATTAAATTTCGTGGAACAATTTTTTTTTTTACTTTAAAAATTAGTTTGCATGTTTTTCGATAAAGAAATGATTAAAAATGAGTTTGCTAAGAATTTAAAAACAAAAGAAAATAAACAAATAAATAAAAATAAGTTAATAAATAAATAAATAAGTTAATAAATAAAATCATATTAACTTCAAACAACGCCTGTAACTTATCGAATTCATTAGCTTATTGACACAACAAATATGCGAGCCGATTCGACTGCGAGACTGATGCACGAATCTAACACATAACATCCGACACTGACGGAAACGCAGAAACAATGTCTGAGAGGTGTCTACACTTCATCTCCTCTTAGGAACAGAAATTTTCTCGAATATATTTGGGGAAACTCACACATCTACCGTCTTGTGTGACACACTCGATGCCTCTGTTCAATCTCGAAAAACAAAGGATACACCCTGTAAAGGGCAGCTGCGCGTATAATTGTAAGGCAAGGGTTGCGCAATCTTTAACCACACCTTTCTTGAACCGGCATTGTTTGAGTTCAGTGGCAAAGAGAAATCCAGGACAGCTGGAAGCAATGCCGAGATAAGCGGAAAGCACGTACAGCATCTGGCGTTCCTAAATGGTCACCCATTTAGTACTGACCAGGCTCCACGTAGCTTAACTTCAGTGATCCAGCGAGAACCGGTTTGTCAACGTGATTATACCGTATATTACGACACACTATGTTCAGAAATAAATATGCATAATTGAAAATTATAGAAGCCCCTTTTCAATATTGTACTCCTTGCTTCTTGGCCTTCTGGCCAAGATCAAAGTGTAGCATCTGTTCTGGCAGATACTGCAAGCAAAGACCATATGTGAGGGCGACCCCACATATAAGACCTTGGTCAATGTAGGGGCAACCCTTCATACCAATTGTCACTATCCAGCTCCCCTACTCCCCGGGGATCTGGTCCCCATTTCCCCTTCACTCCTCACATTAAAAATCGGCCTTGTGCCTAATTTGCTCGGTGGGGGAGCAAATAAATACCATCTGTTCCGGCAGATACTGCAAGCAAAGACCATATGTGGGGGTAACCCCACATATCAGACCTTGGTCAATGTAGGGGCAACCCTTCATACCAACAGTTACTATCCAGCTCCCATTTCCCACCTCTCGGGAGCTGGTCCCCTTTTCCCTCCCCCTTCCCTTACTCTCCACATTAAAAAACGGCCTTGTGCCTAATTTGCTCAGTGGGGAAGCAAATAAATATAATCTGTTCTGAAGCTACACTTTAATTTTTTGTTCTCGGTAAGTGGAAGAGTAATCCTTCACGGCTGAGACAATTTTTATTTTTGTTCCTTCCCCCACATTAAAAACCGACTTTGTGTCTAACTTCGCCCTCGTGGAGAGGCGAGTAAACAGGAACTACACTATGATAGCCCTCAAACACAACAATGTCGCATTTTGCACAATGATTCGAGAAAGCTGCAAAACTCCTCTCAAATTTATTTTAGTTTTATTTTTCTTAAATTGTTTGTTTTTTTGTATTCGCTTAAGTCTTGATTTTCTATAGTCCGCGAATATTGTCACATCGTTTTGCTTTAAGCCAAGAATCGAAACAAAATGGTAAAAGCGTGTTTATTGTCTTGTCTCCCATCCAATTTATTTAATCCGCTTTAGTTTTAGAAAGTCTATAGTAGAGATGCTGCGCTCTAATATCATATCACGCTCGTATGCAACGTTTTAATGGAAGTGCTTTGCGAAGTGTCGTTCGGCAGGAATTCGTGTAGAATCTCGCCGCCGAAGGGAAGCTTCTTAATTATAGATATTTCACATTGATTAAACCCAAATGTTGCCAAACGCTAAAAGCATTACTCTCTCTCTCTCTCTCTCTCTCTCTGTCTATCTATCTATCTAATCACTGGATAATTTCAATCATCGCCAAAACCAGCTCAATTCTCGTCGATTGCTCACCGCCTGTGTCTTAACAGAAATCATCGCTGCATCTATATGCATCTGAATTATGCATTTATATGCATCTGAATTATGCATTTATGGTGTGAATTCAATTGAAAAATTGCAATTAATGATGGGACGATTGCAAATTTTATGTCGATTCCGATAAAATTACTAATTTTGTTCTTAAATACTCGATTCCTACACAATTACCAATTCCAATACAATTATTGATTCTATTCTGAGTTCACATTAAATTACGGCTTATGTTCTAAATTTCCGATTCCGATACAATCCTTGATCATAATACAATTAAATGATATAATACCCCTGGCGAACCCGACAAGTAGCTAATTCCCACCTCTTCACAATAGAGATCCAGTAGTTTCTTCCTCAGAACCGCTGAACTTTGGAATTCCCTTCCGGGTTCCCGCTTCCCAAACTGTACTGACATGCAGAAGTTCAAGTGTAACGTGAACCGACATCTTGCTGCCCAACTCCCCACATAGTACCCATGTAGCTTATGTCACTGATAGTAGCTCCCTACATCAAAGTGGCAATGTGCCTTGTTTGGGGCGAAACTGTAATAAAAAAAATGTCGATTTTGTTCTAAATTCCTTATTACTATACAATTCCCGATTCCGATACAATTAACGATTCCGACACAATTAAAGATTCTGTTCTAAATTCCCGATTCCGATACAATTCATGATTTTATTTATAAATCCCCGATTCTGACGCAATTACCGATTCCGATACAATCATCGATTCTATTCTCAATTCCGATTCTGATGCAAGTATCAATTTTGTCCTTAATTCCCGATTCCGATACAATTACCGATTCCGATGCAATTAACGGTTCTGATACAATTAACGGTTCCGATACAATTAACGGTTCTGTTCATAAAATGATGCCATGATTCCCGTCAGGTTTCCATTTGGTGTTGCAATTTTTTGGGACAGCAAAGGATCTAATAATACTCTAACGCAAATCCATGTTAGTACGTACGTTATCACTATCCACCCATTTTATAAAGATGGGACCAGCCGGTCGCCAATAATGCAATGAAAAGAATGTAATTTTGAAAAAGTTCGTTGATGTAGTTTCGTGTCGAACGTGACATTCGAACTAAAATACACTTTCTTCGCCTTTGGGCCAGGATTAGAGTATTATCTGTTCTATTGAATGACCGTACAAAAATATTACGGGCTCTACGTTCGCGCCGGATATGTATAGAATTGAAATACGTCATAATCTAATATAAAACTTTTAGAGATCCACAAAACTATCAGGTTGACAAGAAAGTTCTTGCGTATTTTTTTTTTAACTTTTAAGTTTTTGTTTGAGCTGAGAAATGTTTATCTGAACATTTCTTGGCTCAAACTGAGAACTGTTTATCTGAACATTTCTTGGCTCGAACAAAAATTTATTGGTCGAAATAAGTATAATCAGTAGCAACACACAAATGTATTTATGGCATTAATGTAAAAATCTTGCGTTCTGGTGTCGAAAAAGTCGCTGTAGGCGTTTTTGATATCGCTTAGGTTTTTAAAGCGTTTCTCACGCAGAAAGTTGTCGAGATATTTGAAACGATTGTAATCGGTAGGTAAGAGGTCTAGAAAGTATGGTTGATAAGGCACAGTTTCATAGCCTAATTCGTTCAACTTCTGCAGGGTCGGTTTAGCAACGTGCGGTCGAGCATTTTTATGAAGGAGAATTGGGTATTTTCTATTGACGCCGTTAGGAAGTGTCATCTTCCCTTCTTTTACGCAACGAGAACGACCCGTTTCTCGACCGGATTGTAACTTGCGATGAAAAGTGGATTTACAACAACTGGCGGCGCTCAGCTCAGTGGTTAGACGTCGATGAAGCTTCACGTCACTTCACTTTAAACGATTAGATAAATCGAACACTGCCTTTAAAATGATATCTAGAGTTAATGTATTATAACGAAAACTGATTTGAAAATACATCATTTGAAATTAAAAATTAAAAATTCCGCAAGAACTTTTTTAGCAACTTAATATAAAAACCGCATTAACGTTGCAGGTTGATTGGGTCTTCCCTAACAATATCAGAATTATTCTGAAGCTACTTTAACTAGAGTAGTTAGGTGCGCATGTTTCAGTGTTAACAAAGATAGCGCCATGATATCGTGGTGTTTGCGGTCGCACCGGATGTCCGTAGAATGGAAATATGTCAAAAACAAATCATAATAACCAAGTATATTTTGAAACGACATTAACAAGAGTAGTTAGATTGGTATATTTTTCATTTTGGTGGAATACGATCGTGAAAAAAAAGCTAATTTCTCAGTTCATACTGGGCATTATTTTATTTTATTTATTTATTTATTTTACAAAGGTGTCATCACTTATAAAGGCCCGGAGGCCACTCGAGCATAAGGGTTAATAGGTGTACAGTAGTCAACGGGAAAATATCGTAGTAATCGTAAGTAATGGAAATTTAGTAAATTGGATTACTTAAGGAGATGTCTCATCAAGAATTCGTTTACGTTGGACTTGAAGATAACCATATTGTAGTCATTTAGAAACCAGGAAAACGGAAGGCAGTTCCACGGGTGTGCAGTTCTAAGAAAGAAGCTTTGTTCATGGATTCTACGTTTAGGTTTAGGCACAGATAAATAGTAGAGAAAATTATTGATAGTGGTTTCAGCTAGATGAGTGTTTTCGTGAAAGTCAAGCCAGGAGGACCATAGATTGGAGCGCAGACGAGCACTTGCAATTACATAATATCAAGTAAAATATTATTTTGCGATAGGAACGTTTTTTTTTTTTTTTTAAATAATCAAAGTTCGTTTGTATGAAATTAATAAAAAACGGCTCAGCTCTTTCAGAACCATAGGCAACGAACTCACACACACACACACGCAGACAAAATGCCTTATATATGTATAAGTAAAGATGGAAATAAAACACTGGGAAATAGGAACGGACAACACATTTCTAAAGCAGCAATTTTTGTGATGCTATTGTCTGAGTTCGAATCTGACGTCCATCTAAAATAATGTGTTTTAAAAACTTAACATAAAATAACTATAGAAAACACTAGCTGGACGTTTAGCGTTACCCGGTAGTATAATGCGCTTAAACATGACAGTTTAATTTATGCAAATTGCGTATATATTATAATAGAATGAAGTCTCTATCGAGTACTATATCTTACGAGGAATAATGTTCCCGGTGGTATAATTCGCAAAAAAAAAAAAAATAAAATAAAATAAATAAATAAATAAAAATAAATAAATAAATAATGATGATGATGATGTTGTTCATCAAATTCTGTCAATATAACGCCAGCTGATATTTGGACTTTACGATGAATCACTTCTGACTAATGTTTAGTTTTAAAATAGGCAAACGAAGAAATGATTTGCGGCGATTTTAAATGGTACCCCTTCTTTTATCGTAAATTGAACTCATTAATAAGAAAAAATTAAAATAAAATAGTAAGATACACCATGGTTTTGAACAGGGGAGCATTTGACCTGTAGTCGAAGGTTTTACTACTCAGGTATATCATATATATATATATATATATATATATATATATATATATATATATATATATATATATATATATATATATATATATTATATTAAAAAAAAAAGGATATCATTTGCTAAGATTTCATTATCTTTCTTGCTGGGGTAACGTATAAAAAATCCACTGTAAAATTTCTTATTTTTTTGTCGACATAAAAAAACTATTTTTAGGATCGGATTTTTCAATTTTCGATACTTATCGGATGAATTTATGTACAAAACATATCTAAGAACACTGCCAGACACATATATATATATCACATCAACTGATATTTAGGCTTGACGATGAATGGCATGCAAAAATAACTTCAGATTACTGTTTATTTTTAAAATATGCAAAGGAAGAAATGATTTGCAGCGATTTTAAATGGTAATTCTTTTATTGTAAATTGAACTCATTAATGAGAAAAAATATATAATGGTGAGGTACACCGGGACTTGAACAAGGGATCATTCGATCTGTAGTCGAATTCTCTACCATTAAGCTATATTTCCAGATTATAATAAATTTGGTTTTGTTTAAGAAGAAATCATTTGCTAAGATTTTATTATCTCCCTTGACGGTGTAACGTAAAATATTCTCGAGTCAAAATTCTTCTTTTTTATCTATAAGGGATAAAAGCTATTTTTAAGATCGGATTTTTTCGATTTTCGATACTTATCGGATGAATTTCTGTACAAAACATTTCTAAGAACACTGCCAGACATAAAAATTAGTTTTGTGTGAGATTTGCAAAAGATAGGTTCAGCCGTTTCGGAACCTATGAGGAACTCTCTCTCTCTCTCTCACACACACACACACACACGCGCGCACACTCAAAGTGAGTTTTATGTAATAGTAAAGATTAAACGAACCTTTATTTTTAAAAAATATACATGAAGGTCTTCAGCATTTGTTAAACCGGATTATTTTGATTTTTGCTTCAAAACACAGTTCGTGCTTTTTGACGAAACAAAAAAGCAACAACACATTTACACATTCGTTGTAGTTACTTACTCTTTCGTGAACAGTCGCTGATTCAGTCACGTTCTTTGTCTTCATGGCAACACTTCAAAAACCGGAAATTACCAAAATCTCTCTAATTCTCTCTCTTCTCATCTTGATCACATAGTACAATGGGGAAATAGGTGGCTGGTTAAATTTTACCCATCTAAAACCAAGCTTCTCTTTTTCTATCATCAACGGTCAAGACCGTCATCTGGCTCCAGTTGAAATGAACGGCCCTCACCCTGAGGACACTTCATATTTAGACAAGCTTCCTGGTCTGATCTTCACTCCTAATATAAAGTACATCAAATTCGTCCCAAGGTCACCGGAAAAATTGTTAGATCATTCTACAGCTCCAATAGATATCTCATTGCCGATGCAGTCTTCTACCTGCATAGAAGCCAAGTACGTCCAAGGATGAAGTACTGTTGCCAGATCTGGGCAGCAGCTGCTCATAGCACTCTATCCTGCCTTGACAGAGTTCAAAACCGACTTTGTAATCTATTAAGTAGGGATTTTTCTCTTCTCTGCAACCTTTTTCTCACAGAAGAGGTGCTTTGGGCCTGTGTCTGCTCTATCGTTATTTTCATGGCAAGTCTTCGACTGAGCTCCAATCTATGCCCCCCCCCTCTCCAATCTTTCACAAAGATACTCGTTCGGCAAAAATCACAATCAATAATTTTCCCTACTCTTTATCGGTGCCTAAACCTAAACGTGGATTCTATGAACAAAGCTTCTTTCCTAGAACTGCCTATATGTGGAACTCTGTTCTGCTGGTCTGCTTTCCAGATGACTAAAATATTGTCGTCTTCAAGGACAACTTAAACAAATTCTTATTTAACTGTCCTCGTAAATATACCACGTTTCCACTACTAACGATTACTAAGCTAGTGTCCCAATGACTTCCGTACACACATTAACCATTATTCGCGACTGGCCTCTGGGCCTTGATAAGTGGTAACCGTTTTATATAAAAAAATAATTAAAAAAGGAATCGAACTAGCCCCTCGTTAGGGTTTAATGACACGGCGTGAAATTAAGCTGGAAATCTGGTTCAAAACAAGACGCCAAGCTGATCGTAGGCCCTGGATTATGGGGTTCGCTGCTGGAACCATGATTGGCTAATACTCGTGTACAATTACTAATGTTTGTACACGCGTTAACATTTGGACACCTGGAACCCACATCATGAAGATTTGGTCGCAAGGAAAGCGGAAATTAGGAAAGAGGAAAAAACTTCAATTCCTCTTCAACGTTTAAAGAAAAGAACTTTATTTCTCATTCTTTGGCCATGCAAGATTTCTCATTACGACTGTGACGTCACCAACGATTTTAACATGATCGTTTTACTCTTTTTAAAAATATTTTTCTTTTTCCTTACCTTGACGCCATTTCGCACACAACTCGGTAGTTGCATATAGCTGTCATACGCGTGTGCCACGCTCTGGAACACACGTATCTTCTACTGAAGTGATCGGTCACGTCTGGTTAGCATTCGTTCAGGATGCTGTCAATTCTCTGAATGGAACTGGCGCAACCACTCCAGTTGAATACCGAACACACACACACATTTACTGATACAAAGCTTACGTTTAAATACTAAATTTTACTTTATAAATAACTTAATAGTTATTTTGCAAATTGAAATGTAACTTAAAATTATTCTATATATTTAAATATATTTACATTTAAATTTTATACACCATTAAATTATTATATAATATTTATATAAATATATTATTTTATCGTTTTATGGTAGTTTAAGTAACTTGCTAAAACATATTCAGTTACAAAATCTTTTAAATTTATGCGAGATTCGAACTTGGGCAATGGTGTCGTAAAAACTACTACATGGTGAAATGATAAAATTGTCGCCCTAGAAAGACGACATGAATCCATTTCCGTTTGATGAAAACCGGATCTCTTTTTTGCTGTTGCAGACCATCTACTAGTTGGCCAGTTTTGTACACATCTAAAGAGGGATAAGAACCTTCTATCATATCTGAAAGTGGCACAATGTTCAACAAGCGAGATTGGAGATGCGCCGCTGGACAACACACAACAGCGGAGTAACTATCTTTAAAATCATATCTGAGAAAATTGATCACGTCCTATTTGCTTATCCTTCAGCTAATGTTCATATCTGTGGAGACTTAAATGTTCACAATGTGGAATGGTTAATTTACTCAAATAAGACCGATGATGAGGGGAAGTTCTGTCATGATTTCTCTATTGCTTATAACCTCACTCAGATTGTTCACGAACCCACCCGTGTGCCCGATACTGACAGCCAGTATGCAAATCTCCTTGACCTTTTTCTCACAACTTGCCCTGAACTGTGTTCAGCTTCTGTTCTGCCTCCATTTGGATCTTCCGACCACTCTGTTGTATCAGTTAAGATAAAAATGAAATGTAATAAGTCCTCAGATGTACCTCTCCATCGTAGACTATATCGATACTCTACGGCCGACTGAGATAGCTTCCGTAGATTTATATCAGATCTACATTTGCGTTCCATGTTTAAAAAGGATGTGTCCTCTATAGTATCAGACCTGACGGAATGGTTAATTGTAGGTATAGACCGTTTCATACCCCCGAGAAAATTTCAGCAAAAACCTAACAGTCAGCTGTGGTTCTCTTCAGAAGGTGCTGCTGCCATTGCGCACAGAAATCACTTTTTCCATTGCTTCCAACGTAATAGATGTACTGAGACTAAATCTGCTTTCAGGACTGCCAGCAACCACTGTAAAAAAGTAATAAAGAACGCAAGAGAGTTGTATGCTCAGGCCATCAAGTCCAAAGTAGCTGAGCAGGTGCTTGGTTCCCACCAGTTTTGGCAAATAGAAAACAGAACCCTGAACAAGAGCGTGTGCTCTATTCCAACTATCATAAATAGACCTGAGGTAATCTCGTCAGCATCAGACAAAGCCAAACTCTTTGCCAAGAACTTTGCAGCTTATTCTACCCTTTTCGACCAAGGCCACCAACCCCCAATATTTCCTCCTATATCAGAAAACACTCTATGTGATATACAAATCTCCATCTACGGTATAGCTGGAAATATCTTCTCAATTATTAAATCATTTCTCTCTGATAGGTTCATAAGAGTAGTGGTTAATGGGCAGAAATCAGAAGCTCACAGTATTAATGCTGGAGTTCCTCAGGGGTCCATCCTGGGCCAAAATCTCTTCGTGATCTACATTAATGATCTTCCAAATCATATCCTTACATCATTCATAGACATCTATGCTGATGACACTATTATCTATGGTGGCACACCTAAGACAGTAAACGACCAAGTTCTCTCCGATTTTCTCTCCTCTGATCTTGAGCAAGTTGTACAATAGGGAAAGAGGTGGCTTGTTACTTTTAATGCATCTAAAACCAAGTTTTATCTTTACACCATCAACGCTCTGATCCCCACCTGGCATCAATTGAAATGAATGGCTCTCGTCTTGGGGAGGCCTCATGTTTTGAGCTTCTGGGATTGACCTTTACTCCTGATCTTAAATGGAACACATACATTAAATCCGTTGTCAAGGCCGCTGGAAAAATGGTGGAATCCTTCTATCGATCCAGTAGATATCTCACTGCTGATATAATTCTCTATCTATAGAAGAGCCAGGTACGCCCAAGGATGGAGTACTGTTGCCACATTTGGGAAGGAACTGCTAGAAAGGACTTATCCTGCCTTGATAGAGTTCAAAATAGACTTCGTAGCCTCGTACGGGATGTCCTTTTCTCTTCCCTGCAACCTCTATCTCACAGAAGAGATGTTGCAAGTTTGTCTCTGCTTTATTGTTATTTTCATTGCAAGTGCTCGAATGAGCTTCAATCTATGGTCCCCGCTCGCTAAACTTTCACAAGAAACACCCGTGTATCAGAAAACACTATCACCAATTTCCCCCACACTTTATCTGTGTCTAAACCTAAACGTAGATACCACGAACAAAGTTATTTCTTAGAACTGCACGCCTATGGAATTGTCTTCCGTTTTCCTGCTTCTCAGCTGACTACAATATGGTTGTCTTCAAGTCTAACGTAAACAAGTTTTTGATGAGCCGTTCCATATAGGTTAACAAATTTACCGAATTTCCATTACTAACGATTACTATATTGTCCAATTTCTACTGGACACTCTTTAGCCCTTATTCTCGATTCGCTTTTTGGCCTTGATAAGTGGTGATGCCTATGTAAAAAAAAAAAAAAAATAAGCTCATGCTCTTTATCGATACAAGTTATGACAACATGACCATTGCCTGCACCATCAAAATGCATCACTGGAATGTCATGAAGAACAAAGAAAGTTTCCGGCCACGATTATGATCCTTGGTGTTGTTTCATATAAAGGCCACGTCATGCTACCCCACATCCTTGAAGTCGGCTTGAAAGTCAACATCAAAGTGTACCTGGATGCGCTGAAGTGTGCGGTGATACATTGGTGCAATCAGGTGGTCGCTTGTAGACCCTGGACGTGGCAGCAGGACTCGGCGCCAGTCCACAAGTCCAAAGAGACCCAGGCTTGGCTTCAGAAGAAGGGCAACGACTTTACACCCTTATCTGAATGGTCCTCCTTCCACCCCGTCATGAACCCGCTGGGTTCATTTCGTCATACGTCTAATACATCACCAACATGACCTCCCACAACATCAAAGCCAGCCTGATCGCTGCCATCCGCCGAGTATTTGCAGAGCTCCCGCCGGCGCTTGTAAAAAAATCATGATCCCAGTTCCGGACCTTTATCGAGGCGATGATTGAGGCTGAAGGCTGCTACATTGAATAGATGTCAGCTCTACTACATAATCAAATTACCTGAACTAAGTTTTTAAGAAAGGTTTATGAAATAAAATTGTACTGTTGCTTTCTTTATAGCGACAATTTTATCGTTCCACCGTGTAACAAATCCACTGCTTTCCGATGAATCTTTGTTCCCCTAGCCTGCTTTCCAGCTACCTACAACATGGTCCTCTTCAAGTCAAAATGTAAAGAAGTTTTTGCTGGACCACCCTCTAGAATCGACAAATTCTACCCAAGTTCCACCATTAACAACCACTATACTGTTATATCAGTAATCATAGTGCTCTTATTAACCCTTACCCTCGAGTGGCTTTTTGAGTCTTGATAATTTGTGACCTCCTTATGAAAAAATGCAGAATATCCGCAAACAATTTTTTAAAACCATAACAGATTCCCGAGTGTTCAAATAATTGAAAAGAAAAATCCGCTAAATTTTAAGCGAGCGAAAATAATAAGCGACTGTTTTCTTTATAAACACTGCTTGTCTATTTCCGAATTAAAAAACGGAAGTCGTCATCAAGTAGACTGTTTCTCTTTCAACGAGTGGGTTCATGATGTCATTTCTGAAGATTTGCTTTATTAGCGTCATAATATTAAACAAAAAAAATGTAATTTTTTAAACTTGTAATTAAAATTCAGCGTAAACGGGGGCTTTATTTGCTAAAATCTAAATGTAAATTTTTTTAATGAAAACTCTAAACAAAAAGGATATAAAAAAAATTAACGATGTAAATTGAAAATTGGAAAAAAAAAAGACAAGAAAGTTATAACGCATTCAAAACAAGTACAAAAATAAATGCAATTTTAGCCTCTAGTCTAAAAAAAAGGCGGTAAATAACGCGCGAAAATAAATTCAGTAACGATGAGTGGAATCAGGCGCGTGTCTTCGCGGTGTTTATCTTTAAAACGTGTTCTACGAAATTGAAATAATTGCCCTACCCGACGGCCATGAGAGGCGCTTACGAATTTTCGGCCTGATCGCTTCCATAGACATGAAAATGCAGTCGTTTATTAAAAGAATCCAACTTAGTTTCTTCGGGTTATTGTTCTCGTCTGGATTTTTAACTTCACAACGTTTCGGTCGATGTTGGTTTTTTTTTACATAGGCATAATAACTTATCAAGGCCAAGAGGCCACTCGAGGATAAGGGTTAAAGAGTGTACAGTAGAAATTGGACAATATAGTAATTGTTAGTAATGGAAATTCGGTAAATTTGTTAACTTATATGGAACGGCTAATCAAAAACTTGTTTACGTTAGACTTGAAGACAACCATATTGTAGTCAGCTGATAAGCAGGAAAACGGAGACAATTCCATAGACGTGCAGTTCTAAAAAAGAAGCTTTGTTCGTGGAATCTACGTTTAGGTTTGGACACAGATAAAGAGTGGGGGAAATTGGTGATAGTGTTTTCTGCTAGACGAGTGTTTCTTGTGAAAGTTTAGCGAGGGGGGCATAGATTGACGCCCAGTCGAGCACTTGCCATGAAAATAACGATAAAGCAGATACAAACTCGCAACATCTCTTCTGTGAGAAAGAGGTTGCAGGGAAGAGAAAAGGACATCCCCTACGAGACTACTAAATATTTTGAACTCTATCAAGGCAGGATAAGTACTTTCTAGTAGCTTTTGCCCAAATGTGGCAACAGTGCTCCATCCTTGTACGTACCTGGCTCTTATGTAATATCCGCCCTTCTTCATGTGTATCTTTCTAGAACTCGGGAATTTTTCTGTCAGACTAGGGAATCTACAAAAGCGCCTCCAATAAGTTTTCAGATTTTTTTGTACAAACATTTAAACTTGTCATAAACTCTTGAAAATTCAGTATGTTATTATGATACAAGTTTTGACAAGTTTCTGGGCTTGACCTTTACTCCTGCTCTTAAATGGAACACATACATAAAATCTTTTGCCAAGGCCGCTGAAAAAATGGTGGGATCTTTCTATCAATCCGGTCAATATCTCACTGCTGATGCAATTCTCTATCTATATAAGAGCCAGGTACGTCCAAGGATGGAATACTGTTGCCACATCTGGGCAGGAGCTGCTAGAAAGGACTTTTCCTGCCTTGATAGAGTTCAAAATAGACTTCGTAGCCTCGTAGGAGATGTCCTTTTCTCTTCCCTGCAACCTCTATCTCACAGAAGAAATGTTGCGAGTTTGTCTCTGATGTATCGTTATTTTCATGGAAAGTGTTCGACTGAGCTTCAGTCTATGGTTCCCCCCTCGCCTAACTTTCACAAGAAACACTCGTCTAGCTGAAAACACTATCAATAATTCCCCCCACACTCTTTATCTGTGCCTAAACCTAAACGTAGATTCCATAACCAAAGCTTCTTTCTTAGAACTGCACGCCTGTGGAATTGTCTTCCGTTTTCCTGCTTTCCGGCTGACTACAATATGGTTGTGTTCAAGTCTAACGTAAACAAGTTCTTGATGAGCCGTTCCATATAAGTTATCAAATTTACCGAATTTCCATTACTATCAATTACTATATTGTCCAATTTCTACTGTACACTCTTTAACCCTTATCCTTGAGTGGCCTCTTGGCCTTGATAATGTGGTGATGCCTGCGTAAAAAAAAAAGAATACTTAAATGAACTGCATTAGGAACGGCTAGTAATATTGAGAACAGTGTCTTTTAAATTTCTCTGATTATACAACCTTCAGATGTATAAGATAGTGTGGTGATGTCTGTGTAAAAAAAAAAGATGCATTTTATGAGATGAGAGACCAATCTTTATGATTTCAGGTTCAAATGAACTGCCGCAGCAGGAATTGGAATACACCCTACTAAAGCCTGTTCGTCACAATTAATGATATTCAAAAATGTAATCTGAATATTTGGGCACTTTACGGAATTCTTCAGATTGCTTTTGGTCCATCTTTCAAAGGGAGAGGTTATCTGCCCTTTGTTTATATTCTAGTCGTCCCACATTTTTGGGACGTACTATACGTAATTAATTTATTATTTAACATATTTATTTAAATATTCTTACATGCATACAATTATGTTATCTATAGACATGGCATAATTTTATGCACGTGAAAATATTTAAATAAATATTTAAATAAAAAAAATTGATTATAAAATGATGCGCCACAAGAATGTAGGGCGACCAGAATATAAACAAAGGGCAGATAACTTCTCCCTTTAAAGAACTCGTGGAGTGAAAAAGAAAAACTCTAAAAAATCACTTATAAAAACATAAATAAATCAGCAATCTTACATTTTAAATGCGATAAAAACCGTGCAAAGAATCATTGAAATTTCGTGGTCCAGTGGTAAAACATCAGGCTACCTATCCAACGGTTGTGAGTTCGAGTCTCACTAAGTTTAGCTATACTTACGAGAAGTGAAACTTCAAAACATGTCATGTCTATAGATAACTTAATTTTATGCATGTAAAATATTTAAATAATATATATGTATGTATATATGCATATTCCATGACTAGCAAACCTAGTACCATAGGGATATATAAAAACACGACACAACATAAATTCCATGTATTCGCATGACAATTCGTCAGCAGGATGAAAAGCGGAAAGTTCTGTCTTTTTTAATTGCTATGTACATTTTTAAAACTAGATATATTACATTTTTACATTAAGTTGCTAAGAAAGTTCTTGCAGAATTTTTGATTTCAAATGATGTATTTTCAAATAAGGTTTCGTTATAATACCTTTACTTTATATATTATTTTAAAGAGTGTTTTTTGTTTTATCTAATCGTTTAAATTACAATCATTTTAAAATAATTACGCCATCTTTTCAGAACGTTGAATACAAGATAGAAAAAGAAAACAAAGTCGCTAATTTTCTTATCTAAATTATAGCTAGGCCGAAAAGCTACTGCGACAGCCCACGATATCAACAGATCGTTTGGTCAGGAACCACAACTGAACACACAGCACAATCGTGGTTTACAATAGTTCGTGGCGGCGATGAGAGTCTTAAAGATAATGAGCGTAGTGGTTGGTTATCGGATGTTGACAACAATCAATTAAGAGTTTTAGGTGAAGCCAATTCTCGCACTGTTGGAGAACTTGCTTCTGAATTAGACGTAACGTATTCGATGATTTTGAACCATTGAGAGAGATTGGAAAGACAAAAAAAATATTAATGGATGCTTCACGAATCGAACAACGACATAAAAACCGTTATGAAGTCTCATCTTCCCTTCTTTTACGTAACAAGAACAACCAGTCTCTCAACCAGGTCGTGGATTGTGATGAAAAGTTGATTCTTTGCGACAACCGGCGACGCTCAGCTCAGTGGTTAGACGCCTATAAAGCTCCACGACACTTCCCGAAGCCAAAGGTCCACCAAAAGAAGATCATGCTAGTTGTTCGATGGCCTGCGACCGATCTATTATAGCTTTTTGAATGCAGGCGAAACCATTACGGTGGTGAAGTAATGTCAACAAATGGATGAAATGCATCAGAAACTTCGACAACAACATCCACTATAAGGCAACAGAAAAGTCCGATTTATCATTATTATCGATATGTTAATAGGATATCGTGTGTGTTATTTATTTCGTGCGTCACGCTTACATCCGAATGACTGTCATTTAATTGTTATGGACTTTCATTTCTTGTAATAAATAATTCTACCAAGAATTCTTCATTTTGGCTTAGATTTCGATTATAGCTAAAGGATCTCAAGTTATCTATATACACATATATTTTTTTTATAAGTTTTGGTTTCAGTTTCGATTCAAGTTGATGCACCCAAGTCACATTGACATATACTTTTTGATTTTTGAAATCGCAATTTATAATATATAAAAATCGATAGAAAATTAACTCTATAATGATATATACGAAATCTGCAAGAATCAAAATATCATATTTAAGCGTACTTTGCGACCGGGCTATGCCGGGCGTCCCTGCTCGCTTAGATAAATACTTTATAAATACTTTATCAGAGACACAGGCTACAGGGGTACTAGATGGAGAGTTGGGCAGCAAGATGTCGGTTCACGTTACACTTGAACTTCTGCATGTCAGTACAGTTGGGGAAGCAGGGACCTGGAAGGGAGTTCCAAAGTCTAGCGGTTCTGGGGAAGAAACTACTGGAGTAGAGTGCTCTCTTACATGTGAAGAGGTGGGGTTGTACTGCTTGTCGGGTTTGTCGGGGGTATTTATGTAGAGGGGGGACAAGCGCTTGCAGCTCGTCGAAACATACACCGTTAAAGTACTTGTAGACCAGGAAGAGGGACGCTACATTTCGTAGATGGGACAGAGGCTGAAGCGTGGATGATAGTTCAGGACATTAGGTTGGCGACTCTATTTTGAACCTTGTCTAGGAGTGAGAGACTAGTAGCAGATGCACCGGCCCAAATATGACAACAATACGCCATACATGAGCGAATGGTGGCCTTATAAAGGTACAGGATACTTTCAGGCGTCAGTAGCTTTCTAGCATGGTAGAGAGAACCTACCTTTTTCGCAGCGGTCCTGGCAATGCTCTCAATGTAATTGTTCCAACTCATGTTTCCTGTGAACGTTAGGCCGAGCAGTTTAAAAGATGTGCTTTCAGATAAAGAGTCTTTGGCCATTGCTATTGGTTTCTTGTAGTTATTGAAGGAAACAAGTTTAGTCTTGGCAGCATTGATTGTGACCATCCATTTTTGTCCCCATTCCACTACAGATTGGAGGTCATCCTCTAGTGTTTTTGTCATTTCTTTAGATATGCCTTTATTTGTTTTCCTGCCGTGTCTGGTGTCATCAGTATATTTTTAATTTATAAAACTTATTTGACTTCCTTTGATCGATGTCGGAGTTGCCTACGTCACGACTACGTCACGACTTTCCATTTCGATTATTTGGATTCTTCGGACTACTGTTTTTATCTTGAATATTATTTTCCAACGTTTCGTGCGATGTTACCTCCGACCTTTTTCAGGGCTACCTTGTGGATTTTTCTGTCGAACTCGGGAATTTCCACGTAGTAATGGGACGATTTCAATATTTTTCTGATTCCGATAAAATTACCGATTCTGATTCCTATTCTTTACAAATCTCTAAATATTTAACGATAGAGTTACTATTTTTTCCCGATTACCGTAAAAAAAAAAATCTCATGTTAAAAGGTGATATATTTTCTCAAACGTAAAAACTATAGATTCTAGGTTTAGTAAATATTTATTATTTTATTATTCTTACCAGCAATGGACGATTTTATTTTAAACAAAAGCAAATAAAAGATAGATATTTAAAGGGTGCGTTATTTGCATCGGAAAATAAGCACATTTTTTTCCAATTTCAATACCGATTCCGATACTCCAACAGTTCCGATTTTTCGATTCCTGATTCTGATTCCAATTAATCGCCTAAACACTATTTCCACGAAATTTCGAACGGAGTCTTTATTTAATGCACGCTGGTAGCAAGTTTTATTCCGTCAGCCATGACTGGGTCGAAGTCCTTTATAATTCGCAATTATATTTTGAGTGTCACCCGCTCTTAAGATTGAACCTTCAACCTCCAGAAGAGTGCAGCTTTACAAATAAATTTCACCAAGTACTTTATCCACTACGCCCGCACTGAGAAACAATATTTAGTAGAATCAAGGTAATAAAATTATCATTCTTTGTCTTAACAATTTCAGAAACATAATATTTAACCCTTTCTGTAATGTTCTGCTGTTTTCACGACTTAAAAAAATACCATTAACCTTACGTTAATCCTATGAGGTGTCTAATTAACTTTGCTTAAGTGCTCATAATTCCTAGTTGGCAATTTATTTTTTTTTCACCCTCCAAGTACTCTCCTGACTCAGTGAGGGCACAGCACACGTCCTATGGCGCAGTTGTATTTTAGTTTTCTTGGAAGTAGACGTCGCTTTGTTCTTATGGTATGTCCAGTCATCCCAATTGACTAACGTAAGTATGATTTTATGATTTATATATTTTTGTATTTTTCCCGTGAGGATGAAGATTTGTAAATATAAGCGCATATTATGTAACATTTGGCTACTCTGTAATATTTAATATGGAATTAATATGTTTTGGTATTTTCTTTATCATAATTTTTGATGGGATTATTATTTTATTTACAATTTATTACTCTTTCAGTCTTGTGGCTATGAGTTTAGCTAATGTAATAATTTCTTTCTTTAGTTTTATAATTTAATTGTATTATTTCATATTAATATCAATAAGCTATAAGTGATTCAAACTTTTCAACAGGGATTGTAGATATATCCTGAATCAGCAGGATAACTATATTTTACAAAATAATAACATTATAAACATTTTTGTTAATTTTTATTTCGGACTATTAGTCTCATCTTTATTAGTTGTTTTTTTTTTTTTTATTGGTTCACAACGTTTCGGCCAACTTCCTCTGGCCTTCGTCAGGTGGTAACCGCGACGGATAGGAACTTCGAATCTCCTAACTGCATTCTCAGCCATCACTGCCATCCGTAGTTGTTGTCGTCTCACCACATTTTTGACCAATTACCTCTGGCACGCTTTGGGTGGGATTGAAACCGCTATCTTCAGACAATGTTCATCTGGAACCGTAGAGATTCAACGTCTCTATCAACTGCGCCACGGTCCCCGTATTGTATTAGGGTTTATAAACACCACATGGGACTAACCATCTTTGGAACACCCAGGTGACTAACTGAGCGTTAAATATTTGTTTTTTTAGAAGTTCCTTTTTTTTT
Source organism: Euprymna scolopes (assembly GCF_053919585.1). NCBI lineage: Eukaryota > Metazoa > Mollusca > Cephalopoda > Sepiida > Sepiolidae > Euprymna > Euprymna scolopes. The sequence goes on from NC_136522.1 coordinate 74,333,567, forward strand.
CTTTTCACACACATCCACATGTGCGCGCACACACACATACACGCACATACATACATCCACATGCGCACACCCACATACACACACATACACACATACACACATACACATGCGCATACACACATACACATATACACTTATACATACATACACACATGCACACATACACACACATACACACATACACATGCGCACACACATACACACACATACACACACACAAAAATAAAAATAAAAAAGTCAAATGAACAACATTTTCCTCAACTACATCTCTTCTTCAACGTCGGGAAAACTCAACGCCGATGGCAGTCCGTCTTCCATTTCCTATTAAAGCCGAATTGATGAGCTGTTTTTTTTTTCTGAATACGACGTTCACTTTGTAACTTTCTTATTTGTTAAAGTTAAAAAAAAAACAAAAAAAAAACGCACTTAAATAAAATTAAAAATATTGGAGACGGAAAAAAGAAGCTAAATCTTTTGCTTGATTAAAATCTGATGAGTTAGACAGGACAGGCGACCCCCGTAACGCAGGCCTGTCCAAGAAGTTTTATTTAGATGCTGACGTCAGAGCTGTTGGCAATAAGTCACTCTTAAGCAGATAAACAAGCCGATGCGGGAAGAAAAGTTACACGCTACAAGTAAAGATTAACTCCTCTCTCTAAAATTATTAAACTTTTGATCTAATAATTGCTTAGTATCAAAAAGAAAAGTAATTGGTCAATTTGATACGAGGTGACTTAACCCTGTGTAAATCCCATGGGGTTTTTGATCACCACAACTTTTCTTTAAGTGCTCAGATTGCCTAGTTAGCAACTTATTTCTTATCTCGCCTCCAAGTACTCTCCTGACTCAGTGAGGTATACCACACATGGTATGGCGCAGTTGTAGCTGTTTTCCTAGAAGGTAGACGTCGCTTTGTCCTTCTGGTATATTTAGTCACTGGTGACTAACGTAGGTATTATTATATAATCGATATATTTTTGTACTTATCCAGAGGGAATCAATTTATTTTTTAGATATAAGAGCATCAATGTACCATAAGGCTCCTCTTTAATATATAAAAGACTATATGTCTGTCTGTCTGTGTGTCTTCATATTTTCAAACTCCATCTCTCCCGAAACTAAAAGTCGACGAACGGCGCTAGGGGCCTCAAATAATTGGATTTTTTTATGGATCGTTATTTTAGGGGTCTTCGATAGTTTTTAAGGGGTAAAAAAATGGGTCAAAATTGAAAAATCGTTACACATTTTGTACATTCATTTTAGTTTATTTTTAATTTTAAATTTTAATCAGTGCATATGCGCATCACGTTGGTACGGTGGTAACGTCACAAGCTTTGAATGCCAAATTTTTGCTTTCGGTTTCAGTTCAAGCTGATGCCACTCAACTGTTTTTTTTTTACTTTTGAAATCACGACTCTATAATAATATATGCGAAATCTGGACAAATTAAAATATCATATTTAAGCGTATTTTACGACCGCGCAACCAGGTCGCCCCCCCCAGCATTTAATATGGAATTAATATGTTTTTGTATTTTTGTATAATAAGTTTTGATGGAATTATTATGTTATTTACAAGTTATTACTTTTTTAGTCTTTTACTAATGTAATGTTTTATTTTTTACTTAGTTTTATAATTTGTTTTATTTTATTGTTTTATATTAATAGATATTTTATATCAATATGTATATCAAGAAGTGATGCAAACTATTCAACAGGGGATGTAGATAGATCCTGAACCAGCACGATAACTATATTTTACAAAATAATAACGCTATAAAGAACCAGATGACTAATGGAGGCTTAAATAAATTTCTAGACTTTTTTTTGTATGGGCATTTAAAATTGTAGTAAACTCTTGAAAATTCAGTATGTTATTGCTAGACATCTTATGAGATGAAATACCTACTTTTATGATTTCAGCTATAAATGAACAGCTACAGCAGGAATTGGAGTACATCCTACTAAAGCCTGATTGTCACATCCGGTGAATTTCCAACATACGATCTGGACATGAGGACACCTTAGAAGAACGATATGCAATTCAATTCTGTTTTAAATTTGGAAGAAATGCCACAGAAACGTATGGAATGCTTTTGGACCAACTTGCATTAATTGAGTATCAGTTTTTTAGTGGCATGAGAGATTCAAGAACAGCAGGTAGTCTGTGAGGGATGAATTAAGTGGGAAGAGTGATGTTTGGTTATTCCCTAAGCCCAAGGAAAACCTTAGAAGCTGTAGTTATGAGACAATTGTAGAGACTGTGACAAGGATGATTGACATGCTCACACAAGAGGACTTTCATTGGACTTTCCAGGAATTGTTGGGATGGTGCAACAAGTGCATTGCAGACGGAGGAGATTACTTGGAAGAGGAGTAAAGTTTCACATGTGTACTGTCAATAAAGTGCCCATACAAAGAAAGTATAGAAACTTATTGCACGCACCTGGTATATGGACATTGCTGTACTTTGTATGTAAATATGTAAACAAAAAATGTTTTCACAATTAAAATAAGGAACGATTTTTTTTGTCAGACAACCCGATGTTTTCTTTTTTTTTTTTTTTAATTTTTTTTACTTTTAACGCAGAGACAGTACAGCTTTTCGTGTTGAATTAATTTTTGTTTTACTTTTTTTTTTAAAAATAATATTGAATGAAGTTAAGTATCAGTATACATTTTATTATTTATCTCTTTTAAAGTACGAGTGCATTTTAACAAGAGAAGCTCTCATTCATTATCTTTTCGACATATCTTGCTTACCACGTGCATGACGTCATTTTTCAGGGAACAGGCCTGCTTTATCAAGGTCGCGGCAAAGCCCGCAAGGAGTTGACCAATCGTCGCTCGTCAAGGCGCATCGACAATTCGATCTGACACGGAGATGTCGGATTCGCATTGAATCTCATTCAGTCACGTTTCATTGGCTTCAGGTGAACCGTATAAAAATCGTGAATGAGATTCGTTCATTCACGTTTATACACAACCGTACGAACACGCAGACTCATTCGCTTTTTTAATTTTCTCATCATTTTTTTTTTTACAAAGGAGTCACCACTTATCAAGACCCTGGGGCCACTCGAGGATAAGGGTTATTGAGTATAGAGTAATCAATGCGATAATATCGTAGTAGTCGTTATTAATGGAAATTTGGTAGATTTGATTACTTAAGAGGGCGGTTCATCAATAATTTGTTTACGTTGGACTTGAAGGTGTAGCTGAGAATGGAGCATCCTACCGGATTTAAGCATATAATACATTCCAACCGAGATATCTTTGAAACGTTATAATCGTCTATGTAAATGTACGTGTTTCTGTCTCTTGCACTTCGTTCATCGGGTATATTCGCCAGGTACAAGGTGCCTTTAATAAGTTTCCATACTTTGTTTTGGTACAGGCATTAAAAATTATCGTAAAATCTTAAAAATCCAATATGTTATTGCTAGATATCTTATGAAATGACTCATCAAGTTTCATGATTTCAGTTTCAAATAAACAGCTTCAACAGGAATTGGAATACACCCTACTAAAGCCTGATTGTCACAGCTGGTGAATTTCAAAAATACAATCTGAACGTGAGACCACTTTAGAAAAACGATATGCAATAAAATTCTGTTTTAAACTTGGAAAAAATGTCACAACGTATAGAATACTTCAAACTGCTTTTGGACCATCTTGCATGAATTGAGCATCAGTTTTTGAGTGGCATAAGAGATTCAAGAAAGATAGGAAGTCTGTGAGAGGTGACGAGAGATGTAGGAGAAGTAAGGAACTCAGAATATGACAGTTGATTGGCCAAATAAAAGATTTCATGGATAAGAACTGTCGTGTGTCTATAGAGACAATAAGTGCACAGTTTGATGCCAGTGTGGGAACTTTATACACTATTATTCGCGAGGCATCGAAGATGCGGGAGATTTACGGAAGGTTTGTCTCAAGGGTGCCCCATTCTTGTCACAGGCTATTTTACCAAAATAGGCATAGAGACAGTTTATCACCCTCCCTATATTGCAGACCTTGCTCCCTGTGACTTTTGGTTATTACTTAATCTCAAGGAGGAGACAACTGGGATGATGAAAGAGGCCGTGACGAGGGTCATTGACACGCCCACACAAAGGAATTTCCATCGAGAGCTTATTGGAAGAGTACAAGTGCATTGCAGCCAGAGGAGATTACTTCAAAAGGGATTAGAGTTCTATGTGTGTACAATCAATAAGTGTCCATGCGAAAAATGTCTGGAAACTTGAAGGCACCTTCCAGCTTTTGTAATTCTTTTTCAGAGGTCTTGTTGCTCCTATAATTGCTAGAATTATTATCTTTGTAACGCTATCGTCTGAGCGAAACTGTAGTGCTCCTCGGTGTAGTTAATCCTGAGAGATTCAGCCTTCAGGCCAAACTAACTGCCGTAATACATACGGGCCCTGATTACATTAGCAATATGTCAACTAGTAAATATTAGAGTTTGTATATATGTGTGTTGTGTTGGATAATAAAATGTCGGAATATCCATGCGAAAATGGCAAAGAATAATTGTTTGGTTAAAGATATTTCTGGGCAAAAGTGGAAATGTTGATTCGCTTGAGATTTCGATTGATTTGTATATCTGGGCGTTGCATAATGGGAACACAGCGACCGTATGACATATAATAATTGTTTTTATCTAATACATTCTAACGGAGAGATCTTTGAAAGATTCTAATCGCATATTTAAGTGCAATTGTTCGTGTCTTTCTTGCACTTAGTTCACCGGATATGTTCGCCATGTAGCTTTTGTAATTCTTTATCAGGAGTTCGGTTGTTTCTATAATTACTGGAATCTTCCTAAGATTCTAATTGCTATCATGTCATACATAAGACCGTACATCAAATCTGTTGCCAATATCGCTGAAAAAATTGTTGGATCACTGTACTACTCCAGTCGGTATCTCACTGCCGATGCAATCTTCTATCTGTATAAGACACAAGTACATTCTAAACTGGAATACTGTTGCCACATCTGGGCAGGAGCTGTTCGCCGAACTTTTTCCTGAGTTAATAAAGTTTAAAACCGTCCTCGAACCTTAGTAGGTCATGCCCTTTTCACTTTCCTGCAACCTCTTTTTCACAGAAGAGACGTTGCGAGCCTGTCTCTGCTCTATCGTTATTTTCATGGCAAGTGCTTGACTGAACTTCAATCTATGGCCCTCTATTTGTCGGACTTACACAAAAACACTCGCCTAGCTACAACCACTATCAACAACTTCCCCTACTCTCTATATGTGCCTAAATCGAAACGCAGATTCCATGGACGAAGTTTTTTTCCTAGAACTACCTAACTGTGGAACACTGGTTCACTGGCCTGATTCCCTGCCGATTATAATATCGTAGCCTTCAAATCCAATGTAAACAAATTCTTGTTGAATCGTTTACATAAATAAATCCAATTTACACCATTGACGATTACTGCACCTTACCCTATATTTATTAATCCTTATACTCGAGTGGCCTTCAGGCCTTGATAAGTTGTGTCTCCCTTGTAAAAAAAAAATAGAAATATTGATTTTCACATATCAGTGTTCAGAAATGTCGATGTTCTCTCTCTTCTAGCTCTAACTAAATAAAATCAATGGTATTTGATTTATAACTGTCAAATGGAATTATATTTTTTGTACGGTTGTTGCATATTTTTATTTTGAAAGCGTAATCGTTTTGGACACCAGAATATGTGACGTAATCATTTCTATTTGCCTTTTGTGGTTTTGGGTATCCAGACTTTGCCGTTAATATCAAATGGTGTGAGTGTTGCATAAGTGACGGACAACGCCGGAAAGTATCGGATAATTCAACGTTGGCTGAACAAAAAGGAAACTATGGCAAATGCCCCCAAAAACTACGTAAAGCCAAACATCGGCATTAAATGACGCATGGCATTTTTGCAAGGAGAAAAGTGTAGTATCTGTTCTGACTACTTCATTCCTTTTTCTATCAACTTTTAGTGAAAGAGAAATCATTTTTTAGATTGAGGCAATTTTATTTTTATCTAAATCCAAACTGATACCGTTTCATCCATATTAAAAAAACGAACTTTTGTCTGAATCAGTCCTCGTAGAGAGGTAGATAAATAGGGACATTATTTTTTATTTGACATTTTGTAATGAGCCAAGTGTAGTATCTGTTCTACTAGTACACTTCATTTTTGTCCTCGCCCAGTTAAAGAGAAATGCGTCTAAACTGAGACATTTTTTGTCATTATTTAAACGCATTGCTTTCTAAAGAACTGGATTTTTTCCACAAAGGCATAATTAAAAAAAATACGTCAGTTTTTAACTGACGTATTTTTTTTAATTATGCCTTTGTGGAAAGGGAAGTAACGGCTCTTTCCCACAGAAGAGATCCCACACGCTTGTCTCTGTTCTACCTTATTTTCATGGCGACTGCTCGTCTGAGCTCTAATCTATGTTCCCCCCTTGCCAAACGTACACAAGACACTCGCCTAGCTACAACCACTATCAACAATTTCTCTCTCTCTATCTGTGCCTAAATCTAAATTTAGATTTCATTAAAATGCTTGTTTTCTAGAAATGTTCACCTTTGGAACAGTGTTTCGCTTGACTGCTACCCGGCCAACTACAACAATGTAGTCTTCAAGTCTAATGTAAACAAGTTCTTGTTGTGCCGTCTCCTTAAACAATCCAATTCTACCCAATTTACACCATTAATGATTGCTACAATTACATTTTACATTAACTCATCCTCGAGTGGCATTCCGGCCTTGATAAGTGGTGACTTCCTTTGTAAAAAAATAGGAATATTGGTTGTCACTTGTCAGTGTTCAGAAATGGCGATGTTCTCGCTGTTCTCGCGTTAACTAAATAAAAGCAATGGTATTTGAGTTATAACTGAAAATTGGGATTAAATATTTTGTACAACTCTTGCGTATTTTCATTTTGAAAGCGTAATCGTTTTGGACACCAGAATATGTGACGTAATCATTTACTCATCTGTTAATATCATCCACAAGAAAAAATTAATTTTCCCCGGCATTCGTGTTATGTTTTATCTCCAGGACTTGTAGAAAGTAGTTATCCATCGGAAACTCTACTGAAATTAAACATGGCTTTCAGTTGAAGAGGTTATGGGCCCAGTGGTAGCCCTTTTGCAAAAAAAAAAAAAAGTAAAAAAAAAAAAAGATTATATAAAGAAAACTTTTATTCAGGTAAATCAACATATCCTGTATTCAATATCTGGTCTAAAATAATAATGGTGAATGTCAGTAGGCAGTTGTGCCTGGTGTTTTTTAACTACTGCGGCAATACGTAGGCGAATGTGAGAGAGACGTACTCTTAACTCATCTTTAATATTTTAAAGTCTTTCACGGTTTTATCTTTAATAGTGTTTAGGTATGCTATTCCAAGCTCACATAGGTATGAAGTTGAGTAAGATTTCGATGGCTTTTTTTACTTAGAGTTGAACATGAGCGGTGTTCTCATGAGAAAGAAAATAAATGTTTTTGTTAAATCAAAATTAAATTAAATAACTTCTAGCAATTATCTATTGACGGCACACGAATAATCATTCCGTGATACATTAATGTGCCGTGGCACACTAATATGCCATTGCACACTAAGTATGCCGCGGCACAGTGGTTGGGGGCCACTGAGTTAATAGAGTGGTTTAACCAGTTATTGTTGTATACAATGAGATCAGAAAAAAAAAGAAAAGAAAAGAAAAGCGCACTATTTTGTTTTTTATCCCAACGTTGGGTTTTGCCACTTTTTTCTATAATTTTCAGATGGTGTAGATGGCTGGCCTGGAAGATTTCATTTGATAGCAATACGGATTCAACTGAAGTCTATGCTACCAAATAGCAGATAAAATCATCGAATCGTACTTTGCCACAAAACCACTTCTCCATAATAAACTTTCTGTACATTTAAGATGTCGAACGATGATGGTATGTTTTTTTTATTACATTTTCACCCCAAACAAGGCAAATTGCCACTTTGGTGTAGGGGGCTACTATCAGGGGCAACAACTACTGGGTACTATGTAGGGATTTGGGCAGCAAGATGTCGGTTCACGTTACACTTGCACTTCTGCACGTCAGTACTGTTGGGGAAGCAGGGACCTGGAATGGAATTCCAGAGTCTAGCGGTTCTGGGGAAGAAACTATTGGAGTAAAAAGATCTTTTACATCTAGGGATCTCTATAGTGTGGGGGTGGGATTTAGTAGCCTGTCGGGTTTGTCGAGGGTGCTCACGTCGTGGGGGCACAAGTGATTGCAGTTGGTCAGAGCATTCGCCACTAAAATACTTGTAGAAAAGGCAGAGGGATGTAACATTTCGTCGATTGGACAGAGGCTGTTCAATAGTTGTGGACAGTACATGTAAAACAGTTCATTGTAAACGACACATAAACACATACCTGGTTGTTCAAAGACAACATGACACAATCGTTATATTTATAAATAACATTTATTCTCTGGTTCCGGATCGACATCTTTAGAGATTACAACGTTCTGTTCATATTTTTGCTTTCTTCGAATACGTCGCAAGGACTTCTCCCGAATTCTAAGTCCCGTCTGGACTATCTGATGTCTCCTCTTCAACTCTCCTCTTCGTTGAAACTCACTTGCCTGTATATACTACAAGCCATTGTACCGCCTCGACGTAAATACCCCCGACAAACTCGACAAGCAACGAAGTCCCACCCCTACACACTAAAGATCCCCAGATATAAGAAAGCCTTCTACTCCAATATTTTCTTCCCAAGAACTGCTGGATTTGAACTTCCTTGCCGAGTCTTTGCTTCCTAAACTGTACGGTCCTGGATATGACCTTAAACTATATCCAGTGGTGAGCACCCAGCTTGTGGGCTTTGGGGAGTGTGGAGCCATCCTTTAATTACCATTGCTCCCAGGTCCACTCTGACTCGGAGTGGTAGTACCTGTTAGGGTTCCAACTATGGATTGAATAGAAACCGACTTGAAAACAACAAATATATTCTATTAAAAAAAAATTTTTCTTCAAAATCTTTGGATTCGGCATTAAATAACCCGAAAAGGGTTGATATGTCGTAAAACAAAAACAACCAACCAAACCAATCTAAACTGTACTGAAATGCAGAAGTTCAAGTGTAATGTGAACAAACATCTTGTTGCTCAACTTCCCACATAGTATACCTTCAACTTATGTCCCTAATAGTAGCCTCCTACATAAAAGTTGAACTGTGCCTTGCTTGGGGTGAAAATGTAATAAAAAATATTAAAACTAATCTTTTGTGTTTACGTTATTCGATTACACAAAGACATGACAGGTGACTTCTTAATCACGTTTTCTCTGGCCAAATTAAATGCTTATACTTATGTTTGCAAAACTTATTTTCTTTATGTATTTAACGTTCCTCTTCATTTGTTTATTGTTTCTAAGATTTCGACTACATTCCAGAACCTATTAACATTATTTTTCCTTGTAACATAATATAATATTCATACCGATAATCATAATACTGTTCTTTCATAATAATAACTTCTTTAAATAAACATCTAATAATAATAATAATAATCATAATAATAATAACAACTAATAATCATCATCATAATAATAATCATAATAATAATAATGATAATGATAATAATAATAATCATCATCATCATAATAATAATAATAATAATCGTAATCATAATAATAATAATAATCATCATCATAATAATAATAATCATAATAATAATAATCATAATAATAATAATGATAATCATCATCATAATAATAATAATCATAATAGTAATAATAATATTAATAATAATAATCATAATAATAATAATAATAATAATAATGATAATGATAATAATAATAATAATATTAATAATAATAATAATAATAATAATAATAATCATAATAATAATAATAATAATAATAATAATAATAATCATAATAATAATAATAATGATAATAATAATAATAATCATAATAATGATAATAGTCATAATAATAATAATCATAATAATAATAATAATAATCATAATAATAATAATAATAATAATAATCATAATAATAATATTAATAATAATAATCATAATAATAATAATAATAATCATAATAATCATAAAAATAATAATGATAATAATAATCATAATAATAATAATAATCATAATAATATTAATAATAATAATAATAATAATAATAATAATAATAATGATAATAATAATAATCTTAAAATCGACTATTAACGAGGCCACCCGGCGTTTCCCGGGAGGCTAATATATATATATATGCATATATACTACCCAGCAGTAGATAAACATAATCGAATCGTACTTTGCCACTAAATCACTTCTGAGCAAGCGGTAATGCAAGAAAGATTTTGTAAGAACAAGCTACCTAATAGAAAGGCAATTCAACCTTTGCTGACCAAATTTCGAGAAAAGAGGAAAGTGCGGTAAATGCGCAGAAAAACTACCATGATTGACATCTTATCTTTACCCCAATCAACAATCCGGTTTTCACAGAAGATAGCATTTCTAGATGAAAACACTATCAATAATTCTCCCCACTCTTTATCTGTGCCTAAACCTAAACGTAGATTCCATGAGCAAAGTTTTTTTCTTAGAACTGCACACCTGTGGAACTGTCTTCCGTCTTCTTGCTTTCCAGCTGACTACAATATGGTTGTCTTCAAGTCCAACGTAAACAAGTTCTTTATGAGCCGTTCCACTTGTTAAATTTACCGAATTTCCATTGCTAACGATTACTATATTGTCCAATTGACTACTGTACACTCTTAACCCTTATACTCGTGTGGTCTTTAGGCCTTGATAAATTGTGATGCCTATGTAATTTCAGTTTTGATGGTTCATTACGATCAACTTAATCTCATTCCTTGATTTTACAGAGGCAAACCGGTCGCAATGAAACAACACGGAAAACATTTTGTGAAGATGTTAATGGATTGAAAATAACCCTGGTTTGTTGGTTTGATTTTATTTAATGACTAGCGGGGGGGGGGTACCCGGCGTTGCCCGAGTGTTTGAAGGGGGTGGGGTTGTTAATGAAAACCTAAGAATAAGCGAAGTAAAAAAGAAAACATAAAAACGAAGCGGGAGGGTAATCGGGGGGGGGGGGTGTAATCAAAACATCGAAAAAAAACACAAAAAACTAACGTAAGGCAAACGAACGATGTTAAATGTAAAAAACGAAACGAAAAAACAATAAAGAAAACAGAAAAACGAACATTAAAACTAAACCCCCCCAAAAAAACACGTGAAAAATGGCTTAAATAAGCCTGTTTCGATATTAAAATTTAAAAAATCGGTGGGTACCCGGTTGTTTTTGTGTGTATGGTCGGTCGGGGGTGTTAATGAAAACCTAAGAATAAGCGAAGTAAATTAAAAAAAAACAGAAAAACGTGAAAAATTGCTTAAATAACACTGGTTCAATATTTAAATTAAAAAAAAAAAAAGACGTTTAGATAATGACCCAACGCTCTAACCAACTGAGCTAACACGACGTACATGAAATTCAGTCAGTTCTTCAGCTATTAAAACTTAATCAGGTCATGACGTCATCTGACGCATGCGTAGAACCGATCTCGTCATGAGAGGACGGTTTTTGTTGACCCCCCCTGAAGAAAATTGTTGATTTCAGGATGAAAAAATTAACGCTTTTGGCCAATTTTTCGATATTTTTCGGGCGACGGATGGAGCTTCAATACGATACCGAGTTTGTTAATTTTTGTTCTGTCTGTCGAAAGTTTTTAGCGGACACACAAACACACATACACACACACATTTTCGCTTTTATATATATAGAAGATGAAACTCACTGGCACAATAAATATTGGCTTCTGGGATCAGACACGGCCTTATAAACATACTCATCGCCTTCTTAGCCAGATTAGATGGTGTGCTATTGCACGAAATAATGTCATCACGCCATATTACTTTTAGGAGTAGAATAAGAACCGGGTGACAGTGGACACAGACTATTTCATTGCACTCATGCATATAAACTATACTTTCTATAGTACGGTTACTCTTGATATGCTGTTTTTGGTTTCAATATATTCAATACATTTTCTAACTCATCTCTGTATCCGTATTTTTGTAAGTGACCCTTCCCAGGTCACAAGATATACATTTTGCAAAACTGCGTCTATAAAATATAAAAACGAAATATAACATTATGTAACCAACACAAGCGTCGTCGAGAGAGCAAATAGCTGCAGTATTGAGGCGGCCATCGTGAAGTATTCAAGCCACGTTGGTTGGGACATGTCCTCAGAATGGACGAAAGCACGCTCCCTCGATAAACACTGTACTCGGAACTCGCCGCAGGAAAAAAAGCCACCCCCGATAATGATACCAAGACCATCTCAAAACCACTCTAAAACACTGAAGTTGACATTCACACGTAAGAAATAACAGCCCAGGATCGAAACCTGTGGTGCCGATCTATAATATCTGGTACCAAACAACATGAAACAGATTGGTAGAGATTAAGAGGCAGACAAGAAAAACAAAAAAAAAACTGAGCAGAATAGCCCCCCCCCCCCGACAAACATGGCTTGCCTTCTGTGCCCACGCAGATTCTACGCTCAGATTAGCCTGAGAAGCAATCTGCTAGCCAAACACAAAAATGGGAAAATTTAAATTGATACGAGAAATCGGACAAAAGTTCGCATATATATGATCTTATATTCACAATGTTTCGGCCGATTTATTCCCGGTTTTCTTCGAAGTACATCAATGGCTTACTAACTAGTCTTAGAATATTATGAAATACAACATGGCAATGATTAATTTGTAAAGAGTAGGTAAGAACATCGATAAAAATACTACAATATTCATAACAATAACAAATAATACGAGAGTAGGTCCCAAAGTAAAGCCTCCTATTTTTTAACTCTAAAAGTTGAAAAGCTATGAAGAAGCGTGTGATACCATAAATGGAGCGACATTTTTTTATATACAAGATGTATTTTTTACATAGTCGTCATCATTCACAATTTACTTTTGACAGAAATTCAATGGCGTATCTCTGCTTCTGACGTACGCCATTGAAAGGAATTGCTTTCTTACAGTCTGACACCGTAAATATCTGCAACAGAGATAGAACTTTCTATCCAATTCTCAATTCACCTTCGCTAGCAATCAATGATGACATTGCATGGGCGTCCGGAACGCACTTTGTCATACGAGGGTCGTTCCAAATGTAAAGTCTAATTTTTATTCTTTCAAAAAATCGAATCACATTTTTCGATTATCGAGTTTCAATACTTATCGGAGGAATTCCGCTGTAAATCCTGTGCAAAAGTACTCCAAGTCACATGAAGTACATTTGTGTGAAAATTTTAAAAAAGTGACCCAGTCATTTCGGAATATAGAAGGAACTCCCCCCTCTCCCCCTCTCTCTCTTTCTGTCTGTCTGTCTGTCTGTCTCTCTCTCTGTATGTCTGTCTGTCTGTCTGTCTGTCTGTCTGTCTGTCTCTCTCTCTCTCTCTCTCTCTCTCTCTCTGATATATACAAACAAAATGACCTTTATATCATACTGGATAGATTTCGTTTAGTTATATTGTTTTTTTTTTAAATTTAATTATGTAATAAATATTTTGTTTTTACTTACGAAAAACATATCATTGATATATATATATATATATATATATATATATATATATATATATATATATATAATGGATACGGCCTCCGCTAATCGAGCCAGAGATGTCTCGTGTCGCGGGGTTCGAATCGTTCGACTGGTAGTAATCGTGACACCCTGCACTGAAGAATCCCGAAAGGATGAAACACTAGTGTCTGTAGGTATTTAATTATTATAGTAAAAAAATAAGTATATATATATATATATATATATATATATATATATATATATATATATATTAGCAGAGAGACCCGACGTTGGCCAGGGTTGAATGATGATCAACGAATGTTTCACTCCCCATTTTTATTTTGTCAGCGAAATGGGTGAAATTAATTTTTCAATCAAATCGATTGACTGAAACTCTAATTGGGGACACATCGTCGTGCATTAGTAAGAAGCTTCACATGCCTCCCACCAGTGACTTTGTCCGCAAGACATTGTAGTCTGCATTGCACTGCAGAGAACCTACTGTTGCTTTTATAAAATTATTTCTATGTAGAATGGCCTGAATTAAAGTTTAAAAAATAAAAGTCAAGTATCATGCTTCAATTGTGCTCTAAACAGAAACATTCATTTTGAAAGCGCCCCTGTCATATCAAAGAACCTACTGTTGATTTTATATGTTAGGCCTTTCGGCTTGTGTGGTAATAAAACTTCTCAAATGCACTTTTGATGTTATGCTGTATAAGTCAAAATCGCCTTTAGTCAAAATCGCCTGTTCTTGCTTTCATCGGATTATTTTGATTATTGATTATCGATACTTATCGAAAACATTCCGATGAAAAATTAATCTAAGAACACTGCCAGGCACATAAAGTACTTTCGTGTGAAATTTAATAAAAATCGGCTCAGCCGTTTTCGTGTCCATAGGGATGAACTCACAGACAAACAGATCCTTTTATATAATAGTAGAGATATGTATATCATATATAATTTAGAATTATATATATATATATATATATATATATATATATATAATAATGAGTCTACTATAACGTTTTTTGTAATTTAGAGAAGGCCTAACTGTCGACCAAAAATACAAAAATCACACGATCATTCTCTCTCAAACACGCATATAATTTCCACATTGGTCAAACAACTCTAACTGACATTTTATCCGTCAGAATCCCGACTCAAGTGCCAATCGAAACTCGTTCAAGAAATCCATGATGCTTGAAATCTCTTTTATCAAGTGCTCGTTGTCAACACTCAGATACTTATCAACATGAAACACGGTCGGTTTTTGAAACATGCGTCAATTTGATTTGCGCTTTTAGCGATATTATTTGGAAATAGAATGCGTGAGTTTCTTTAAATAACGTCAAAGTTTAATTCAAATCGAATGTTTGGTACATATTAATCTTTTGTGAAGTTAGACGAATACACTTTGTAAATGTGTGGCGTGACCACCTTAGGGAGCTGTGAAGCTCCCCATTGGGGGAGATTGAGACCCCCTCGAAACACTGAGTAAGGCCGGGCAACTATGCTGGTATTGTCTGTTAAGCATTATTGGGTGCCCGGGCAAAGGCGGGAAACCTAGCTGAAAGGATAAATTTATTGTGTTTTTGTAAGACATATATTTTTATTGTTTGAGCAAAATGCCAAGGGATGTTATTTTAAAGCCAAGAACGAAATATAATTTCGTTCTTGGCTTGGCGAAACCCGATTCAAGGACGTCTAGCTTTCTGAATACGAGATCAGACCAAGGGGTCAAACTGTTAACCCCTTTGAGCGTGTAAATGGGATTGAGTCGTGATCACAGATTTTTAGACCGTGCAAGGCATCGAGACGTCCCCTAAAGACGTGCTGATCGATGATTGGTTTAGCTGCTTACCCCAACCAACTCTCCCCTGATAATATAAGCAAATTCCCGCGCCAAAAATGGCAGATTGGAGCCCAATCTCGAGAGAAGAAACACTAACCAAGAGAGGCCACCCCCCTCGCTTACCGCCACCACTGTAGAGAAGGAAGAAGATTCAGGAGTGTTTTTTTGTGTGTAATGAGATCGAACTAGACAATTGTACAACTGTAATAGACTTGTAAATTTCGTGAATAAACTTTAGTAGATTAGAAACGTCTGTGTTTGTCTTCTTTTGGCTTGCATGAGAAGTTAATTGTTTTCATCGGACACCGGAATATCAATCCGATAACGAGGCCTGCGACGCGGAAGAATCTTGTAGAGAACTCTCGGAAGAAAGACGATCACGACTATTGCGACTATGACGAGGTCAGACATCACAAATGTTTAGATTTATTGTAAACAGAAATCAGTGCAAAGAAAACAAAACTAATTACAAATAACAATGGAATCCAAATCAACGTCAACAGAGAAAAGCTTGAAATCGTGATGAATTTCAAATACCTTGTAGCAATAGTTTCAGATGAGGGGGCTCAAATCTGAAGTATTAGCAGGAATTAGAATGACAGCTTATAGACTGGCTAAGTTGATCATCATTTGAAAGAACAAGGCAAAGAAGCTCAGTTCAAAGATAAAACTCATGCGTTTCCTTGTCTACTCAGTTTTCCTGTATGTTTGTGAAACATGGACCCTTACAGAAGAATTAGAAAAGAAGATTCAGGCCTCAGAAATGAGATGCTTCAAAAGACCGCTTGGCATCTCTTACAAAGACCACATAACTAATGAGGAAATCAAAAACAGAATTAGGCAAAGCTATTGGTCCTTATGAAGATTTTCTCACCAAAATCAGGAGGTATAAACTAAAATGGTTTGGCCACATAACTAGAGGAAAGAGTCCTGCGACGACAGTGCTTTACGGAACAGAGGATGAAAAAAGAGAGGAAGACAGAATAAGAGATGGGAAGACAACATATTAGTGTTTTCCTCTAGTCTGATGAGAGGCCATTCTTATGAATATTTTCAAACGATATAAGGTTTGAAATTGTCTGAATTATCGCAAAACATTTGTAACGTACAATAAAAATACATTACTTGTTGCTATCAATCAAGCCATTGTTGTCTTGCTATTGTGAAAATAATATATGAATGTTCGATTACAAAAACTTGTAATCTTGAAGCTTACAAATTAAGTCACTTTATACCGACTTAAAATTTATTGGTATATGAACGATTACCGAATTCTCAATTATATAAACATTGTCTCAGTAATTTGGTAGAAACCGCAGTGGTCAATTTTCGTTTACATTTGACCTCTATTATGACCCATGAACTTTTATTGTTTTGGGCTCAAATCAAGTTATTAACTTAGATCCATGTCCAAGGAACCTATATCTAAAATTTCAAGTGTTTAGACCCACAATTGTCGGAGGAGTTTGGTAGAGGTCTCAAATGTCAAATTGTTGAACTTTGGCCCCTTAACAGCCAAATTTCTGGCCGAAAGCCAATCACATCGATTTTCCCAAATCTCAGTACTCTGTATATCAAATTTCGAGTCTGTAGACTTAAAATTGACAGAGTTATTGCGTAGGGAAATGTACACACACTGACACATACACGTTCACTTATATATATACATATATATATACATATATATATGATTATATACTATATATATGCGTATGAATATATAATATGTATACGTGTTTATAATATATATATACATATATATACATATATATACATATATATACACACATATATATATATACATATATATATGCATATATATACATATATATATATATATACATACATATATATATTGATTATATACTATATATATGTGTATGAATATATAATATGTATACGTGTATATATATATATATATATATATATATATATATATAAAGCTAATATATAAAATTCTATCTGTCTATCTGTCTGTCTGTCTACATATTTTCTAACTCTATCGCTACCGAAACGAAAAGTTGCAGAGTGGGGCTTGGTGCCCCAAATGATTGGATTTTTTTATGGATTTTTGTTTCATGGCGCTTTTAGGGATAAAAATTGAAAAAAAAATCATTATACATTTTATACATTCACGTTTGTTTATTTTTAATCAGTTAACGTTGGTACAGTGGTAACATCATCAGCTTCAATGCTACAGTTTTGCTTTCTGCTTCGATTCAAGCTGATCAAACTTGCTGTTTTTTACTTTAGAAATACCGACTCTACCATACATAAAAATAAACACTGCAAATTTATATTTCGTACAGAGTCCCTCCAACAAAAAAAAGGGCGGTGCAGTATACTTATTCCATGGAGTTTAAAAAAATGTAATGTTCTTTTCGCCAGAAGATAGACACTGGTTAGCAAATTATATATATAGCGCGGAGCTAGGATCTGCTGGTTTTAGCAGTTTCTGAAACAGCTTTTTATGATGGTGGATGTATACATTTTATATCCACCATCATAAAATCAAAGATTCTAAGATGAAAATTATGGTTTACCTGATGATTCTACAGTAAATAAATTCAGTATTGATATATAAATAACTGATTGGTTGTACGTAACGAAACAGTTTCTGTATAAGCATATTAAACTGTTCAACAGGTTGAGAGAAGAAACAATACAAAGATGAATAAAACCTTAGAATTTGGAATATAGCTGTATTGTAGCTATATATATATATATATATATATATATATATATATATATATATATATATATATATATATATACTTGCCGGGTCGTGATATACGCTTGAATAGGATATTAAATATGATATTCTAATTCATGCATATTACGTGTTTTTTATTATAAAGACAATTCTCTATCGATTATTATAGTATCATATTGAACCTCATATATAGTAGTGAAATCAAAACTGAATATGAATATATATATATATATATATATATATATATATATATATATATAATTTGATATTTTTCAAAGGAAAGGTAACCAGTGAAATATAACGAGGTTAATACACAATTGCTCAATACGGAAGGAGAGCAAATTACATTTTTTGCTTATGTAAAGACAAATTGAAAACGTATATATATATATATATATATATATATATATATATATATATATATTAAGTAAAGTGATTTTCAATTTAAAAATTAAAAAAAAAAATTTTTAATTTAAAAATCAAATTTTAATTAAATTAAAAATCAGTTACAGATAATTGACTTTGTTGTTGTTCCTTCTTATGAAACTGATTTTTAATTTAATTAAAATTTGATTTTTAAATTAAAAAATTTTTTTTTTAATTTTTAAATTGAAAATCACTTTACTTAATATTGAATTAGCTCTAGGACATTTAACTATGTAGCTTATTATATATCTAAATTACAACGAGAATTTCCTGTATTTTAATTAAAATAGTAATTTCACTGTTACATTAAAATACACTTAGCTCTTTAGACTATTATTCTAATCTCCTTTAAATTATATATATATATATATATATATATATATATATATATATATATACATACGAGAACTAGTACTATATAGTACTAATTAAAGCCCTTTAAGATTATTAAAGTTGAGCATTGTCTGGGAAATAAAAACAAAAAAACCAGTCAACTACCGTTATGCACAGTTCACGATTTGAACTCTCTTGACTGCTTAATGTTGTGCGAGTATTTGGCATTTCTAGGTGTAAAATTTCCTTTAATTCTCGTGTCAATCGTAAGTGGCCTACAGTAAAGGTTATATCAAATGGAATTAAAGATTATTTTGTAACTGTGTTTAAGTCTTCGACCAATAGGATTGTTATTGATGGTTTCGAAAACACTAGTGTTTAACAGTAGTGTTTTTAGGTATAAAAATAATAGTTATATATATATATATATATATATATATATATGTGTGTGTGTGTGTGTGTGTATATATATGTATACATATATATATACGTATACATATATATACACACATATATATATATGTATACGTATATATATATACGTATACATATATATACACACATATATATGTATATATATATATGTATATATATGTATACGTATATATATATATATATATATATATATATATATTCTACAAATTTAAGACGGTAAAATATATTTTGCCTGAATTTATTGTTCGACAAGACACTCAAAAAAATATATTGAAATTTCCTTAATCCGCGGAGTTTCAAAGAAATGGGTGCTTCTTATCTGAGGAAAAGAAATTAGCAAATGAATATAGCAAAGCTATAAATTTGCTAGTTCTAGTTATTGAAACAACATTACCTGAAAGGTAATCACAAATTAAAAAAAAAGAAAATGTGCAAAGAGTCCATAAAATAGAGAATTTTTAATGTAAATATAAAAGAAACAGATTCAAAGATACGGAAGGATTAAGTTAGTAAGAGACAATGTTAACATAAGAGGAACCTGGAATTATACATTTGACACATAGGCTCAAATTAAAATCCAATATGTTTGTGGTGATTCAAATATGTGTTTTTAGAGAAGGGTCGATGAGTAAAGATTATTTAAGTTCATTAAAGTTTTTTTTTTCTTTTATGAACAATTCAGACGGCATAACAACTCCCGTGGCCGTAATAATGGTTCAAACAGATTTTACAGAAAAATATTAATGTTATTATGATGAGCACAACATTTTTAAAAATAATTCGTGACTACTTATTCTTATGTCTTTATGTACGCGTGATAGTGCATATTGCCTGATATGAAGGAAAACACTATCCCTGTGACAGAAAAACAGGTAATTCTGGATCTAGTCTTGCCACAAACACGATACAATGAACAAATGTCGAAAACAAATATCAGATACCGTAGCACCCTGAAAAATAATGGGTGTCATGATCGGCAGATGCTTCCTCGGTGGCCAGCATAGGAGACCCGGTCGTCATCCTGTGAATGTTTGCTTATTTTCTAATTTCAAAAACAAAATAATCACAGACACTTAACAGGTAATTATCCCCTCTAATGTCAGGTACCAAACTTATAACAAATACAGGAGAATTAAATTTCAAACACGTATGCCAAAAACATGGAGGAAGAAATAGATAATAAAAAATAATAGACTGTTTTTGCAATGCTATTATAGAAGTCATCAGAAAGAATGAGGATATAAAAAATCGATGAAGAGTTGTGAGACATGTCCAGTGATTAGCATACAACAAAGCAAAGGTTTGCGGACCAAGCATAATTTAATTTTAAGGCGGGGGGGGTCTTCAAATCTAGAACTTATAGAAATACAACGAGAGATAAATGATAGGGAAGGTCAAGAAACACCTCTCACATGTAGAAGACCTGCAAAACTTGAACACTGCAACTGTAGAATGTAAGAAACGACAGACTTAACCGAAAATGAAACAACTGAAATAGAAATCATCATACAAGTTATGAACGAAGAAAAAATAAAACTCCTGTCCATAAAGAACCAAGAGTAGAAGAAATTAAAAGCGAAAACAGAGAATGTAAAAAAGCTCCTCCCCCTACATCCCACCATATACAATTACATGCTTAAATATTTTAATTTACGCAGGTGCCAAGACAGTAAGTATGAAGTTTAAAGTAGAAAAATAACAGGGGAAAGAAAATTGACTGACAAAACTAGAATGGGAATTCACGCTGGAATCTTTGTAAAAAAGATATAAACAAAATGAAAGCGACTAGAAGATGGAAAATTAGAAATACGACTCGTTGGGAGAAGCTAAACATGAAACATGAAGAACTGAAACAAAAAATAACAGGAAAAAGAAGAGAGATTGAGCGATACAATTAGGAAAAGTGCTAATAAAACATGACCATTGAAAACAATAAAAAGCCAAGTCTATAAAAATGTAAACGGAGGAAACACTAAAACGGAAGGACCCTGCCTTGATAGGGTTCAAAATAGACTTCGTGACCTCGTGGGAGATGTCCTTTTTCTCTTCACTGCAACCACTATCTCACAGAAGAGATGTTGCGAGTTTATCTTTTTATTTTTTTACAAGGTGATCTCCACTTATAAAGACCCGGAAACCACTCAGGGATAAGGGTTACTGCATGTACAGTACGTTAGTGTGGGGATTTAATAAAAATGTCTACCTAAGAGGGCGGTTCATCAGGAATTATCTCTGCTTTATCGTTATTTTCATGGAAAGTGTTCGACTGAGCTTCAATTTATGGTCCCCCCTCGCCAAACTTTCACAAGAAACACCCGTCTAGCTGAAAACACTATCAATAATCCCCCCCACTCTTTATCTGTTCCTAAACCTAAACATAGATTCCATGATTAAAGCTTCTTTCTTAGAACTGCACACCTGTGGAATTGTCTTCCGTTTTCCTGCTTTCCAGCTGTCTATAATATGGTTGTCTTCAAGTCCAACGTGAACAAGTTTCTGATGAGCCGTTTCACTTGTTAACAAATTTACCGAACTTCCATTACTATCGATTACTATATTGTCCTTTTGACTACTGTACACTCTTTAACCCTTATCCTTGAGTGGCCTCTCGGCCTTGATAAGTGGTGACGACTATGTAAAAAAAAAGACCCGACCCGACAGAAACAAAACGCTACCGGAGTAAGATATGCGAAGAGCAACAGGACTACGATAGAAATACAGAATGGGTGTAAGTCAAAAACGAAGAATTGTAGCAAATCTAAGAAGGGACAGAGAATGAAATCAGCACGGAAACTCTCCAGACAGCCCTTCGAAAATAGAAAACTGGAGGCACTACGTCCCGACGGAATAAACACACATTGGTTCAAAAAGAAAAAAATACGACGCTACAGGAAAGGTTAATTCAAAACCTTGAAAGATATACCAACGAAGCAGACGTGACAGAATCTATAACCAAAGGTAGAAATTTACTGGTATAAAAAGACATGGTAAAATGAACCACCCCAGCAACTATTGGCCAATAACATGCTTACCTACAATGTGGAAAATACTGACATCATAATTGAAAAAACAAATTTACCATTCCCTACATAATCCGCGAGGAATAACAAATATGTCACAAAGGAAAAAGGAAACACATAATCTACTATACATACACCAATAAATCCTTAAAAAGGAAAAATACATAACTGAGATTAAAATATATATTAACCATCACAACTATTGTTCATCATAGCCATGGTGTCCCTTAACGAGATATTAAGAAAGTCTCTGATACAAGTTCACCAATACTGATACTGATGAAAGAATGAACCACTTAATGTACATGGATGACCTGAAAAATGTCAAGAAGAACTATAGACGTTAAGAAAATGTCAAGAAGAACTAGAGACGTTAAGAAACACAACCATAATCCTTAGCCAGGATATTCGAATGGAATTCGGTATGGAATGCTATTTATAAGAAGAGAAAGATAAAAATTTATAGAACTTCCCAAAAAAAGCGAACATGACACCTACAAATATTTAGAAGTTTTTGAATCAGACAACATCAAAGTAACAGAAATGAAATACAAAATTTGAAAAGAGTAATTCCGAAGAAGAAAGCTCCTAAAAACGAAACTTTATATTATAAATCTGATAAAACGTTTAAACACATTGTCAGTGTCATTAGTAAGATACGCTGGACCGTTTATTGGTTGGATTGAAGAAGAACTGAGGAATTCCAACCAGAAGACGACGAAACGTATGACCATACACAATGCACTACATCCAATAGATGAAGTTGATCGACTCTACGCGAAAAGGAAAAACGGGGACAGAGGACAGGTTTTTATAGAAGACTGTGTGACACGGAAAGAGAATTAGAAAAATACTTCATGCAGAACACCGTAAGGATAATTATCGTATCAAGAGACACTGCAAAGACGAATAAAGCAAAAATCAGAGAGGCAGGAGAAAAGAGCAGAGGATAAATGCGGGAAGAGAAACAACTACATGGACAATTAATAAAGCTGACTAAAAATGAGACTAACGAAAACACTTTGACATGGCTGCAAAAAGGAAACTAAAACAGAGAAACTGAATCACTAACTATAGCTGCCCAAAATAACGTCATTAGAACCAACCACATCAAAGTAAAAGTCAACAAAACACTTGAAAATAGCTATTACAGACTCTGTGGACAAAGAGACGAAACAATAAACCACATAATAAGCGAATGCAGTAAACGAGCCCAAAAAGAATAAAAGAATAGACAAGTGTCTGCGTATTATGCAGACATATGAATCTTGAAAACGCAGTCAAATGGTACAATTACAAACCAATAGCACTATTTTTTATTATTCAATTTTCACTCCAAACAAGGTACAGTGCCACTTTGAAGTAGGGAACTACTATTCGGGACATAAGTTGCAGAGATATTATAAAGGGAGATGAGTAGCAAGAGGTCTGTTCACATTACACTTGAACTTCTGCATGTCAGTACAGTTTGGGAAGCAGAATCCCTGAAGGGAGTTCCAAAGTCTAGCAGTTATGGGGAAGAAACTATTGGAAGAAGGCTTTCTTACACCTACGGATCTTTTCTGTGTATGGGTGGGATTTAGCTGCTTGTCGGATTTGTCGGGGTATTTACGTCGAGGGGTACAAGTGCTTGTAGTTCGTCAGAGCATTCACTATTAACATACTTGCAGAACAGGCAGAGGATGCAACATTTCGTCGATGGGACAGAGGCTGTAGTCTAGATGACAGTTCAGGACCTATCAGGTTGGCGACTCTCTTTTGAACCTTGTCCGGGAGTGAGAGACAAGTAGCAGTGCACTAGTTCAAATATGACAATACTCCATACATGAGCGAATGGTGGCCTTATAGAGGTACAGGATATTTTCAGGCTAAGAAGAAATTGTGAGTCTAATCAAATTACAGATATGTTTCTAAAATTTTCAAGAATTTTACTATTGATTGGTCGCTTTCGCAGAATAATAACCGTTCTTTTGTCGTAATTTTCGCGCAATTTACGTATTATG
This sequence comes from Euprymna scolopes, assembly GCF_053919585.1. Lineage (NCBI taxonomy): Eukaryota > Metazoa > Mollusca > Cephalopoda > Sepiida > Sepiolidae > Euprymna > Euprymna scolopes. Next base: position 74,357,952 of record NC_136522.1, read on the forward strand.
TTGGAACGAGCAGAACGATTTTTACGTGATAATTTCTCGCACAAACGGTGGCCAATTTTTCAAATGAAAAATATATTATTTCTGTTATTACGAAGAAAATTCAATAAAAAATTAATTTCAAATTAAAAAAAAAACAACATTTATTTTTTTCTTATGAAAAAACACAATTAACAATTATTAAGGAAATTTTTCGAAACTTAAAAAAATTACAATTCAAAACAAGAAAAAAAACTCATTGTAAGGTAAATCTTTCTTTTTTTGACTAACAAACAAATGGAATCCCAATTTTTAAACATAATTTTTGATGTTTTTTATGTTTTTTCTTCAAAATCGAGATAGAATTGCCTAGAATAAGTTTCCAGACTTTTTTCGTATGAGCATATTACACACATGAAACTAGCCCCCTTCAAAATAATCTCCTCCGGCTGCAATGCACTTGTACCGTTTCAACAACTTCCCTAAGCCCCACATGAAGTCCTCTTGCGTGAGCGTGTCAAGCACCCTCGCCATAGCCTCTTTCTTCTCCTCAATTGTCTCATAACGATAGCATCTAATGTTTTCCTTGAGCTTAAGAAATAAATAAAAGTCAGAGATAGCAAGGTTTGGATTATAGGGAGGGTGAGGAACTGTCTTGATGCCCATCTTGGTCAAATACTTTGTGACAAGGATGGGGGACCCTTGGGATAAACTTCACGCAAATCTGCATCTTCAGTTCACCGCGAATAATTGTTTCATAGTTCCCACACTGACATCAAACTATGCACTTATTGTCCCTATAGACACATGACGGTCCTTATTTATGAAATTCTTTATTTGGCCAATCAACTCTTGTGTTCTCTTTTTCTCACGTCTATGTCACCTCTCATCATCTTTCAGAAACTCCTTGTCTTCCTTGAATCTCTTATGCCACTCTGCAACCTCTCTCCCACAGAAGAGACGTTGCGAGCCTATCCTTGTTTTATCGTTATTTCCATGGCAGGTGCTCGTCTGAACTCCAATCTCTGGTTCCCCCTCGCCAATCTTTCACGAAAAACACCCGTCTAACCGAATCCACTGTGAAAAATTTCCCCCACTCTATATCTGTGCCTAAATCAAAACGTGGATTCCATGAACAAAGCTTCTTTCGTAGAACTGCACGCCTGTGGAACTCTGTTCCGTCTGCCTGCTTCCCTCCGGACTACAACTTGGATGTCTTCAAGTCTAATGTTAACAAATTCCTAATGAACCGCCCGCTTAAGTAAACACTTCATCAAATCTCCACACTAACGTAATGTACTTGCAATAACCCTTATCCCTGAGTGGCTTCCGGGCCTTGATAAGTAGTGATCACTGTGTAAAAAAAAACAATTGATGATCGATTTATGCAGATGATGCAAAAGCAGTGTGAAGCATTCCATACGTTTCTGTGGCATTTTTCCAAGTTTAAAATTGAATTTTATTGCATATCATTCATCTAATATGCCCTCTCGCCCGGATTGCATTTTTAGAAATTGACCAACTGTGATAATCAGGCTTTAGTAGGGCGTATTCCAATTCTTGCTGTAGCTTTTTATTTGAAGCTAAAATCATTAAAATTGATCAGTTATTTCATAAGATGTATAGCAATAATATACTGAATTTTCAAGAGTCTACGATAATTTTAAATGCCTGTACAAAAAGGTCTGGCAACCTACTGAAGGCATTTCGTAAACATTTAGTTTTTTTTAAATAATGAACTAATGAAAACAAAAGAATATTGCCTTAAATGATGTTTGCTGCTGCGATCTCATTAATGTTTCAGCACCTTTTGGAACATTTCGGCACCTTTCGGTGTTTTACGGAAACTGCTAGAAAAACTCTGACGATACCACGGTATTTATGCAGAATAAATACCATTGACCATCCCAAGAGGGTGGATGTATAGTGATTGATAAAGAAAATATAAGCAGATACGCAAGACATTTTGCAAATCAGTTATTACGTAAGGAAGTTTATATTAATTATAATAGTGTATTTGTGAAATAAAAAGAAAATATGCTTCTATAAATAGAAATTTATAGAAGACAATAAAACACTAAGGTATGCTAGATAATAACATTGTTGAAAGTTAAATTAGTTATTATCCATCTATCTGTCTTTCTTATTTATCCATCTATCCAATGATATTGTTAAAATAGATTATATTAGGAGTTATTTATTGTTTATAAAATAATGTGTAGCAATGGGTTTTAGCGGAGGATGTTTATATTAATTAGCTAGGTTAAATGAACAAAATGACCTTAGGCATGCATAAGTGGAAAGGTCGCACATTGAGTTACGTGTTCTTTTTGTAATGATGACGTAACAGAACTGAGGTCAAGAGGTCGGGAAGGTTAAACAGAGGATGGAGTTTGAGTTTGGTCATAGAAGTGAACAGACGTACTTCAAGCCAGGAAGAGAGGCTGTGAAGAACAAGCATGTAGACACGAAATGCGCCTCTCAGTGAAGACCATTTGAGACAGCTGAAATAAATTTATATTTTAAAAATATAAAGTGTTGTTCTGTGGTTTCACAAAAGAAGAAAGAACAGAGGTCTCAATTGGTTATGGTGTTGGTCATTTCATGATTTATCATGGAGCTCAGTAGTGAAGATAGAAGAACTCTTGGAAAAAGTA
>NC_136522.1:74365584-74370584 GCF_053919585.1 Euprymna scolopes
AACACACTTTTGACAATAGAGCATTTCTGAAGAGAAAGAAAAAAAGAAAAATTCCCTTAACGGGAAAAGCATGTGAGAAACATTTACCTTTGCTGTAGCTACGGAAAAACCCATTTAAATATTAATATATCGCCTAATATCGCCTAATATCGCCTAATTTTCGTATCCTTATTTAAGAACAGAGTCATGAGAAGTTTTCACCGAAAACCCTTAGCTATCTAAAAAAGTTTTTTTTTATATATCCCATTCGTTGAGTTCCTTAATTAGATCTCGCTGTTTCTTTATTTCCCAATAATTAATTCATTATAAAAAGTTTTTTTTACTTTTTATTTCTATATTTATAGTATGGCCGTAACAACCTTGTAATAGCGTTATGGTTAATTTTAGTTTCGTATTATTGGCAAGAAATGTTTACAGATTATCGTTATTATAGTACTTAGATTAAGACCATTTTAGGTTTAAAGTTTAATTGAATATGAGAATAAATAAAAAGGCTGTATTATATATACAAATCTTTGTACAACATTTCGCGTGAGGTATTCTAATCTATTTATTATTATTTAATGTTTTAAAATTTATTGTCATTATACTTGAATATGTTTTCATATCGTTTCTAAAGAAAGGAGATTATCCAGTTATATTGTTAATTGCTACTAGTTAATTCTGTTGGAAACTGGGTCGATTTTTATTTCCTATAACAGGTAAAGGGAGATAATCCAGGTCGTTTCATGTTTTCGGTTCATTGATTACTAGAAGGCGTCTATGATTTAATAATTAATTTAATCAAACAGATCCAGAACTTGCTACAATAGCTTATTTAACAAATTAAGGATATAAATTATGTTTATAATCTTAAAAAAATGTTTTTTACCCATGGGTTTAACCCACATCTGTTATTAATCACTTATGCTGCTCATGTCTTATAATTCTTGTGATGTATTCTTGGGTATCTAAATAAAACACTATATATCCTCTAATTACCCAATCCAATAAATTGCCATATATATCCTCTAATTACCCAATCCAATAAATTGCCATATATATCCATATATATGTTATATATATATATATATATATATATATATATATATATATATATATATATAGGGTGTCCACAAAGTCTGGCTACTTAATGTAGCCAGACTTTGTGGACACCCTGTAGTTTATGCAGCCAGACTGTGTGGGCACCGTGTAGATTATGTAGCCAGACTTTGTGGACGCCCTGTATATATAGTAAGTTATAAAATATATATGGCAATTAAGCTACACAGAATATATGCGTTTTATCCACGCTAGGATTCACAGGCTTATGCGAGGATTTTGTGGTTGTCTCGCGTTTTTATATACGCACCTTCTATTGAGTTTTTAGTTAGTCGATCAGCCAATGAGCAGCCACTTACAGGACAAAAGCCTAGTTGACCTCCGATTCATCCGTTCCTTTGTGTGTGCTATTTTAGCGGAGAGCGTAGATATGTAGTGTCCTGACCTATTTTAAACCTAGGTTAAATGTTTTTTATGTTAGCTTATATATATATATATATATATATATATATATATATATATATATATATGGATTCCACAGATAATAAAATAGTTCTCAAAGGGGTTCAACAAACAAAATAAGATTGGGAACACTTGGCTTAGTCAATGGAACGCAGTGGGTTTATAGATTTGCTTTGTGCTTTGACAAAATCGATGATTTCTCGATGATAAAATATTTTTCATTGCAATACATCAATAACACTGTGGGTATATATATATATATATATATATATATATATATATCTAAAACACAACAATTGTTTACACTTCGGCTTTTCCTTTCATTTTTCTGATTTTCAATACTTGCCTTGTTTAGCGTCTTTTTTTTTTTACGGATCCATGTGTCGATCTCGGACCGGAAGTGATTTCTCTTCTTTTTTTAAAAATTCTTCTCCTGGTCCTGCCGAGTTGTACGACCGGCACCGACGGAAGTTGGCGCGCGAGAAGGAGGCCACATCTGGCGTCGTCACCAGCGCCGGTGCCGATGTCGTACTTTTCTTTCTTTCTTTTCTTTGTGGCCTGAAAACGACGTGGAATCTTCTTTTGCATCTCAAGGAGATCGTGTCTGCATCTTCCAGCATACATTAAAAGCGAGATATCCAAACACAGAAAATTTTTATTTGCCCAATGGACAAACAACAACATTACATAACCCTGTAAATCTGCCAATCCATAAATCTCAATATCTCCAAATCTCTTGAAATAATATATTGCATAACCTACTCCAATGTCTTTCTGATTCGAGATATATAATATAACAACCGCTTCCATTCCCAAATATAATAAACATACTACATCAAAGCACCACCCACATTTAACTTACACTTGCACACGAATAATACCCAACTATCACAAATAATATGTACTAGCAGGCCGCACTGGGTTGTAAAAATACGCTTAAATATATTTCAATTCATGCGGTTTTCGTACTTATTGATTATTATATTGTACCCAATATATAGTAGTTTTTTTTTAAATAGTTAAAAACGTATTACTTGGATGACATTAGATAAAATAAAAAACGAAACATGTGGCTATCCGCTGTTATTAATTACCGTCTGAGCTACGTCCACATGCATATCAAAACTTAAAAGTTAACGTTATTAATCGTAGCGCATGCGTAAAAGATACTCGTTTAGTCGACTTATTGTCAAGTTTTATTTTGTTTTCATTTTGACCAGCTATTCTTTCCAGTTAAAAACAGATCGAATTTATTGTACAAGTTGGAATGTACTTTTTTCATATATATATTTTTTATTTAGTGTTTTATTTTCGATCTTTTTTCGATACGAACTCGTCATAACTCAGCAAGTGTGTGAGCCGCATCCGTTGAACATTTGAGCCGTTGATAGCGGCGGGAAAAGATGAAATCATTAAGCTTTCAATTTTGAGTTTATTGAACACTTCAGTTAAATTCAGATAATGGGGCCTCAGATACGTGAAAAGGTTGGCCCCGAAACGGTGCGTATTCTCTTCCGATTACCCGACATTTTCTGGAGAAGAAATGAAATATCCCACAAATTAAAACATTTGAAAAATTTGATTATATACATGTCTGCAAGGTAAGGTGTTTCTTCCAAACAACATTATCTTCAATCAGTCGTTCGTTTCATTGCGAGATTCTGTTACTGTTCCGGTAGCAAATATTCAAATTTCACGTCTGTAGACGAAGCATTGACATAATAGTTTGATAGAGACCTTTCCACACACACATAAACAAGGTCGCTTTTATAGATAGATAGATTATTATATACTTTCGTATTAAAAAATATATAACATATTGAGTCTACTAGTTAAATAACTAAAATAAATATATATGTACCAAATGCGCTTAAATAAAAAAAAAATTAAAAAATAATAATGAATACCAACAAGACTTAAACCTGATTCACGCTAACTCTATAATAAACTCGTGTTATTGGTTAAGGACTAACAGAATTAGTTAAATACAATTAACACTTACTCCTGACTTATACAAACACCAGACATATCATGATGATAGAAAACTTACATTAACCCATCCATTTTATTTGAGAACTCCTTAACAGCTAAACATACTCCTGTCCTCTTAATTTGGCACCCCTTGAAATGCACTGATAAAGATACTCCCTTTTACATGAAATCCTCACCTAAGTAATAAACTACAATGATGACAATAGGTTTTCACTTGAATTAATATATTTTTATACTCAAACCCTTTAACAACATCGATAACCCACTTAGCAATAAATAAAACCATTATCCCTAAATTCGAAGAATACATCTTTAGAACAAGAAATCATGTAACATCCATTATGAACAACTATACTAAAGTGCATATATATATATATATATATATATATATATATATATATATATATATATATATATATATATATTCATCCACATACAATACTGTTTTGCTGTTTCACAGCTCATCAGTGCGGCTAGACAGGCAACTACCACAAGCCAGGATATATATATATATATATATATATATATACACACACACACACACACATACACACACACTCACATATATATATATATATATATGAGAGCAAGTAATTAATAATGTTAGAAAACATTTTTAAAAAGAGTTAAAACGATATTTAATTTTAAAAAGGAAGCACAAAACAAGTGAATAGTTTTTAACTCTTTTTCAAAGTGTTTTTAACATGTTTTATTAACTACTTGATCTTATCATATGCTCTCTTTCCTATTTGGTTTTACATCTGGTTGAGATTACTTTACAAATATTAACTCTTCAATATTATAATATACTTTACTTTTGTCATCTTGGATTATTTTGGTAAACTTTACTGTAATACTTATACATCTATCTATCTATCTATCTATCTATCTATCTATATATATATATATATATATATATATATATATAGCAATCTTGACAGGAAGACTCGTTTTGCTATTCATGATTAAAAGTGTGAAACGAGAAAAAAATTAATGGGGAAAGGCCAACTGACCGGTTTCGCCCTCACTTTTCATAAGCTGGATCGCAGGATTTTCTTTCTTTTATTAATAAAATCGAGTGTAGTGGGAGGCGATACGTTTAAAAAAAAAATGGGAGACGATGTGTTTAAAACTAACGATATAATGTATTACGATAAAAACCAAACAAAAACAAACAACAACAAAAACAGGATACACTATAGGTCTAAAATACCGATTCGTATGATATCACCTAGCAATGGATCACGTTCAAACCTAAAAAAAAAAAAATCCCGTGCAGAGAGAAGGCCTTTTCAAACGAACGTGAAAAGTCTCCAAAATCTTCAGGTTATAGGTTTAATGACAATGACTCAGAATAATGAATGAGTCAGTGCAATGACCTGCTACCTAGTTGAATACAAAATGGTAGCTTTCAAATCGAATGTAAACAAATTCTTCTTAAGCCGTCCCCATAAAAAATCAAATTCTACCCAATTTACACTATTAACGATTACTAAACTATCATC
>NC_136522.1:74375584-74390584 GCF_053919585.1 Euprymna scolopes
ATTGTGAAATGAGCTCTCTGGTAAAGAATTAAAAAAAAAAAAAAGAAAATAAATTTCTTTTCTGTACAAAACAAGGATTATGTATTGCCAACATCCGACCCAGAAACGTGTTAACTGTATTATATGTCTCAACATAAATTAGTTATAACGAGGGATTAACAAATTTGCAAATTAATTGGATTATTTGCTCGGACATTAAATTCATAACAAATCGTTCAAATAACAATTAGATTTCTGAATATCTTGGATGTGGATTAATTATTCGTATTTTTTTAAAAATACTTTTGTCCTCAAGGAACCGTGGCGTACTGATTGAGATGCATGGAAAAATCAGTCGTAAAAGTGGTATTCTCCTGAAGGTTGAAGGTTCCATTCTTAGCGTGGACGACCGAAAAATACAATTATGAACTACTTAGAACCTCTATCCAGCAATAGCTGACGGAACAGGAGCATACTGCCATCGTGAAGTAAAAAAATTTCGTCTAAATTCCCGAGTTCGACAGGAACATTCCCGAGTTCGACAAGATACACATGAAGAAGGTCGGAGGTTAGATCGACCGAAATCGTCGATGGGAACAGTAGATTAATGAATCCAAATAATACGAATAGCGATTCGATGTATACACTTGAAAGTATATATGAAATCCAATTAATAATTTAAACTTATCCCTGAGTGGCTTCCGGGCCTTGATAAGTGGTGATCACTGTGTAAAAAAAAAAAAAACTGTAACAATTAGTTGATCTCTTTTTCGCAAAAAACAAAAACAATTGAAATCTAATAAAAAGTATTGGAAGTGCAGAAAGCAATGTACAAACATATAGCGCATAAAGAAGAACACTAAAAGTGCAAGAGTTAATACCATGTGATCACTCAACACATAAACAATCTCTTTCAAAAATTCGTGTAGATAAAAAAAACATTACTAACACCACAATCTTCATTTGATTTTTATACTTCGTTTCTGTGAAACTTTTAACATCTATATCAACAACGCCCGCGACAGGCATCACCTTCAACAGCAATGGTGTTCGGGCCAAGATCACCTTTTCAGTAGAGGAAAAAATCCTTCATGACTTTATTTTTGGTTCTATCCAGTGTGCTGCTTTTGGGGAGCTAGATTTTCCCCACACTAAAAACCAACCTTGTGTTTAAATTTTCCCTCGTGGAGAGCAAATTAAATAGGAACAATCTATCTATATAATACTAAAAGTCTATGGATCTTGTATGTTTGCAATCAGATTTCCGGTTTTCAACATCCGGTTGCGCATGTATAAATAGCAACGTCTTCAATCCGTTATTCCAATTCCGGAATTTTTATATCGCTTTTAATACAAACAATTTCATTTAATTTAATTAAATAGTTATTTATATATACAAATAATACATAGATTCATAGATAATTATAATATATATTATAAAATCTATTTATCTATGAATCTATTAATAATATGAAATATTACCCTATACAATTTATGGAAAGAAAACACCTCTCACTTTCCCTCTAATAGATTTCAACACTCCTACTCCCTCTGTTTTCGTTACGTACGCGAGAAATAGTTACGTGTATGTGTGAGAGAGAGAAAAAGAGAGCGATGTAAAACTGGATAGAGTTATCCCCCTTAACTAATGCAGACCTTTTTACTAGAGGGCGTTATTACAAAAAAAATTCTTTTTCTTCTTCCCATGTTTTTTAAAGTCGTCTGCTTACATTTCCAAACGGAAAGCTGAATCGGTAAATGCACACATTTCTATTACATTAAATAGTGTTTTCCTTACACAATGGGTACTGAATGTTTGCTTAAATTAAATGAAAAAAGTTACATTTTATTTTCATTTTCTATTTAAAAAGCCATTATTAACATGTGGAGAGTGTTTTTTTTATTATTCTTTCAACTAACAATTTCATTTAAAAGATGATATATCAAAATTTGAATTTAACTATAATAAGGATTATGATACCTGTTCAGTGCATATTTACCTATAAGTATGACCAACCACTTATAATTCAGTAACTGTAATTTAAAAAAAAATAACAATTATAATAAACAGAACGACTCATAGAAATCTATCTATATTCTTTTTTCATTTTAATATACTTTCATAGAAATGCTTCTGTTATGTAAAAAAAAACTATTTTCTTTATGCCACAAGTGTCACGCTCATACATGAATTCCATAGCTAATATAACGTACTGACCCAACGGGTCACGGGTGGTCTAGTATATATATAATGCCATTAGAACACTTTGCATTTGCATCAGCGAACACTCAATGCACCCCTTAAAATTTAAGAAACACATAATAGTTTGTAATAATATATAGAAAGAAATATATAGTAGCTAACAGACCGCCCGGGACATTTTTTTACAGATCTGTTTCCTTATGCAGAAAAAAAAACAGTTATTTTTTTTATGTCGATAGCGTCTCTTTTCGTGCATATATTCAGAAAATCTGAAATTCTTAGCTTAAATAGAAAAAAAATGCATGACAATATAATGCTTCTATTATTTCAAGTTAACTATATATATATATATATATATATATATATATATATATATATATATATATATATATATATATACTATTTTAAAGGGTAGCCCCTTTCGGCTGCACCACCTGCTCGAGTGTGCAAGGGCCGCATGAAGCCTTCAGGTGCGCTTGGATAGTCGGAGGGCGGATGGCCAAGCATGCAATCACCCCCCACGGGCTAACCGCCCACCGGGTCTCTACATTTGGTTGCCAACGTCAACAAGCCTCGACTTAACGTACCCCCATCCTAGGACCACAGGAACCAGAGTCAGTGACGACCGATCGGAAGACCATGTTGGCGAGCGTTCTAAAAGCCCTGTAAGATGTTCCTGTGGGCGGGAGTTTAAAGGCGCGGGGGGCCTCGGCGTCCACTATGCAATTAAACACCGCGCTGAGCTAAACCAGGAATGATTCCATGGGCCCGTAGGTAGAACTGCCGACTATCAACCTCGGCTAGGGAAAGGTGCTAGTCTAGCGCAATGGGGAGTTGTGATACAACGAAACAGTACTGTATGTTGTTTACTATATATATTTAAGCTTCCTCTCTTTGGTTAGAAAGTGTCATAAATGTATCTCACATCCCACTAAACTTAGCTATAAAGCGAGATTCGCTGTTTGTAAATAAACAAGCAGGTCGAGCACTATAAAAGCGGTGGAGGAGTGGTTATTTAAATGGACATTTGTTGAGATCATTTACGAGCAATGATCCCATGGACCCGTGGGTAGAGCTGCCGACCATCAACACGATTGCTGTAAGTTCAATCCGCGGCTAGGAGAAAGGGGCTAGTTTAGGCTGCATTGATGAGTTGGGATAGAACGAATCAGTATTGTATGTGAATGACTATATATATATATATATATATATATATATATATATATATATATATATATATATTTATATATGTATATATATATATATTTATATGTATATATATATATATATATATATATATATATATATATATATATATAAAATAAAAATTACAATTAAATTTACCAAAATGATCCAAGATGGTAAAATTAAAGTATATTACAAATATCAAAGAATTAATATTTATAAAATTATCTCAGCCAGATGTAAAAGCTCGATAAAACCAAATAGGAAATAGAGCTTATAATATGAGCAAATAGTTAATAAAATATGTTAAAAAACACTTTGAAAAATAGTTAAAAACATATTTAATCTGAAGAGGAAACACTAGATAAATGGATAGTCCTTAATCCGCGGAGTTTCGAAGAAATACTTTCCTTCACATCAGAGTGTAGGAATTAGCAAAATGCTATTATATATATATATATATATATATATATATATATATATATATATATATATATATATATATATATATAAGCACGCTTTGCAGTGTGGATTAGCGGTACAACTGTGGAATGTCCACAGGTCCCGCAATAATGGTCCTATAATATATATATATATATATATATATATATATATATATATATATATATATATATATAAGCACGCTTTGCAGTGTGGATTAACGGTACAACTTTGGAATGTCCACAGGTCCCGCAATGGTCCTATAATTTCGCGTCTTTGACGCGAATGAGTCGTTTAATAATTTCTTTGATTCAATTGAAAACCTTTTTTTATTCCAAGTACATGTAGCACTTAATAATATTATTGGCGGTTTGTTTTGTTTTCCTGCCCATCGGCAACCCGCCATGACATGGCTGAAAATCGATAATTTATTTTCATTTTGCTTCATAAAGATCTCCAATCGATGATACGTGACACTCTTCGATTCCTCTTCGCAACAATAATAATCATTCCATGAAATTCGATTAAGAAAGATGTGAATCGCTCAATGGATATCGCAGAAAATGCAATTTCTTACAGAACGTAAAAAGAAATAAAAACTATTTATCTTATTCGAATTATTAGAATGACGCACCAGGATTCTCGTATATATTAAATATTTAATTATTTCTTACACTAAAACGTTGTGTTTTGAACTATTAAAGTATTTTTCCAACGTTATTGATATCAATTTGGTTTTCTTTTATCGTTTGTGTTTGCATTTATGCTTTGAAAGATGACAGAATTCATAAATCTATGACATCACGCCGAAGTTATAATATGTTTTTTCTACATGGAAGTCACCATTTATCAAGGCCTGAAAGCCCCTCAGGGATAAGGGTTATTGCGTGTACAGTAATCAATGGGATAGTATCGTCGTAATCATTAGTATTGGAGATTTGATAGAGTATCTTACTTAAGAGAGTGGTTTGTCAGGAATTTGTTTATGTTGGACTTGAAAACATCCAAGTTGTAATCAGGTGGGAAACAGGCAAACGGAAGAGAGTTCCACAGTCGTGCACTTCTAAGAAAGAAGCTCTGCTCATGGAATCTACGTTTGGATTTAGGCACAGATAAAGAGTGGGGGAAATTAATGACAGTAGTTTCAGCCAGACGGGTGTTTTTCGTGAAAGATTGGCGATGGGGATCAGAGATTGGAAATCAGACGAGCACAGGCCATGGAAATAACGATAAAATTTTTAAATGCGATACTTTATGGGTAGGGATCTTTTTGAAGTTAATTTAATTTTATTTATAAAAGTTCTCCATATATGTTGAGCACGTTTGTAAAGATATTGTTATATATATATATATATATATATATATATATATATATATATATATATATATATATATATATATATATATATATATGGGAACATGCCACCAAAATGGACTGCGAAAATGCCCTTGCACATTTTAAATACATTTTAACTATTTTACATTGTAAATATTTTCTGAAGTGGACGCTTCACACAACGCCTGAAATGCGTTAAAAAATATTTCAATGATTTACAAAAATTATTACAATTATCTAAATAATTAAAAAAAAAATTAAAATTAAAATTATAGAATGATAAAATAATTTAAAAAATACATACGAATGATTGGTTATTGGTTAGGTCACTTATTTAAATATACACCTTGCTCTCAACCAATTATATATATATATATATATATATATATATATATATATATATATATATATATGGTCCTGGATATGACCTTAAACTATATCCAGTGGTGAGGCCCTAGCTTGCGGGCTTTGGGGAGTGTTGAGCCACCCTTTAATTGCCATTGCTCCCAGGTCCACTCTGACCCGGAGTGGTAGTAGCTGTTAGGGTCCCAACTATGGGTTAAATAGAAACCTTGAAAACAACAAATATATTCTGTTAAAAAAATTTTTCTTCAAAATCTTTGGATTCGGCATTAAATAACCCCAAAAGGGTTGATATGCCGTAAAACAAAAACAACCAACCAACCAATATATATATATATATATATATATATATATATATATATATATATATATATATATATATATATATATATATATATATATAGGAATGCCTCTTGGGTTTTAGCATGATTAGTCTTTAGGATCTTCCAGCAACGTTGTTGTATTTTAATAGCTTTCTCTATTTTCTTTTTTTACTATACATAACGCAATGTGATTTTATTTGTACATATTTTAGATTCCCATTCGTTTTTTTCTTCTCCAAAACAAATTCCTCGATACGGCTTTGATACAGCGAGGGCGAAATCGGTCAAGTGATTCCTCTATTTTTTTCTTTTCACTTCACCCCGTTGACTTTATTTAAAAACGTTTTTAATCATGACTTTAAGTCTTCCCCTCGTGATTGCGTTTTATATATATATATATATATATATATATATATATATATATATATATATATATATATATATATATATATATATATGTATATATATATGTATATATATATATATACATATATATATATATATGTATATATATGTATATATATGTTATTTTTAAAATGTAACTATCTACTGACACGTGTTTCGTCGTCTGCGACTCATCAGAGTGGCTGTATCTAGCGAGATACAGCCACTCTGATGAGTCGTAGACGACGAAACACGTGTCAGTGGATAATTACATTTTAAAAATAATATATATATACCGCTCCCCATGTGGGGGTACCAAATTGGTTAAAAGGGAAAATTATTCCCAACTCGCATTTAGGTAAAACTGCACTTTCGTAAATAATTGAATTCATTCAAAACATATCGCTAAAACCAAAACAAAACAACATCTATGTATATATATATACATATGTATATATATGTATATATATATGTATATATATATATATGTATATATATGTGTGTCAGGTCATGTCATATGCTACTGGTACCATGTAACCCAGTACTACCTGCCTCATGGTCGGATCACCGGTGACTAAACTGGTTCCCCCACATACTTGTTTGGTGAGGAGGGCGGCTAGTCTCCCTGGAGGATTAAAAACAAGACCTTCCAAAGGGCGAATGAACTCTTTTTCTGGATCAACGGCCAACTAGCACCGTGTATATTTGTGTGTCTGTATATGTGTATTGGGGTGGAAAGGGCTCCCGTAAGCCATGGTGAAGGCAACCTTTCTAGGAGAAGCAAATCTCTGATGTAAAAAAAACCATAAAGCGGGAGATCAGTACCCGCATTAAGCTGGTCTGCAGTTTAATTTGTTGCTGGCTATCTTGCTCTTGCTTGTTGCTGGATCTCAACATTTTGAACCGAGAGAGAGACTTAGCTGTCGTACAAAGCTAAGACTCTGTAACATCATCTTTGTATAGATACTCCCTCAGGCATTTGGACTCATGGATTTTAAATGTCTGAGGGAGTGGCACTCGTCTGACAAGACGTTGCAATCATCATCATATATATATATATATATATATATATATATCGTACACCGCTTCACTGGGAACAGACATCCATTTTATGATCATCTTCCCCCCCCCTCCAAAAAAAAGAAAAAAAAACAAGTGTCAGTTTCATTTATTATCCAATCGTTCTTTTGTTTTGGCCTTTACTGATATTTTTTATGATAGTTTTTGTCCTATATGTTTTTTTTTATTTTTATATTTATATCATTAGGCCTGTCGTCAGCGCAAAATATCCATACAAGCTAAATAACGTAAGTAACATCCCTATCGTTAACAATTCGATAAATTCACAATATTGGTAAGTTTTCTGTTTAAAACTTATCGACATATATTGGGCACCACATAATCGTACATAATCCACAATCATAAGTATAAATTATTTATAAGTTTTACAGCACAATATTAATATATACTAGCGGGACCTGTGGAAATTCCACAGCGACATCTTTCATATATAATATATTGCTGCTGGGGATTCTGTAGATATCGTCGTGGATCGAGCCACCGCGATATTATTGTATCCCTTTTGTTAAAATTGTAAAAGTATTTATCTAAGTAATCTGGTTAATGTAGTGTCAGAATAAATTCGGTAATCACGGTTTATCTCCAATCTATCTATGATATTTCCATTGTATGAACGCCCGGTCCGATCAGACACCCCATGATATCATTATACCATCTTTAATCAAAACAGATATTACTTTTGAATCCTCATCAGAAGACCAAGAGGGTATATTTTATTTTCACGCACGACTCAAAAGCGACATCATTTTTTCTTCATTTAATTTTTTTTATTTGCATTTTGTCTTCGGCGATCGGGATATCCTATTTATTAAAAAGAAGGATAGAATGTTATAATCAACATTAAATCAGCGTATCTATATACAAATCTTATGTTCGTAGTAGGTGATCACCTTCTACCCTACTTTTTAATAAATAGGATCTTCCGATTGAATAATTTAAAATCTGGAAACCGTGACACACGTGACGTTAAGGATATCTATAATCTAAATCTCATTTGTCTGTTTAAATGTATGTATGTGTGCATCATGTATGTATGTATGTATGTATCTATGTATGTATGTGTGCCTAAAATTTTCACGAGATCAGTATCGTTTTGAAGCCCGATCTTTCGGACGACAAATATCGAAAAATTGGCTGAAAACATTAATTCCTTCACCCTCAACTGGGCACTTTTCTACAAGGATAAATCGCTTTTTTCGCCGATATTTTCGAAAGTCATCCCCTCTTTTAGATAGACTAGCCTTAATTCATCACTTCCGGTTTGGCGATGTATGCAACGGCAAGGACGCCACGTTTTTTTGTTTTTCACATTCTTTTCTTCCTTCGCGGTACGGGTGCGAGCCTATCTGTCTACTACCACATATTTATTATTTTTTTTTGCTCAACACACACCTCCAAACTCTCGGGCAACGCCGGGCCTCCAGGCTAGTTAATATATAAATAGATAAATAGTGAGTCGAAGGGAAAGAGAGTAGGATGTTGGTGATAATAAAATATACCAGTGTGTGTGTGTGTGGGGGGGGTGAAAAGAACGAATGTATATGTATGTAAAACTGATAGATACTACAGGGTGACCCCCCTCCCCCCAAAAAACAGAGGACATTCAATTGTTTTTATGAGCATTTTACAGTCGACGGAGAAAAAAAGGTCAAAGACCCTAGTGTTTTGATGTGATGTTTTGAATATAATAAACTAGTTATGCCCAAAGTTTAATTTCATTCGGACAAAGCACTAAGAAACAGGGCCTAATTTGAGTTGGGACCCGTTATTTTGGGGTAACCCTGTATATGTAGGAAATAAATAGAAAACTACACATGTGTGTATGCGTACTCAAGTGACATTGAAAAAAAAAACGGAATGCATGCGTGTGCGCGCGTGTGAGTATGTGTGTCTGTGTGTGTGTCTGTGTGTGTGTTTGTCTGTGTGTGTCTGTATGTGTGTGTCTGTGTGTCTGTGTGTCTGTGTGTCTGTGTTTGTGTGTTTGTGTGTGTGTGTTTGTGTGTGTGTCTGTGTGTGTGTCTATGTGTGTGTCTGTGTGTGTGTGTGTCTATGTGTGTGTGTGTGTCTGTGTGTCTCTGTGTGTGTGTCTGTGTGTCTGTATGTGTGTATGTGTATCTGTGTGTGTGTCTGTGTCTGTATGTGTGTGTCTGCATGTGTGTGTCTGTATGTGTGTGTCTGTATGCGTGTGTGTCTCTCTGTGTGTCTGTTTGTGTGTGTCTGTGTTTGTGTGTGCAAATCGACCCATACGACGTCCGGCTCCGTCTACCTCCTTCTAGTTTTGACTGCAGCCCTAACACCGACCAGTCGACTGCTTCTTTGCTCTCCAACCCGACGAGAATTGCTTAAAACTAAACTGGCGTATATCCATTGAGGGCGTGGAGACGGGGAATGTCCACGCCAGCCTTCCCGCGTATTTTCCACGGACGATTGTTTGTTGATTGTTTGGAAATGCTGGAGTGGGGTCGGGAAAAGGCTCAGCGTAAAGAAAGAAATGAACAACTTGATTAGTAAAGAGGGAAGGGGGAGTGATGTAAAGAGGAAGAAAGAGATTGGACCAGGGGGGAGAGGGGGACGAATGAAGCGGGAAGTTAACGAGGAGAGATATAAACGAAAAAAAGAGAAAGAAAAAAACGGGAACGAAAAAAAAAAAGATAAAGAATGATATTAGGTTGGCGCAAAAATAATGCCGTTTTTTTTTCGCAGATATATATACGTCAAAACACGACGTTATTTTTTGCACTAACCTAATAATAAATAATACAATGAAAGGCAAGTATTCTGCTGCACAAGAAAGGTCTAAATCAACGGTGAGGTTTGTGTTACTATAGACATAGATTCGAAAAAGTTGTCAAAAAACAAATATATAACAAATAAATGTCATCAAAGGCAAGATAAGTTACTTTTCTACCTAACTGGATATTTTTTGTGTGTTTTTATTTAATGTAACATGTTTATTCAGCTCGTAAAACATACAGTGTTTACCGATGTATTGGAAAATTAAAAATGGCGCTGGACTCTCTGTTGAACACGGTTAGTTGGGGAAAATGAGTTAAAAATAAAAAAAAAATAATATATACAAAATACTGTTAAAAACTCGCTCAATATATGTTACCGTGACATAGGCTGACTTATATTCGGTGTGTTTGTAACAGTATTACGATGTTACTAGATAAGGCTGTCTGAAGAAGCCGGCTCCCTGACTTAAAATGCACCAAACATTGGTGTTATTCATACATTTTCCCCTTTGCAAAACTCAATCATATTCTGCAACATCAAAGCTAAAAACAACAATTTTCCGCTATAAAACAACCAGCTGACTACATGACCGTCTTCAAGTCCAATGTAAACAAATTCTTTATGAGCCGTTCCCCTTAAATATACCCATTTACCAAATTTACACTACTTATGATTCCTATGATATCATCCCATTGACTACTGTACACTATTTAACCCTTATCCTCGAGTGGCCACTGGGCCTTGATGAGTGGTGACTTCTATGTAAAAAAACCCCACCGGAAATAAACATTTGATGATATAACGTACTTGAAGGATAAAACCTTCCTGTTTATTTCTTTTTTGTAAATTAATCACGTGTTTCTATTTGCATATGAACAAAAAAAAAAATATCCAACAATATCAATAGTCATTCGGATCAAGATCACAGTGTGGTATCTGTTCTGGTGCTGCGCTTCACCTTTTCTGTCCTCGGTCGGTGGAGGAGAAATTCTTCATGACTGTAATATTTTTTTTTATTTTTGTTCCTATCCAGAGTTCCCCTTTTAGGGTAGCTGGATTTTCCCCACATAAAAACCTACATTGTGTCTAAGCCTGCCATCGTGGGGAGGCAAGTAAAAAGGAATATCAATAACCGTTAAAACGTATATAGGTGGATCTATAATAGAAGTTTTTCTAACTTATATTGTGCGCTCAGAGTGCGAGCGATTAAGAGGAGGTAACGTAGCAAATCTTGCAACAAGTCTGACGCTATGTATATAATTTGTTCTATGACTAACTCAAGACAGAAGTTCCTGGCGTGCCGCAACTCACAAAGGGGCTACAATTGCTAAATCCGCACGCAATGAACAACGCAAGAAAAAACGTGACATTAGAAAAGGCTGTGCAGTCAGCACCTCTGGTACAGAATGATCCCTCTGGTGTCTAACTTGCGGGAAATACTTCAGAGCTTGAATCGGACTAACAAGCCATCTTCGAACCCACAGCGCAAGTACATGAGTACGGATATCTTCGCAAGCGATGGACAATCATAGTTTTTTCGTTAAACGAATTTTCGTTTGTGCGCAGATACATTTTTTTTATTAAAATGCTGTTCGTAAATCGAGTTGTTCGTAACGAGAGACGTTCGTTAAACGAATTTTCGTTTGTGCGCAAGTACATTTTTTTGTATTAAAATACTGTTCGTAAATCGAGTTGTTCGTAACGAGAGACGTTCGTTAAACGAGTTTTGTCTGTGTTTAGAAAACGTGCTTTAAAAGGGAAACAGTAAAAAGAAACAAAAACAGATATTTAGAAAGAATATTAAGAATAACGAATTGATTATAAAGTTAGGGTTAGGGCTGGGGATAAAATAAATAAGGAAACATG
The DNA here is from genome assembly GCF_053919585.1 of Euprymna scolopes. Taxonomy (NCBI): domain Eukaryota; kingdom Metazoa; phylum Mollusca; class Cephalopoda; order Sepiida; family Sepiolidae; genus Euprymna; species Euprymna scolopes. The sequence goes on from NC_136522.1 coordinate 74,387,481, forward strand.
CAAGCAGGGGAGGGGGAACGAAAGTGAAGAGTCATGGAGGTCTAGATACAAAGCGTAATTGTTTTCGGTCGGTCCATTGATTATTGGGGAGGTTCCATTGTTGATTTTATCAATAACTACCAAGTAGACCTAATGAAAGGCGTTATTTTTGTTTCCTTTTTTTTTTTTTACAAAAAAAAAAAAACATGTTCTGGTTTGGGTTCGGGGTCTGGTATTCTTGTCTCTTCGTCAGCTTTTTTTTTTATTATTCTTATTATTACGATCAGGCAAGTGACGACGGTTTGGCGTAAGAGAAGGTTTTTCAGAACACATCAATCGATTTCCATATAAAAATGTGACGAAATGTCCGTGCGCATAGTCGTAAAAACACTCGCTATTTACACGACGATACTACACCCGGAAACTTTTATAGATACTTTCGTCGAAACACTCACACCTATTATTACAATGATCAAAGGCAGTATTTACATCAATGTAATTATTAGTGCAGTTAATGACTACTTATATTTATGACTTTACAACAGAACTGATGTCTTTAACGTTGTGATATAGAAAGTGTGACGTCTAGTGGCTAAAATATTCTTTTGCCACATATGATAAAGCAATTAATAAACATATAGTCTGTGCAAAACACAGCCAAATAACATACCCCTCTCCGCTGTGTTCCCGGTTTATTCTCATTATTCAAGCCCATCTCCCCCCCCCCCGAAGGTAACCAAACAACAACAGGTTATATATTATATGATAAATTTATTCTAGACTCCCCATCGAAGTTGTAATTTTCTACACCATGCTAAGGTCGCGTTTCTTCAGCTTCAAAAACTCGGAGACGATATCTTTCATAACATGAAAGATATCGTCATATTCATAACATAAAAGATATCGTCTCCGAGTTTTTAAAGCTGAGAGAAATAGTCCCTTCTACTACTTTTCCGTCTGACTCTAAACTCTAAACTAACTCAGCTATTATGAAGTTACCTCCTTACGCCATTATCTCCACATGATCACAGACACAAATCGGATGATCCACCTTCGTCACGTATTTTGTTTATGTTCTAACATTATTTTTCACCAAGTTAACATTTTGGGGGACTATTTTAACAGAAATACTTTTATCTGTAAATATTCATTAGCCTATGAGCCAAGCCCATACTCAAAAATATATTTATATACATATATATGTATACTTATAAATTTATCTGTCACACTTTTTTAAAAGATGGAATCGCCTGACCGTAGAAGACAGGATACAAGCAAGCAAGAAAGCAAGCAAAGTCTACATATTTTACATATAATACAACATTATTGGTTACATATGTGCATACATGTTTCAGTGAAATCCCAATTCATGGATAACACTTCATCAGACCAAAAAAGAATCGATATTAACTCCACGTGATCAAGACACAAATCGGATGATCTAGCTTCGTCACGCGAGTATCAATGAATTTACATCTAGGAAACTAATCTATACGACCATTATATTCATATATATATATATATATATATATATATATATATATATATATATATATATATATATATGAATTCACCTTCTATTCCATAAAGAAAAATGGAATCAGACAATACACAGAATTATATATATATATATATATATATATATATATATATATATATATATATATATATATATATATATATTTGTGTGTGTGTGTGTGTGTGTGTGTGTGTGTGTGTGTGTGTGTAGTATATGTGTGCTTGGTGTAGAGTGCGTGCTATACAAGAAATCCATACATATTAATATTCACATGTTCAACTACAACGTATGTTCGTATCGATTAGCTTTCCAAATAAGCAGATAATTGTCATCTAATTGATTTATTAAGCATCCATCGTTTTCTTGTCGTCCAATAATAAATATCGATCAGGATATCGGAAGTGTCTTGACCTCATAATGATCGCTGACTTCGATCAGGCATAAAGGGAAGGGCAGAACCCCGTTTAGTCCGGTTGAAGACGACGAACAAAAGTAAGGACATGTTGGTTTGAATTGGGATTCTCTTCACCTGAGCTAAAGCAACAAACGCGAAAGTTAAATCCATTTCTATGACATTATTCCGTTGACATCCCAGTTTCCGTTAGATCCCCGAAATTAAGTGACGATGAGACTGGTAAATGGGTGACCATTTTGGGATGCTGTACATGATAATGCTCTATGCTTACACTGGCAGTGTTTCTAATCGTCTGTATTTTGCAAATGGATTTTATAATGCTTTTTTAGGCCAGATGTTGTTGAGCGTTGCGCAACTGTTACTTCTTACCTTGTGAGACTAAACCGAGTTAAAAAAAGACATAGTTCAAATGCATCCACAACATTATAATTGCATTTCAACTATGCATTGATTAACTATTTTGTTATTGTTTATCTCAGTTTACGAACGGTGTATTTATTAATAATAGGCCTAATTAGGTACGTAGTCGTCGGACTTGTTCTGCAGCAATGGCTACGCAGCTGACAACTGCAGGTGTTCAATCGCCAAATGACAAAACATGATTCCATGGACCAAGAAATAAGACTGTCCAGCAGGTGATGTGTAATAAAGATTCATTTGTTCACTACCAAAGCAAGTTGTGGGATAATATCAAAAGGCGGAGATAGACTGTTCCCATCGCAATTGAGATTTAGTTCAAATTGAAAAAAAAAATCAGCTTTATTCGGTTATGAACGCCCCTGACCATCAGCACAAAAACCTGAAAGAGGGGCGAGGCGATCTAGAGTATATATTGATCCAAGTAATTTCCACTTTTTGAAACACCCCGGAAGTAATCGGGATTACTTAATCTGAAAATGTAGGTTAAAATATGAGAATATTCTTAAACCGATTTTTCACCGAAATAATTCATGCTAAACATTCTTAAATATAATAAAGAAAAATATCCGTAAACTGATCTCAACAGAAATAATTAATACTAAAATATTTTAAAATATAATAAATAAGAATATCCGTAAGCTGATATTTTACAAAAAAAAACAAACTTTAGCACATATGATGATTTGTTCTGGAGTTAATTTGGATGACGAACTCAAATTTATCACTAAGACCCTTAGTAATAATGGTTACCCCTGGGATATTGTTGAAACT
>NC_136522.1:74395584-74398084 GCF_053919585.1 Euprymna scolopes
TTGGATTCTAGCTGATGCTACCTAACTCATTTTTTGAAAGTTATATAATAGGCACAATACGTTAACAATAAGACAATTTAAGAGGGGAATTAATATTAATTAATATTAATTAATTATTAATTATTAATTAATTAATTATTAAATCATTTACTAATTTAATAAATAAGAAGTTAAAAGATAACCTTTACAAAACATTCAAATGTCTATGTATCTTATAGTGGAGTGCACCCTTAGCCCCAGAAAGAGGCTGTTTTCGTTCCGAGAAATTTGACTTGGTTTTGGGGCGGCATTCACCCCGGATCAGTTAAGTCGGATCCTTTCTAATAAATTCACCACATCTCACACGAACGCTGACCAAACCCGGGTATCCATCGCAAACTCTGACCCTATCGACAGCCAGTCACGAGTCCAGCAACGAACACCGTAGATTGTCAGACCCAGAATCAGTTCAGTATCCTGTCTAACCATTCTGAGCCAAGTTTCAAGATGGCCGTCGCATCGCTTCTTCCAGCCCAGAGGAGGAACCAACTAATGCATAATGAAATACATCATGTACGGTCTTTCAAAATGTGTAACTATGTATAGCTGTTGAAAATGTGTACATTTGAGCCTGGACATCTAAAGTGCGTGCATATGTGTGTGGCTTTTTAAAATGTATAAAATATGTATGAGTTACAAAGTGTTTTGATATATATGTTGTTTTTTAATATGTGTGTAGGGTCACTTAAAATGTGTAGACGTATGCATGTTTTTTTCTGTGTTTATATGTGTACATTTATTAATGTGTAGCGATCTGGAGATGTTTTTAATTGTATATGTGTGTATGGCCCTTTAATATGTGTAGATGTATGTACGATTTTTAATGTGTAGAGATGGGTGTATTTTTTATGTATATATGAGTGTAAGCCTATTTAAAATGTGCTGATGTGTGTATGCTTATTAATGGGTAGATGTGTGTATGCTTATTAATGTGTAGATGGGTATACGTTTTTAATGTGTAGAGATCTATATGTTTTTAAGGTATATAGGTGTGTTTGTGGCTTTTAAAAATATCCAGATTTGTGTATGTTTTTCTTTTTAAATGCGTGTGTTCTTTAGAAATGTGTAGATGTGTGTATGGCGCTCAGTGGTTGAAAATGTGTATATTTTGTTTATAGTCGTTTAAAAGACGAAAGTTAAATAGAGAAAATATCATAGCGACGTTACAGTCATGAGTGCTCTGCAGATTCCAAGGGAGGTAACAAACACACAAAATATAATGCTGCAAATAAATAAATACATAAATAAACAAATAATTAAATGATTTGAACGATGTTTCATGCGTACAAAATGTCTGATGTTTATATTATATGTAAAAAAACACACGCATTTTTTCCGCCATTTTTTTTTCATTTTTTCAACTGATGACGTCGACACCAAATTTATACGTCAGCAAAATTATATGACCAAAATATTCCACAAAGCAAAGTTGTTTTTTTTTTTTTACCAGAAAGCACACGCAAATAGACGATGATGATTGGTGCGTACGATGATGATGCTGGATGTTGTTGATAATGATGATGATGATGAGGGTGATGATGAAGAAAATAATAACAATAATAATAATAATAATAATAATAATAATAAACACTTACAGGTTTTAAAAAAAATGACTGGTCCATTTAATTACACTAATGTATTTAGTTAATAAATTGGGGGAATGGAAAAGAGGGGCCGGGATCAACTTATTGGTGGGGGTGGTCCACACAACTGTTACGTCACACAAAGACATATATTGAAATAATCACGGTTCAATAATAAGTTACTTAAAAAAAAAAACAATTTTCTTACAAAGGTTTTTATGTTTCTGGTGACGTTTTTTTTTCTGCTTTAAATGGCGTCAATTACAAAATGGCTACCAAAGACTTGTCATAATACGTTATTATTTTTTTCTGTCGTTCGATTACAGCAGAACATTCAAATAGTCTATTTTTTTTTTTAAATTTATAAGTAATATTTTTTGCTTCATTTTTTTTGTTGTTGCTTGAAATAGACATTCACGAAAAGCAAATAAATGATGACAGTTTTCTAAATTTTTTTACATGGAAGAAGGAACCCTGCACAAAGAAGTTGGAAAGAGATTAGAGAGACAAATTTTTTTTTTAATTTTTAAATTTCAGTATTTTTTATCGTTTTTTTTTTTTTTGTTTTTCTTCTCATTTTTTCATTCATTTGTCTATATTTTTCTTCCCTTGTTTCAGAACTGTGATGTTTTTTGTATACTTTTGTTGGCGTTGTATTGGAACTGTTTTAACTGATCTTGTTGACATTTATTTACGTCGGCGTTGAAAGAGACTGTTAAAGTCTGAGAGTGAAAAGTGGCCAAAACGGTTCCAATGAAGAATAAAAGAATAATGGAATTGGAAATTGAGCATTTAAACCGGCTACTTTTGAAAGAATGGTACACATTATAGAAATGTAAAGAAATACAATTGGAAGAAAATCGGATAAAAAAAAAAAA
>NC_136522.1:74400584-74408084 GCF_053919585.1 Euprymna scolopes
TCTGGCCTTCGTCAGGTGGTAACAGCGACGAATAGGAACTCTGAATCTCCTAACTGCATTCTCAGCAATTACTGCCGTCCATAGTTGTCGTCTCACCACGTTTTGGCCAAGTAAGCCTCTGGCCGGCTTTGGGTAGGATTGAAACTGCTATCTTCAGACAATGCTCACCTGGAACCATAGAGATTCAACAAGTATGAAAGGCAGTAATTGCTGAGAATGCAGTTAGGAGATTTGGAGTTCCTATCCCGTCGCGGTTACCACCTGACGGATGTCAGAGGAATAGGTGGCCGAAACGTCGTGAAACAACAACAACGAAACGGATTTGGGTAATAGTCCGCAATAAAATAAAATTTACAACCAGTAATGTTTTTTTGTGCTAATTATAGAGACTAGAAAATGAACCTTGAGTTTACTTTAAATAAATAAATAAATATTAAGATAGCTTCGTAACCCTCATTTCCCATATTTTGTTCCTTTAGCCATAAGCGATGTTTCTGACAAACCCCCCCCCCCACAAAACTACTTTTTTTGTCTGGCGATCTATACAATCTAATATTTGTAAATGGCTAGATTTTTACTATAAAATACTAATTAAAAAAATGTTTATTCTTTACATCAGGTGGATTTATGCAATGTCTGGAGCTAATTCTATAAAACAAATGTAAGGCTTCCCGGAATCTTATAATACAAATAAAATATAATTTCTCTTAAGTGCGGTTGATAGCACAAGGACAAAATGTCTTAACTACTGACAAAACGTGTTTTTTTATGGAACTACGGTATAGTTATAGAATTCGAACAACCTATTTTATTAGTTATTGTTTCATGTATTTTATAATATTTTATTAATTATAGACTCAGTAAACATAATAAAATTTATATATATATATATATATATATATATATATATATATATATAACCTTTAAATCACTATTCTAGAAACATGCGAGGACTTTTAATAGTATATATATAACAGTATATATATATATATATATACTTATTTTTAACAGTATATATATATATATATATATATATATATATATATATATATATATATATATATATATATGTATATATACTTAGTTACATTTTTTTGGGAAAAAAGGATTCCAGCAGAGTTCACTATTATGAGGGAAAATTCCGAAAATAGTATTTTATTTACAGAAAGTTAGGTGCGGAAAGTTATCGATACCGTCGGTTTCAAACCTGATAATATTATCAGGTTTGAAACCGAGAGCACCGATGACTTATCTTATCTGAACTTTCTGTAAATAAAAATATTTATAATACGCTCTTATTTTCGGAACTTTTCCTTATAATGAAGAGTGCTTAATATGGGTATCTAAACCGGTCCCCTATTATCAGCTTTGAAATCGACGATACGGTTGACTTATCTCATCTAAACTTTCTGTATATATATATATATATATATATATATATATATATATATATATATATCGATGTGTGTGTTTGTGTCTGTGTGTTGCAATTATAAATGCGATTTTAAAAAGGTGTTTGACTATTAAATATGTCTCAATTGTATTGACTTTATAAATTTGTCGAATTAGACCTTATTTTTCGTCGGATAATAAAATATCGTATTTTTATTGGCTAGAAAATAAATATATATACAAGCATATGTACATATTAAAGATGAGGTTTTCTTAGTAAATAATTTTAAGTGATTAAAATAAAAATTAAGACTCCTCAATACACCTTTTAAGAAGCAATATAAATCGATACTTCAATACAGTTTAGTGAAATTACAAAATGACTCTTAAATACACTTTTGGTACTTGTGCAGAATTTGAACCAGGCGTCATATTTCGACTTTGTTCGGAACATGACGTCAATCGCCGGCTTTCACCGAGCGTCGTCGATTATCAAAGCGTAACAACGTTACTCAAGGGAAACACTGAAGTAAACATTTAAATATAATAAAATCACAAGAAAACAAATATATAACGAAAATGAATGGAGTACTACTGCCACATCTGGGCAGGAGCACCAAATAGACTTCATAACTTTGTGGGGGATGCACTTTTCTCTTACCTGCAACCCCTCTCCCACAGAAAAGACGTTGCGAGCCTGTCTTTGTTTTATCGTTATTTCCATGGCAAATGCTCGTCTGAGCTCCAATCTCTGATCCCTCCTCACCAGTCTTTCACGAAAACGACCCGTCTTGCTGAAACTACTGTCAATAATTTTCCCCACTCTTTATCTGTGCATAAATTAAAACGTAGATTCCATGATATATATATATATATGTATATATATATATATATATATATATATAGTACATATTGTTTTTAACCAATCTGATTTGGCAAAAAAAAACCCACAAAACTAATAAGCAAACCAATTCTTTTTTGTGTTTTACATATCTTTTTAACAAAGGGACGAACACTTAGTTACGACTGGCTCAAATTCTGCACAAATGCCACACTTTTTAACAAGGAGTATAAAATGACACTTAAATACATCTTTGAATAGGAGTATAGAATATGTTATGAAGAGTTAAGCCGTGAGACGCGGCTATACAAATCCGACGTTATTGTAGAACCTAATTCAATATTGTTATTATACGAAACCGGCGTGGTGTATGTAAGAGACAATTAAGCACATAAGACAATCATTCTAAATATTGATATTATTATTATTATTGCTTTAAGATACCGATTTGTTTATAAAGATGACATAGATAAAAAAAGATGACGTAATAAAGAAATTGCACACTGCGTTAATAAATATATATTAGTTTTATGTACATTTTATAAGTAATTATACATATATATCTATTTATATATACATAAATTATATATATATATATATTAATATGATTGTGGATATCACATTTTTTATTGCTTCAGTATGAATACACGTACATATGTGGATATGATTTTATAAGTATATAAAGACAAGGAATACATGTATATATACACATTATATAATATGGCTGTATGTTACACACAACCTAACCACTGCATAGGCATTGTTATGTTTATGAAGTTCGTACTTTAGTTTTTAATTCAATCACTATGAGAAAGTAAATATCCGCCTTCTTTGAAAACCAACTTATAATAATTATAAATTTTGATTAAGAGGTCTTGCTCGAAATATCAAGAGAGACATCTCTATCAATATATGACAGATAATACAGATATTTTGATCGCCGTCGTATAAAGATCTGTTTACTTAATATTTTGTTCATTTACTGTCGCTTTTATGTTGTATTATCAATATATAAAAAATAGTTTGTATGCATAATTATATATAAGTATATTAATTTTTGTGTGTCAGTATATTTTTGGTATACGAGTATGTAAAAAATTGTAACAGTAAAAATTGTTTTTGGTCTCTCTTTTTCATAAAACATCCCCAAAAAGATATTGCAGAGTTTTACACAAAATTGATTCGAAATTCAGTTAATATCTCAGACGTTTTATTTTAATAACCAGTGAAATACTCTCAAACCAAATGACCAAACTCTCAAACCAACTTACATTTCAATAATAACGCGAAGAAAAAGAAAACATTTACCACAAAATACAAAGAGAAAGAGTTTAAATTCGTCTAGACTCTCAAACCAGGTTCACCGATGAGAAGAACACTTATACCAAACATTACAATGATAAAGATTTCAAAGGTTTCTATTTTTCTTGGTGGGTTAGGTTTAGGGTTGGGGTTGGAGTTAGGGTGAGGGTTTTCGAGAAGAAAAGTCAATACTTTTGTTTGTGTTGTCTTCGTAGTATTTTGTATTTAAAATGACAAAGAAGACGTAGACACTATGCCTGAAAGAATTACATATTAATTTTCTATTTTCTAGTCGATCAAATTTGAAATTGAATTTTTACTTTTTTTTTGTTCGTTTTCTGATTTTGAATTTTTTTCATCGTGTTTGTTTTTTTTATATCGTTTTCTTTTCTTTTTTAATTCCTTTTCAGAGCATTAAAACCTGTTCGCTGTTTTTCCTTTATTCAAACTTGAATATAACTAAGCAGAGGGTTTGTTAAACCCCAACGAATAGTTTTATTTTAGTTTTCCAATATTTTTTTTTAATTTTCAAATATTAACAATTTGAAAATTTCAATTCATTTTTTTAAATTTTTCAATATTTTTTTAAAAATAATTTTCAAATAATTTGAAAATTTTAATTCGTTATTTTTAGGAAATGTTACAATTCTCAGTATTCTTTGTAAATAAAAACAAAATAAAGACCAACAATTTTTTCTCATATTTTGCAAATCAATATTTAAAAAAAAAACAAATCTAACACCGACTGAAATGGGTAAACAGACTCGCACATTTGAAAACAGACGGTGATTAACAGACTTAAAAACTACAAACAATATATTTTTTGTTCGTATTTAGAAGTTAGACTTTTAACAAGGTACGTTTTTTTTAATATAAATTGGACAGGTATTAGGATAAGTTTAACAAATGTTAAAACCAAGAAGAACAATAACAAATAATTAACTTTTAATTGGAAGATGTAAAAAAAATATCAAGTATAAATTTTTGTTGAAATGTTTTGTAGTGGGAAATTACTAATTAATTCGCCATCGAATTACATATATTTATAGGTTTTAAATTTATTTGATGTCAAAAACTGTTATTATTCACGCACTGTTCTCTAATAACTACTAGACTGTATATGGCAAATATATTTGGCATGTTTGATCACGTTTAGATTTTTTATATACAGGGTGTCCATAAAGTTCGTGTGCACTTTAAAAATTTATAACTTTATTTATATCCGCGATAGAAATAATCTGTAAAAAATGTTATAAAGTTTCATGTATGTAGTTTTAAGTATAGTTATTGAATAATTTTTCACCACAAAATTCGTAACAATTTTTAGATAAGTAAAAAATAAGTAAAACATATTTTCTTTTGTTTTTCAGAATCAATTTGATCCCATGGCTTCAATTGAGGAAAAAGTAAACTGTGTCCTTTGGTTTGGCTGAATTGAAATCTACTATTGCTGTACAAAGGAAGTTTAGAATTGAATACAATAAAAAAGCGCCTCACAGGAACACCATTGTTAAATGGATGAAAAAATTTAAAGAGACAGGCTCTGTCCATGATAAACCACGGCCTGGAAGGCCATGTGTCAGTGACGAAAGAGTTGCTTCCATAGAAGAATCCTTTACTGCAAGTCCAAGAAAGTCTGTAAGACGGGCATCATTGGAGTATCATTATTTCTATTGCAAATACAAATAAAGTTATAAATTTTTTAAAGTGCACACGGACTTTATGGGCACCCTGTATATTCATGAACATTGTTATAAATTACGTATGCGTTTTTATTAAAAGTATAACATCGTTCAAGAATACCAGGTAAATACAACAACTATTCAAAAAAACTAACTTTAAAAGATTTATTATCGTTTTATCTCTAAGGGCAGATAAGATCTATACACATAGGTAAAAAAGAAATTACTTGGTGTTTAATTGATTTTCACGAGAGCAAGGCGTAGCACAAAACCGGAAAGTGGCGAAAGCAAATTGAAATAATGATAAGAATGAACAATCGTTCATATCAATTATAGCCGGATGTGACGTCAACACTTTGAAAACAAAAATTTTTCCCAGAAACAAGTTGGATTTGTTTCGCCCGCGAAACCACAGTAGCGAAAAAAAAAAAAAAAAAAAAAAAGAAGAAAAATTTGCAAACAAGCTGGGAGCTGGGAGCAAAGTGTAGCATCTGTTCTGATACTCCACTTTACCTTTTCTGTCCTTGATCAGAAGAGGATAAATCTTTCTAGACTGAGGCATTTTTAATTTTGTTCAAATCCAGAGTGCCGTTTTTGGGGGTGCTGGATTTCCCCACATTAAAAACCGCCCTTATGGGGCGGCAAGTAAATAGGAACAATAATGAGTAAATTTTTTCTGGTTAAATAATTATGGATATATATATATATATATATATATATATATATATATATATATATATATATATATATAATGTATGATATATAATATATGACCTTAAATTATATCCAATAGTGAGGCCCCAGCTTGCGGGCTTTGGCGAGTCTGGAGCCACCCTTTAATTGCCCTTGCTCCCAGGTCCTCTTTGACCCGGAGTGGTACTACCTGTTAGATTCCCAACTATAGATTAAATAAAAATCGACTTTAAAAAAATATATATTCTATTAAAAAAATTTTCTTCAAAATAACTGGATCCAGCATTAAATAAGCTGAAAATGGTTGACATGCCATAAAGCAAAAACAACCAACCAATATCTGAATATTATTTTTTTTTTTGCGTTTTTCTCAAAATTGTTTAAGTTGGATCCATAAGTTTTTTTAGCTCGCCAAAGAAACTTATGGATCTCTTATATATATATATATATATATATATATATATATATATATATATATATATATATATATATATATATATATATATATAATATCTTAATAAATTTATATAAATATATTCGGTATTCTTTATAGATGAAAGGAACACTGCCAGCAAAGATAAAATACTATATTAAAACTTACAGCTTTTAATACTTAGAAATTTATTTGTATTATCTTTCAAAAACACCGATTTTTATTATCGATTATGAGTGATACTCGATGTTGCCCGGGATTGATTGAGGATTTTTTATTTGCATCGACATTCCCAAAACTATCCATTTTTTCTAACCAAATCGCTTGATTTCCTGCTCTAGTCGGGAGCCCATCGCGTGACTTAGTCCATAGTACATTGTAATCTACATTGCACTGTAGAGAGTCTTCTGTTTATTATATAGAGTTATTTTACATAAAAGCTTGAATTAAAGTTTAAAATACAAAAGTCAAGTATCATGGTTAAATTGTGCTCTAAACAGAAACATTCATTTCGAACACGTATTTGTTTCATCAAAGAACCTACTGTTTATTTTATACGTCTACTTGTGCAGTGATAGAACTTCTCCACTTGTGATGTTAAGCTGTATAAGGATGTTAACTTTGGTATAAAAAAGACTGTTCCTTCTTTAATCGGATATTTTCGATTATCGATTTTGTATAGTTATTGGAAACATTTCGATATAAACCTAGACACATTTGTACGTTTAAAAATAAATCAACTCAGACATTCGTTTTGGAATCTATAAGGAACATTAAAACAGCAACACACTCACAGACAATGTTTGTATATATAAGTTTAGATTAATTCATTACTATTTGAAAAAATAGATGATAAAGTTATTGTTAGTTAAATTATGAATTTGAAATATATTCAATATTTATTGATTTTAATTTCGCAAAAAAAAGAAAAATTGATGTAAAATCTTTCTTTTTATTTTAAAAATCAGAAAACATATTTGTAATATTATTGGCCATATTATCACGAAAAAAAAAACGTTCGAGATAATCCAATATTAAAATTTGCTTGCTTCCATACAAATGCATAGTTAGACACAAAGTCGGTTTTTAATGTGGGAAAATCCAGCTCCCCCCAAAAGGGGCAACCTGGATAGGAGCAAAAATAAAATTGTCTCAGT
>NC_136522.1:74413084-74418084 GCF_053919585.1 Euprymna scolopes
TATAGATATGTGTGTTATGCGCCTGACAGATAGAGAAAGAGAGAGAGAGAGAGAGAAAGAGAGAAAGAGAGAGAGAGAGTAAGAGAGAGGTTATGCGTTTTACCCATAACACGTCGCCCTTTTTAGTGGCGTGAGAAAAGAATTTTTTGTCGTCTATTTTAGTCCCACATGGCTTAAGGCCGTGCAAAAAAAGGAGCACCTCTGTTTGCATCGGGCAAAGAGTGTATATTTATATGAATGTACATGTGTGTAGATATAGATGTGTGTATATATGCACGTAATTTCGTGTGTCTTCCTGATTCACCAATCTCGAATAGATAAGTTAATCATTAGTTAAATTAAAAAAAAAAAAATAGCATTTCCATTGGCGTAAATAAGGGGAAAATATTTTTATGTTTTTTTTTTTTTTAATTTTTCTTCGGTTAATAAATTATTAATTTTCCTATATTAAGGCTGGTCCCAACGGCCGTAATTCTCATCACCGTAGCGGTTCCCACCGTCATTATTATAATTTCCGGTATTATAATTTCCAGTATTGTAACTTCCGGTATTATAACTTCCTGTATTGTAATTCCCACCACTACTGTGGTAGCTGTTATCCTGTCCTCCCCATTGGCTTTGAGGTTTGCTCATCTCTAGGTTCATCCCAGTATCATACTCTCCGGCCTTCTCCGTCGAGGCCCCGCCTCCGTAATCTTGTCGGGCATCAGCATTGTATAAACCCCTGTTTTCAGTAACGGGGGTTTTCATCTCTTCGTTTTCGAATGGGGTATATTGGTAGGCCTTGCTGAGATAATAGAGAGCAGGTGCGTAGAGAAGGTTGCTAATGCAAATAATAATGTTCAGCGCCAGAAAGCCTATTGAATGAACGATACTTCCGGCCACGATTGGGCCAATAGCATAAGCAAGCGAGTAAGATATATCCGCAATGGCGTAGACGCTTCCGTAAACGGAAACGTGCCTGGTATCCACGAGGTAACCGAGTGTTGGTAAGAGTGCAGTGTCCACACAAGCGATCCCAAAACAAATTCCAGCGATGGGCAGGATCAAAACGGCGAATTTCGTCGCAAACGGTATAAAGAAGCAAGAAGCTCCCTCCATTGCGAGGCCGGCGGCGGCAAGGATCCACAGTTTGTTCGGGTGTCTCTCCGCGTATTTGACTGTGATATAGACGCCGGCAATATGTGGCAAGAAAGCGGGTAGCCAGATGAAGCCCATCTCCCATTCTGAGGCGTTCATCGTATCCTTCATCCACAGGGAGATGGTCGGTTCTAAGAAGGCGAGTGAAACGTTGGCCATAGCAAGGGCCCCAGCGCAGTTAGCAATATAAGGATCCATGAGTAGTTTATAAATAGGGGTCCCTTTGACTCTTTGGTCCTCGGGAATCTTGGATCGTTGACTTCGCACAGGTTTCATCACAAGAAGTAAAAGAAAGCCATCAAGCAGAGAAATAGTAGCTAAGAAGAGGAACGGAACGATTTTGCCACACAATTCGTAGAGTATCCCACCAAAAGGTGGGGCCACAAGACAGCCGAAAGAGATGAAAGCTAGTGCGATTCCTAATGCACGACTCCGCTCTTTCTCTTCTGTATAACGATCAGCAATCATAGCTAGGCCTGAAGTGTCGGCAAAAGCCGAACCTAAGCCTTGTAGACTCCGTGCCATGAACAACACGCCGTAGCTCTCCCCAAAGGCGAACACAGCCGTCGACAAAAAGATGATAATGAGCCCGATCATCATAGGCATATCATATCCGATCCGATCAATAAGGGCCCCCGTAAAAGGGTTGACCATCAGTTGGAGAATGGCTTTAGAGGCGAAGAGAAATCCGATGGCGCCCCCTTCGTTTCCGTAGTCGTGTGGTGGGGGCGGTAATATGGTGGTTGAGGGGTCGGCTATAACCGTGTACCAAGCCCCGGTTGTATTGGGCCCTGTTGCGTTTTGCCAGACTCTAGTGTAACGTATCGGAGCTTTGGTGGTCGTAATTGGAATGTCGCTTCCCCCTATGTTCATATTCCGTAGATAGTTTGGAATGATCGGTACAATGACCATGTATAACATGTTGTCGAGCAACAGGGCGACGCAGACGATAATCAGCACCAGGCGTCGCTGCTGGTCTGGTTCATGAATTTTGGCATTGGCACGGTCAATCAGCTCGAAGGATTTGTCCTTGAGGAAGTAAGCTAGCTCCATTTTGAATGTTTACGTTGAGGGCAATAAAAAGAGGGTGTTTTGTTTCTCTCCTGTCAGCTGTTTGTGGCTCGTTTGTTTGATTGGCTTAAAAGTTCAAGCGAATATTGTAAAAAGCGGCGATGATTGTTAAATGTCAACGTATATCTGCTGTTAACTATTGAGTGTTAACGTTTCAGACTGTTAACATTTGGCTATTAACATTTGACCGTTAATTTTTTTTTATTATAATAAACATTTAGTTGTTAACGTTTGAGCGTTAACGTTTAACTGTTAGTTCTTGATAGTTACCGTTTGATCGTTTACAGGTTACCTTTTTCCGTTTGACTGTTAACGTATGAGTGTTAACGATTAACTGTTAATATTTACTGTAAACGTTTGATCGTTAACTGTTTACCTTTTCCGTTTAAATACAAATATTGTTTATTTCGTTCTAACAACTGTTTCTCGTTTTGTTTGCCTTTTTTGTTAGTTTAAAAAATTAACAAAATCTTTTTTGTGCAATGATATGTTTCAGTCTTTCTTGATTGTTCGAATAGAAGCCGCAATTGTTTCTTTGCGAATATTTGCGATTGTCGGTTGTGTATTTAAGCTTTCCTCGTTGTTCTTGCGTATGTCCTTGAAATAGGTATCCTTCAAAATAAGGAATTGTTTATTTTGATAATGTGTTACTTTAAAGTCATCCAAGAGTGATATGTTCTGTTTTAAAACGTTTGTTTTTTATATCACTTTATCTGGTTTTATTATTTTTTGTTATATTTTATGACAAGAACTCTATTCAAGTTCAGAATTTAACAGGCTGAAGCATACAATGTTAATGTGTCAGAAGTTTTGAAATCCGCCAAGAAATGAGTCTACGAATGAAAATTAAAATAATTTCAAATAAATTCAAATTAAAAGAAAAAAACGGAAAAATAGAAAAAAAAGAGAAAAATGGCAACGGTGAACTTTCTAGTTTTATAATTCAAATGTTCAAAACGTCTCCTCGTGTTCGTCTTTCTTTTATTTTTTATTTTTCTTGTTTTGTAAATAAATATATATTGTATGATATATGATGATTATATCATTAACACCTTTTTTTTTTTTTGAGAAGCAAAAATTAATTTTCTTTCTTTTTTAAAATATTTGTTTTTCGTTCACCTTAACCGGGTTACAGATGATATTGTTGTGATTTTTTCGTTTTTTCTTTTTGCTTGTTTTTGTTTAATTCTTTTAAATCTTTTTTTTTTAATCGAAAGAGTCAAAAAAAGTCTATTAAATTCTTTTTTGTTTCAAACTAAAGTTGTATGTAGGTATGTATATGTTATCTGTGCCGAGTGTGCAGTATAGCTTATGGATCTTATTCGATGACAAGACGGTTTTTAGTAGAAAGCTTTATAAGGGGTTGCCTCCCTTTGTTTCCGTCTGCTCGCTGCCGAACTTACTCACCAGGTGGGGCCTGCATCAAATCCTTTTCTGTATACCAGGTAACCCAACTGAGAGAGCGACCGGAGCAGTAATGCCTGATAGTCCTGATCCCCCTGCAGAGCAGAAGAAACGATAACGTTATTTAAGAATCGTCTTTATATATATAGGTATAGATATATAATAGAAGTAATAGGATAAATAAATATATAAATAGATAGAGATAGATATTTGGAACTAATAAAATAGTTTTTTTGTGTATGTATGCATGCAAATGACATAATAAAGGTCTGCGTATTTATTTTATGACGGGTGGAAATTTGCAAAAACGTCCGATTCATTAATCCGTCTTGTCCCTTAATAATTAGATCGTAAATTTTCATGCAACAGAAAATAATTGTGAGCTTCTATATACGATTATTATTATTATTATTATTATTATTATTATTATTATTATTATTATTATTAAATAGTTATAGCGATACTTATACAAAATATAAGATGCGCATATATGTATATCAATAGGGGCTGACATCTTGTATTTTTCTAATAAGACAAGTAAAACCGATAAACTTTCTTAACTAACATCTTAATTAATTGGCCAATTATTCGTATATGTACAAAGTATTTATGATATATATATATATATATATATATATATTCATAATAGGAAAATTAGTACTAAAATTATGCAACATATGCATATATATATATATATATATATATATATATTGTTTTAACAAACGTCAAGACATCAAGGATTGGATTGATAGCAACAGATTACAATTGTTTTATTACAATTGTAACGATGAAATCCACTATTTGTTGCTATCAATTTATTCCTTGATGTCTTGGTTTTTGTTAAAACAATATATGAATGCTCAATTATGAAATATGATAATTTTGTAGCTAACAGTTTTAGTCATCTCATTTTGGCTTAAAACATTATTGGTATATGAACGATTACTGAATTTGCAATTACATAAACCCAGTAAAATTCGGAATACTATACATAAGACTATTTATATATATATATATATATATATATATATATATATATATATATATATATATATATATATATGAGTATATATATATATATATATATATGTATATATATATATTTGTATATTTTTACAGCAAGTCATTATTCAAGCACGTCTGATTGAACACGACTAAATACTTCTTTTTGAATTCGCCGAGCGGTTTTGAAAAGAATATGACCAAAAACA
The DNA here is from genome assembly GCF_053919585.1 of Euprymna scolopes. Taxonomy (NCBI): domain Eukaryota; kingdom Metazoa; phylum Mollusca; class Cephalopoda; order Sepiida; family Sepiolidae; genus Euprymna; species Euprymna scolopes. Next base: position 74,417,911 of record NC_136522.1, read on the forward strand.
ACTACTGGGCGCCATGATATACAATATGCCATCGAAATAAAAAAAAAAAATACCACTCGGCGAATTGAAAAATTATCCAACAAAATCGGAAAAAAACTCAGTCGTGTTTAATCAGACGTACTTGAATATATATATATATATATATATATATATATATATATATATATATATATA
>NC_136522.1:74423084-74425584 GCF_053919585.1 Euprymna scolopes
ACTAGCATTTAGGTAAAATAAATAATTGAATTCATTCAAAACGTATCGTAAAACAAAAACAAACAACATATATTATACATACATATATATATATATATATATATATATATATATATATATACATATTATTATTATTATTATTATTATTATTATTATTATTACTATTATTATTAAATTTATATGGTCGCAACACTAGACATGCTTATATTTTGGACTAATGGTCGGTTAAAATCTTAAGTTCTTGACACGCGACTTTTTGTCTTAACTAAACTTTAGCATGTCTAGTGTCGTGACCATCTAATTTTGTTTATATTAATAAAAAATATGGTAGCTCTTTTATTAAGCATCTTAATAGCCTCGTTAAATTCATTAATTATCTCTCTTGAATAACTTTTAACCTGGTCCACACACATACACACACACGCACACACACACACACTCACACACACACACACACACACACATATATATATATGTATGTATATATATATGTGTGTGTGTGTTTGTGCACTGTGTGAATAGGTATATATATGTATATGGTTGCTATTTGTATTTGCTGAATTAAACAAGTCGCCGTTTACCACGTAACGCATCAAAGCAGACATAACTGAGCAATGCAATAGAAATCAATAAAAATAAAAAGAAATAGAGATTTAAAATAATTGACGTTCGATTTCTGTGAGATTTCATGACATTAAAACAGCAATTTATATTCGTTTCATTTCATAAAAAAAAACTAAATAATGCAGACAATTTTATAGCTTTTGGGCTTCCATACATTTCTAACATTCTCTTAAGTTTCATATAAAATATGGACATAGGTTCTGCCTTGTTGTTTTTGGTCCCCCGACAAAAGGAGGGGGGACTTGTAAATTCACCCTTGTCTGTTTGTCCGTTCGTCTCTCCGCACTTTTCTAAATAAGTACGCCTTGGATTTTTTTAAAAAGTTTTGCACGAACATTAAACATGATATGAGTAAAAAAGTAACAGAACGGATTTTCCGGGAAAACTCCGGTTGCCTCCCATGGAGTGCATTGGGGTTAAACTGGCTAAAATTGACACTTTTATGATTATTAAAACATTGATGCCTTGCATTTTCATTAAATTTTCTGAAAAGTTGTAACTAACTGATTTCTATATAATTTTATTTGTCTATACTTCGCGATAACTCTTCGCTGTGCCCCAGGGACTCTTTTAGGATTAATAAATAAATAAATAAATAAATAGATAAATAAATACATAAATGAATGAATAAACAATAAATGAATAAATAAATAAATAAATAAATAAATGAAAAATAAATGACTAAATAAATAATTGAAGAAATATATGAATAAATAAATAAATGAAAAATAAATGATTAAATAAATAAATAAATAAATAAATGAATAAATAAATAAATGAAAAATAAATGAATAAATAAAAAAATTATTAAATGAATAAATGAATAAATAAATGAATAAAAAATGAATGAATAAAAAATAAATGAATGAATAAATAAATAAATGAAAAATAAATGAATAAATAAATAATTGAATAAATAAATACATTAATAAATAAATAATTGAATAAATAAATAAATGAATAAATAAATGAATAAATAAATTAATTAATAAATAAATAAATGAAAAATAAATGAATAAAAAATGAATAATTTAAAAAAATAAATGAATAAATAAATAAATAAACGAAAAATAAATGAATAAATAAATGAATAAATAAATAAATGAAAAATAAATGAATAAATAAATTAATAAATGAATAAATGAATAAATAAATGAATAAAAAAATGAATAAATAAAGAAATAAATGAATAAATAAATAAATGAAAAATAAATGAATAAATAAATAATTGAATAAATAAATACATGTATAAATAAATGAATAAATAAATGAATAAATAAATGATTAAAAAATTAATGAATAAAGAAATAAATGAATAAATAAATAAATAAATGTAAAATAAATGAATAAATAAATGAATAAATAAATGAATAAATAAATAAATTAAAAATAAATGAATAAATAAATAAATTAATAAATTAATAAATGAATAAATAAATGAATAAAAAAATGAATGAATAAAGAAATAAATGAATAAATAAATAAATAAATGAAAAATAAATGAATAAATAAATAATTGAATAAATAAATAAATAAATGAATAAATAAATTAATTAATGAATGAATAAATAAATAAATAAAAAATAAATGAATAAATAAATAATTGAAAAAATACATGAATAAATAAATAAATGAATAAATAAATAAATGAATAAATGAATAAATAAATGAATGAATAAATAACTAACTGTTTAAATAAATAAATAAATAAATAAATGAATAAATAAATGAATGAATAAATAAATAAATGAATAAATGAATAAATAAATGAATAAATAACTAACTGATTAAAGAAATGAATATATAAATAAATGAATAAATAAATGAATGAATGAATAAATAAAAAAAATGAATAAACAATAAATGAATAAATAAC
>NC_136522.1:74435584-74450584 GCF_053919585.1 Euprymna scolopes
AGAGTGCACTTCTTCTAGGGTGCTGACTTCTTAATCTCACTTTCCGACACTGGTGTCACATCTTGCAGTGGGAGAGAAATAAACAACCTAAAAATATACAATATAGTCGAGAAGGCTCAGGGAGGCGGGAAATCCGAAGAGGGAGAACATTAACCAAACTGACAGGTACGAAGTGTACGTGCACTCTAGAGCAGACTTATTGTGACGCGGACGCCCGTATGCAAATGCCGAGCCGTGTGGGAAATGACGTCACTGTAAGGAAAAAGAAAAAACTATAAAAAAAAAGACTGTGTGCACAGACGAATGGAGAGTCAGAGAGAAGCATAATCACTTCCTAGAAATAAATAATAAGTACCTGTAAATAAATGTCGTTATTGCAATGGAAGAAAGTGAGTCGCGTTATTACTTGTCCTATGTTCCTTGCGAAGTATTCTGCATACAACGTGTTGGGTCCCGGATGCCTATAGGTTAACGCGTGTGTAAACGTCTGCTACATTATACAGATGGTCGTTGCTATCGGGAAATAAATAAGTGGATGTTGCGATAGCAAAAAACTGTTTGCAATGGATAGCGAAAATGTTGGAAAATCCTGAGAATCTAAGGAGACTCGATGTCACTCAGACTACAGGGAACATCGCAAGGTAAATCACTGCCTAAATAAAAACGGTGAGCATCACAGTATTCCAAAACACCCATGTTCCAACACGCAAGCTACAATGTCGCAACGCACCAGTTAAATAAGTTGATAAATTCATATATCTGGGATACTGGATCACAACTGATGGAAGATACACAACTAAAACAACAAAGTCGCAGCCAAAGTCACCTTCAAGATATTGTCATCAATCAGGACCAACAAAAAACATTAAAATAAACATCAAATTCAGAATGCTCTGAACGTGTGTATGCGTTGCTCTAGTATACACTTGTGGGTGCTGGACAACCTTAAAACATGATCGGTTCGATTTCCAAGAGCAACGTGGAGATGATGCTTGGTATTATATATACTTGAATGAAAGCAAAACGAAAGATTATATATTGATAAATTTATACTCTTTAACTTTTATTAAATTACTAGCGGGGGTACCCGGCGTTGCCCGAGTGTTTGTTTCCGGGACGGGGGGGGGAGTTTTAAAAATGTTATGGTAGGTAAGTAGGAAGGATCAAACCCGGAGTCATGAGTAAAAGTAGGAAAATAAGTGTGAAAAAAACCCAAAAAAAAACATCTGCAACGTTAACAGTTCGGCCACCAAGAAAAGTCCATTCCAGTTGTTTAGGAAAAAAAAAAAAAAAACGACTACGGTAGGTCGGCGCGAACGTGAAAATATAATGTGAATTGTCCAGCACGCTAACCACTACGCCACAGAGCACTGCAGCTAAGTTTAGTGATTTTAAATAACTTCACATGAAAGAACTACGAAGCCAAACCGGTGTTCTCTTCTCAACTGTTCCTTGTGAACGATCCCCAAACGGTGTTAAGTGGTGGCAGGGGGAGGAGGAATTTATTAGAGAGAAAATATTTTACCACTTCCATTGATCTTAACCGATTTTGGCCGTGACTTCTCAGCAGAAAAAGTATAGAAATCTAAGATTATCGAGGAATTTGAGAAATAATAAACCTATAACACACCTCAGATATTGTTCTGCCGTTTGTGCATATTATATTTGCATGAAATATCTTGATTTTTAATCCTATTAATGTCAAAATCAGACGGGAAAAAATGAGTTCATTTTATTTATATATATATATATATATATATATAGATATATATATATATATAGATAGATAAGAAGAGAAGATTACTAGCGGGGGTACCCGGCGTTGCACGAGTGTTTGTTTCCGGGACGGGGGGGGGAGTTTTAAAAATGTTATGGTAGGTAAGTGGGAAGGATCAAACCCGGAGTCATGAGTAAAAGTAGGAAAATAAAGTGTGAAAAAAAAACAACAAAAAAACATCTGCAACGTTAACAGTTCGGCCACCAAGAAAAGTCCATTCCAGTTGTTTAGGAAAAAAAAAAAAAAAAACGACTACGGTAGGTCGGCGCGAACGTGAAAATATAATGTGAATTGTCCAGCACGCTAACCACTACGCCACAGAGCACTTCAGCTAAGTTTAGTGATTTTAAATAAATTCACATGAAAGAACTACGAAGCCAACCCGGTGTTCTCTTCTCAACTGTTCCTTGTGAACGATCCCCAAACGGTGTTAAGTGGTGGCAGGGGGAGGAGGAATTTATTAGAGAGAAAATATTTTACCACTTCCATTGATCTTAACCGATTTTGGCCGTGACTTCTCAGCAGAAAAAGTATAGAAATCTAAGATTATCGAGGAATTTGAGAAATAATAAATCTATAACACACCTCAGATATTGTTCTGCCGTTTGTGCATATTATATTTGCATGAAATATCTTGATTTTTAATCCTATTAAGGTCAAAATCCGACGAGAAAAAATGAGTTCATTTTATTTATATATATATATAATATATATATATATATATATATATATATATATATATATATATATATACACTTGTGCCCGATATTATTCATACCCCCCTTGAAAATTGAGTTTATTAGGTGTAACTTTTGTAAGAATTTATTGTTTACGTCCATATTGATACATATTCTTAATAAACCTCTTCTGATCATTTTCGTCATTTTAAAATCTCGGGATACTTGTAATAAAAGAAATATACAGCTATTTATAAAATCTGCAATGTTCAAAAATAATCATACCCCCTTATTTCTTCAGTATTAATCGAGTTTCTGACTGTTTGTTTTCTGTTTGATTCTTATTTTGAATGCTTTTATACAACCTTTGATTAATTTCATTTCGTTTTTTGCATTTTTCAGAAATTAAAATGATATCAACTGAAAACCAATAAAAGAATAAAAATTATTAGAATGGGGAAGAAAAAAGAGCTTAGTAATGATCTTAGGACTAAAATTGTGAATTCACATAAGGATGGTTTAGGTTACAAGTCAATTTCCAAGAAATTTGAGGTCCCTACAGCAACAGTACAGAGCATCATCAAAAAATTCCAGAGCCACCACACAACAAACAACTTGATTGGTAGAGGAAGGAAAAGGAAACTGTCTGCTAGAGCCACCAGGAATATTGTAAGAAGTGTTAATGCAAATCCAACCACCACTAATAAGGACATTTTAGAAAATCTGGAGTCTTCTGGCATAAAAATATCAAGGCAAATATTGCAAAGGACTCTGCATGAAAATGGTCTGAAAGGAAGAAGACCAAGAAGGACTCCATTGCACACCGGAAAACACTTTGCAGCACGTCTAAAGTTTGCTAGGAACCATGTGAATTCTCCAGAGTCCGTTTTCTCAAGTATTTTGTGGACTGACGAAACAAAAATTGAATTGTTTGGCCATATGGATGCTTCTTACGTTTGAAGGAAGAAAGGCGAAGCTTACAACCCAAAGAACACCATACCCACGGTGAAACATGGTGGTGGTAGCCTAATGTTTTGGGGTTCCTTTTCGGCTAGTGGTCCAGGTAGTTTGGTCAAGATAGATGGAACCATGAAGAAGGAGCAATATTTGGAGATATTCCAGAAAAACATTAGACAGGATGCGGAGAAGCTCCATTTAGGACCAAACTGGGTCCTTCAACAGGATAATGATCCAAAACATACTGCCAAAATAGTCAAGAAATGGTTTGAGGATAATCAAATTAATGTTTTGGAATGGCCTAGCCAGAGTCCCAACCTGAACCCTATCGAAAACCTCTGGCACATATTGAAAACTGAGGTTAAAAAGCGGAAACCTAGAAATTTGAGGGATTTGGAGAACTACTGCATTGAAGAATGGTCAAAAATCAGTGTTGATGCTTGTAAAAACCTTGTTGATAAATATCCAAAACGGTTACAGGCAGTTATTAAGAATAAAGGGCATGCTATTGACTATTAGTAAGAGAGGTATGAATAATTTTGAACTAGTGCCATTATTGTTTTTCTTTGTATAATGTTTCAAACTTGCATAATTTATTTATTTGTTGAGTTTAAATACAATGCTTATGTTTGATTCATTGTTTGAAATCCCTTTAATATTGTCTACCTTCTGGTTTGAGCAATATTCTTATAGAAATCTCAAAGATCCGAGGGGTATGAATAATATCGGGCACAAGTGTATATATATATATATATAGGTTGGTTGGTTGGTTGCTTTTGTTTTACGGCATATCAACCCTTTTCGGGTTATTTAATGCCGAATCCAAAGATTTTGAAGAAAATTTAATAGAATATATTTGTTGTTTTCAAGTCGGTTTCTATTTAACCCATAGTTGGGACCCTAACAGGTACTACCACTCCGGGTCAGAGTGGACCTGGGAGCAATGGTAATTAAAGGGTGGCTCCACACTCCCCAAAGCCCAAAAATTGGGGCCTCACCACTGGATATAGTTTAAGGTCATATCCAGGACCCCCATTAAGGGACTTTTACCCTCTGCAGGGGGGCAGTCGGTGTATTCTAATGCCCCACCGACAGGGCCTTATTTATATAGAGAAGAAGAAGAAAAAGTAGGTATTAGATAGACATCTATCATAATAAAATCGTATTCCTGTCTGTCTGCTTGTCCACAATTTGGTTAATATGTACAAAATGTACACGACTTCACAAATTAATTTTAATACAGAAAACAGACGTTCACAAACTTTCGTTCCATCATATATATCCTATTTAGTCAAAGGGTGTTAGAATGTTCTTGATTTCTTATGAAGGTATGACGTCAATGATTTTGACTATCGTTTTATAACCACGGTTATGACAATTAACCAATCAGAAGCTTGAAACGTTATTATAAAAAATATCGAATTTTGGACTCAATTCAGTTCGTTGTCAACCTCTGTCTCGAAACGACCGAATCGTGACTGCATTGATTCTTCGCCGCCATCTTTGTTACTAAGAATTACTCAACACTTGAGATCGTGACTGCATTGATTCTTCGCTGATTTGATTTACTGCCGCCATCTTTGTTCAACATAATGTCTTAACACTTAACAAAGGGAGTCTACATACAAGGCGTAACCTAATTTGCATATTACATTAAAGAAAATCTATTTTAATAATTAACCCAATGTTATTAACAGCTTATTGCAATAGAAATGTCTTTATTGTTCTATTTAGAAATATTATTTAAAGTTGATTTATTTAGTTTATTTGAACTTAATTTACGTTTAATTCATTTGCAATTATTATTAGCCGACACAAGTCGACTTTATAAATGGAAGTAAGTTTCTTTATTTAAGCGGTTGGATTTATTTCCCCTATAAGCTATGAAATAATTCCCATTTAATTTTCATAGACGAGAATTGTTGTTTTATGTTTCCGTAAATTCAACATGTCGTCCACTTTCAGAAAAATCGTAAAAAGTTAAAATATTCGATGCATCTTTAATAGTATGTAGTAAAACCTTCCACCCGGCAATAATTTTTAACCTGGCAACGCCGGGTTACCATTTAAATAAATATTCATCAATTTTCATTTTTTTTTTTTTAGTGCATTTAAAAGAGTTCTTGGAGGCCAGAATGTTCAACTATATCAGATTTGAATTGGCTCTTTAACGACACTATTAGACAATATTTTTTTTACAAAGAAATCACTACTTATCAAGGCTCAGAAGCCATTCGAGGATAAGGGTTAAGGTGTGTACAGTAGTCAAAGGGACAATATGATAATCGTTAGTAGTGCAAATTTGGTAAATTGGTTTACTTAAGGGGAACGGCTCATCAAGAACTTGTTTACATTAGACTTGAAGACGACCCTATTGTAGTCAGCTGGAAAGCAGAAAAACGGAACAGAGTTCCACAGGCGTGCAGTTCTTAGAAAGGAGCTTTGTTTATGGAATCTACGTTAAGGTTTATGCACGGATAAAGAATGGGAGAAATTATTAATAGTGCTTTCAGCTAGACGAGTGTTTCTCGTGAATGTTTGGTGTGGGGGAAACCATAGATTGGAGCTCAGAAGAGCACGTTTCACGAAAACAACGATAAAGCATAGACGGATTCACAACGTCTCTTCTGCGAGAAAGGGGTTGCAGGAAAGAGAGAAGAGCGTCCTCTACTAGGCTACGAAGTCTATTTTGAACTCTGTCAAGACAGGATAAGGTCTTTCTAGCGGCTCCTGCCCAGATATAACAATAATACTCCATCTTTGGACGTACCTGGCTCTTATATAGGTAGGGAATTGCACCAGCAGGTAGATATCTACTGGATCAATAGAAGGATCCCACCAATATAAACAAGATTTTTTTAATTTCAATTTCGTCTGAAGATATATTTTGCTTAAGTCTTAAACTGTAGACATTTTCAAAAATTAACATTATGTAATTGATTTGAATAAAAAAATTAAAAAATATATTCTCGCCATAAAGCTTATTGGCATTATATCATGATGTTAAACTCATGTGTGGGCATAAAATTGTTGAAGCTGTTCCATTGAAGAATGGATTTTACCCGTCTTGGAACAGGTAATCTTCCTGTTATGTATACGGTTAATAAAATGTAAGCAAACAATAGCAAAAATAAATTAAAATAAATAAATTAAAATAAACGCTAAAATAATAATAATTCATTCGCGAGGTACGCCTTTTTTATTTTCTATTTTTTTACATTTTCACTTCAAACAAGGCACATTGCCACTTTGATGTAGGGGGCTACTGTCAGGGACATAAGCTACAGGGGTACTATGTGGGGAGTTCGGCAGCAAGATGTCGGTTCACGTTACACTTGAACTTTTGCATGTCAGTAGAGTTTGGGAAGCAGGGACCCGGAAGGGAATTCCAAAGTCTAGCGGTTTTGGGGAAGAAACTACTGGAGTAGAAAGCTCTCTTACATCTAGGGATCTCTACTGTGTAGGGGTGGGATTAAACTGCTTATCAGGTTTGTCGGAGGTATTTACATCGAGGGGGTACAAGTGCTTGCAGTTCGTCGGAACATTCACCATTAAAATACTTGTAGAACCGGTTTCGTAAACCTAGTTTGTAATATATTTCTTAGTCCATTGTTTTCGGTATGTCTGTTCTGTTTTTTTTTTTTACTTTGCGAAAACTACTGGTCCGATATAGCTGAAATTTTGTATTGCGCTGTCTTATAATAAGGTGCAGCGACATAAGTATTATGATATCCGTCCGATTGATTAATCCGTTAGGGATAAATAGGAATTAGTCACCACAGTACCACGTTTACTATCACTTTTTATCGGAAACTAGTGTGCGATCTATCTGAAATTTTGTACGGATCTTTATATGGTGCAGCGAACAAAGTATTATGTTATCCGTTTGATGCACAATTGGAGACTAATAAAGATTAATATTGATTTGTATTTAATGTCAAAAAGAGCACAAATTAAACCATATTCAACCATAAATTTGGGATGAAGCACTTATTGTAATTCAACGGTTTTGCCCGGTTTTAATGGGCTAAAAAGTCTAGTTTATAATAATTTATTTTTCTCCACGGAGAGAAAAAAGGGGGGGGTTAAGGAAAGAAAACATTCAGAAAACAAAATACATTTACACTGCGCATATTTGTATTTATTATTGAACAAACGTTACACGCAGTATTTTTGACGGGTTGTATGCTGTAGTGGTTCCATGCGAAATCCAGAAGAGTATTCAGAAACAGAAAAGCAAAACGAGCGGAAATTTTGGAATGTTTCATCTATTTTTGACGGGTTGTATTCTATATTGGTTTCGAATGAAAATCACAGGAGTGTTAAGAATTAATGAAATTAAGCCTCCTTAAAATGTGCAATAAACATATATCTGTTTGAATCTAGTGGGAAGGGAGACGGAAGGAAAGGAGAGAGACATGGGGAGAGAAAAGCGGAGAGAAGGACGACAGAACGCGCGACAAGCGTCCATTGTTACAGCGTTTCATCTGCCATAAACGACAGTCGTATGGGATGTCATCATCGCTCTGGGGGTCAGAAAGCTATCAGTTTTCCGCATGGCTGAACCCCCCTCCCCCACCGCCGTCTTAGACTCCGGTTCCACCATGGTTACGGGCCGACGAGGAATATGACATGGTTGCTCACTTTGCCAGCGCCACGGCCATTATTCTGATGATAGAGGAGATAAAGACGAAAACGGTGAGCGGGATGGTGGCTATAATTGGATGACAATGACAACCGTGATAAAGACGACGACTTTCAAGGGAAAAGATGAGGATGGTGGTGGTTGTGATGATGGAGGATGGCGAAATGAGTAAATAAAATGAGAAAATGAAAAGGAAGAGAAAAATGAGACTCGAAAGAAGAAGGAATATGAGAAAAAGAAGCGGAAAGGAAAAAGTTGAGACTGGAGAGGAGGAGAAGGAGAAGGGGAGGATAAACGGGAGGAGGAGGAGGAGGAGAAGGAGAATGAAATATGGACGAAAAAAATAGGAATTAAAAGAAGGGGAAGAAAAAGATGAGAAATCGGAAGAAGTTTGAGAAAGAGAAAGAAAGAAAAAAGTAAGAAAGAAGGAAAAAAGAGAGGAAAAGATAAAAAGGAGGAGCAAAAACAAAAGAGGAAGTAGGAGAAAAACAAAAAGAAATGGGGAAAGAAAATCCAAATAAAAAGGCGACGAATGAAAACAAAAAGAAAATAAAGCCAAAAGAAGACGGTTATAAGAAAAAAGAAGAATGTGTAAGAAAAAATGTAGGAAAAATAAAAACGAAGACAAAAGAAAGAAAAAGAAAGAAAAAGAAAGAAAAAAAGAAAGAATTAGAAAAAGAAAAAAAGGAAAAAAGTTAAAGAAAAAGTAAAACAAGAAACAGAAATTAAAAGCAAAATGAAAAATGGAGAGAAGAAGGGGAGACATGAAAAGAAGAAGACGTTGGAGGAAATGGGTAAATAATAAAACAGAATAAAAAAACGAACAGGAAAGAAAGAAGAAGAAGAAGAAGAAGAAGAAGAAGGAGAGGAAAAATAAGGAGGAGTAAAAAAAGAAGAAAAAGAAATAGAAAAGTACTATTAAGAAGAAGAATAATAAAAATAAGAAGTAAAAGAAAAAAGTAGAAAAAAGAAGGAGAAAAAGAAGAAAATAAGAAGAAGAATAAGAGGAATAAGAAGAAAAAGAAGAAAAGAAGAAGAAAAAGAAGAAGAAAAAGAAAGAAAAAGAAGAAAAAAATAATAATAACAAGAAGAAGAAGGAAAAGAAGAAGAAAAAGGAGAAGAAAAGAAGAAAAATAAGAAAAAGAAGGAAAAGAAGAAGAAAATAAGAATAAGAAAAAAAGAAGAAGAAAAAAGAAGAAGAAGAAGAATAAGAGGAATAAGAAGAAAAAGAAGAAAAGAAGAAGAAAAAGAAGAAAATAAGAAGAATAAGAGGAATAAGAAGAAAAAGAAGAAAAGAAGAAGAAAAAGAAGAAGGAAAAGAAATAAAAAAATAAAAAAATAATAATAACAAGAAGAAGAAGAAAAAGGAGAAGAAAAGAAGAAAAAAGAAGAAAAAGAAGGAAAAGAAGAAAATAAGAATAAGAAAAAAAGAAGAAAAAAGAAGAAGAAGAAGAAAAAGAAGAGGAAGAAGAAGAAAAAAAAATAAAGGAGAAAAAAAGAATATTTATGCGATTTTAAGAGTGAATTGTATTCAATACAAGGGTATTTTGATCTCGATAGTTCGAATTTAGTTGTCTACTATTATTTATAAACAATGGCAGCCAAAAATTATTAATCACTGGAAATTATATAATTTGATTTTCTTAATTAAAAAAAAAAATTGATCAATTTACGTAAGTTTTTTTAATATCATACCTTTACCCTATGAACGTACAAAAAAATTGTTTGTATTTTCCGCATTTTTGATTAAAAAAATTGTTTGCTCGACTTCTAAATAAGAAACCAAGTTAATACTGTTAAAGTCAGCAGTGATCACAAGAGGGGGACAGCTCATTGTTTTTTTGTTTTTTTGTGAGATATTATTTCACCCCGATTTTGCCCTTGGTAGAATGAAAGAAAACAATCAGAAATCACAACAGCCTCACTTTAAAACTTCAACGTACATTTTATGAAAGTGAAAATATCTAAACTGTAAAAGATGTGTCATCTTTAGCTATCTGCCGTGCAGTCTTGGGAACACCCGGAAAAGGTAATAGTTCATGTTTATCTTTGCGGTTGCAGGATACCATACACCACGCTGTTCGAAGAATAGTTGCAACAAGTCGATAAGTTAAGTGATGCCTCCCAAGGATGAATGCTGAGAGTCCGGTAGTCATCATGGAGTCCACTGTAAATAACCGTCCGAATGGTGGACAAAGGACAGGTTAAATCCAGACCTTAATTTCGACTCCAAGAATATATATATATATATATATATATATATATATATATATATATATATATATATATATATATATATATATATACGTTATTTTCTTTCATTATCGTTTTTTTTCTGTTTAGTTACGTTACTGTTTCAGCTACGGGACCGTTTTTTGGCCATCATGTAGCCTCCTCAGACTTTACAGAAATATTCGGTTATGGTAAAGTCTGAGGAGGCTACATGACGGCCAAAAAAAAACCGGTTGCGTAGCTGAAACAATAATGTAACTAAACAGAAAAAAAACGGTAATAAAATATAAAACGCATATTTGCTCTACAACAGTATTGAGCACTTTCTTCAGGTTTTTATTAATTACCATTATTTCTACTATGTATATATATATATATATATATATATATATATATATATATATAGTAATTTATAAAATATATATGGCGATTAAGCTACACTGAATATTAAGCGTTTCATCCACTCTAGGATTCGTCAGGCTTATCCGCATAAGCCTGACGAATCCTAGAGTGAATGAAACGCCGAATATTCAGTGTAGCTTAATCGCCATATATATTTTGTATTTTACTAACTAGCTCTACCTACGTATTGAGCACTTTTGAAGTAAATACTTAAAGTTTACGCATAAATCTATACTTTCATATATTAATTTTATGTGAGTAAATGAAGTATATATATATATATATATATATATATATATATATATATATATTTCTTATTGATTTCTTATAAGTAATGATGAAAGCCAATCAATTCTAAGTGCGATGAATATAATATTTCACCCAACACAAAGGCATTGGTGTTTGCAAATGATAATAACATTTCGCCCCACATTAAGACATTAATACTTTTCAATGAGACAAATTGGTTTGGAGGCTACAAGCCTCGAGTGAGTTTTCTTACGTCTATTTCGACTTGTCTTTGTGAAAACTGTCGGTCTAAAATATGAAAAATAGCGCCAAGAATACGCATCGGCAGTTAGTAAGAACAATCAATCTGATAGGTTCAAACAAAATCCTGGGCAGTCAAACCGACCAATGAGGAGCCTGCTTATTACTGCAGAATTTCTCACATATTCAAGTATTAAAAATCGCAGGGGAAGGTAATGCATACTCTATCTGTTCAAATAATAACGACTCCAGGGGAAGATAATTCATGTTTTACTTTCGTAAATGGTTGTGATAGCAGGGGGAGATAACACGTGCTTTACTTGTTATAATTATGATGATGGCATTCTCAATGAAATACGTTCCAGAATTTATGATTGCTTCAGAAATCTGACAGCTTGATTAGTTCAGATTTTTATTACATTTTTACACTTTGCCTCGTTGAGACAATAACAACCTCCGTGGAGATGTCAGCCAAGACTTTTCGTCTCAAGATGAAAGATGAATGGAGGTGATATAAATATAATGAAGAGCAAATATCACTTTTGATAATGGCGACGATTATTAAGCCCCATTCAAGTGGCCCAGGGAGGCATGCAATATAGCTGCAATTATTAATGATATTGCCAGTGTATTACGTCCAACGTCCGCCATCTTGGAAATTATTTTCTTTGGCGCGTTCTTTCAGCGTCGGCCATTTTGGTTATTTACAAAATGATTTTCATTTGAGCGATTCTATCATCCCTTTTCGTTCCGTATAGTTGTTAAGTTATCCTTTTACTCGATTTGAATTAATTGTTCTACACCATTGTTCATTGTCGTTCCACATGCGCGGGGGATAAACTGTAGAAGGGGGGGGCAATATCTCTATCTATACTACTATATAAATGTCACTTTGTGTGTGTGAATTCCTTCCTGACAGGTTCCGAAAAGGCTGATCCTATCTTTTGCAAATTTCACACAAAACTAATTTATATGTCTGGCAGTGTTCTTAGATATGTTTTGTCCAGAAATCCATCCGATAAGTATCAAAAATCGAAAAAAATCCGATCCTAAAAGTAATATTTCTTTCTTATAGATAAAAAAGAAGAATTCTACAGGGAGATATTTTACGTAACATCGACCAAGGTAAGTAAATCATTTTTTCTTTAAAATATAATTTTTATCATCATCTGTAGATCTAGCTGAGTGGTGGCGCGTTAAAATACCGATCGAATATTCCCTCGTTTAAGCCCGTGTTTACATCACTATTTTAATTTTTTCCTTATTAATGAGTTCAATTTACGATAAAAGAAGTACAATTTAAATTTTAATTACTATTTTTTACGTGTTGTTTTTATTTCTTTGCTAATAAGTCCACAGGGCAAATTTTTACTTGTATTACATAATATTGAATGGAGGATTGATTCTATAAAAATGCATATGCAATTGTCATAAATTAAAATATCATGTTTAAGCGTACTGTATTTATTTTATTTACGGTGTGGATGGATTCTTCAAGAAACTATATATAATGTTATGACTAAGTGTCGTGGCAGTCATTAGTGGCAGCCATAGTCACATTATCGAACGCAAACTTTCTGTAACGTATTATTTCTGAATTTCTCTAAATAAACTCTTGTAAATTTGCGATCGTGTTGCCTTAATAATTTAATACACTTTTGATCACAAAATGTTCACGCGCAGAGGTGTTTATAGATGCTTGTCTGATGTTTTGCATATGGTTACTATAAAATAAGCTTCCTTTTATGAAGAGAGAAGACACAAGGAGACGTTCGCTGAGTTTACTTCAAGGTTTTATTTGGATATAATTGATCGAGGAGAGAGATATTAATGTCCCCTTAGTTAATTATTTACTTCTTAACTTTACTTCCTAACTTAAATGAGTGACACACGTGGACAGAAACAACGACGTAATACGTCACTTAGATTAAGTTTGTCACATGATTGGTTGTGTCTCATTCGTACGGCTTCATCGAAGAATCAAATTTGCAAACCATAACTTTCTCCCAGCCCCCCCCACAAAAAAACGTGACGCTGTTTTGTTTACCAATTGACCTTCTGCCCCCTTGCCTCAAGTTTGCGTAACCACTGTTTTACAGATGGTGGCTATGATGACATGTATTAAGTTTGACTATTGCCGAAGTTCACATTAGCAAACTTGATTGCTAAAAACATAGGGTTCTTAACATGTAAAACACTATCGACTCTTAAAGGTCACAAGAAGAGTAGGACGTGAGTCTGGCGTTTACTTTCGGCAACCTTATAATTCTCGTTTTCCTTAGTTTTGTCCTTTAGTCCTCACATTCTGTTTGTCACATACTATAAGCGATGGTTCTGACAAAGGTTGAAGAATTGCAGTTTTCTGGATAAAAATCTATTTATCTCAAATTTATCGTTGGTTGATTGTGGATCTTGAAATCCTAGTTTTAGCTCATGACAGTAAGTGGCTCCTTACCTTGTCTGGAGCGATTTTTATTAAAAAAAACACCTTCAATATCCGAGGACAGAATTGACTAATTACAATACCAGAAGAGATCCTACACTTTGCCCTGAACAAAAGACATTGAAGTAGTGGTTTCTTTCGGCATTTTCCTTTGTAACCTTTTTATCAGCTCAACCAACACGATTGGTCGCATACGGACACGTGATCTGACATTGGCCAATTAGATTGACGTGTTAATCGGAAAGCCATAAAAAAGAGGGAAGAGAAAAAAAATGTTCAGTTTCTACATCATCATGAGCTCAAGGTTGGAGCTAAACGGCGTCCGAGTAAATCTGAAACCCCTGGTGACCTTTATTGTGAGTCGTGTAAAGTCTTTTAATCGGATGATTTGTTGGCGGGATCAGTGGTCGGAAATCGGAGACGATCGCAGAGGTGGGTCGACCTGGCACGCTTCGGCCATGCGTCAAATGCAGCCGCTTCGACGACGCGAATATGTTCAGCCTCGTTTTAATTCAGTACTTTTACAGGCGTGTCAGTCGCGTTCTCAAAGCATGCAGCCATCTATTCTAACATAGTTATATGGAATAAGTCAGAGAGAGTTGCAACCTTGATTGAAGTGAGTGTTCCTAATGATGGCGTTCTTAACAGAGCTGAAAGAGAGAAACAGACCAAATACCAAGGTCTCATGTATGATATGAAAAGAAACTGGAACCTAAAGGGGATATCGATCATACCAGTTATCATAGGTGTCACAGGACTTATGAAGAAGAACCTGAAGTCCTACCTAACTAATATTCCTGGTGAACCAAGTGCAAAAGAGATTCAGACAATTGCACTTAAGGGAACAGCGAGGATACTAAAAAGAGCTCTCGGTTGGTTTCAATAAAAAAGCGGGGCAATGTTGGCAGCTGGTTTGGCTGCCCCATACCCAGCATTACAATCTTCAAAGGAAGAAAATTAAAAAAAAAATAAATAAATAAAAACCATTGTCTGGGTGTATGTATGTTTGTATGGCTAGTCCCAAACTACTTAACAAAGACCCATAAAGTTTGCATTTGCTGAACCGACGTTGGCTCGGATGTATAATATTTAAACTTTAAAAACCAAAATATTAATTCCTTAGGGAGACAATGGCAAATGATTTGTTGGAGGGGTGATCAAATTCCATCGTATTTCATTAATGTGTTTCATCCGACGAAGGAGATTTGGTTTTGGTAGTGCTGTGAATGCTTGCCAAATTTTATAACTACTCAATATACTAGGTAGAGTAGATAGTAAGGTAAAAGTTAATTAGTTTTTGTGGTGAGAAATATGTACAAAGTCGTAGCACTCCTTCTGAAACCAAGCCTACGCCTCTTTAGACTTGTGGACCGGCGCT
>NC_136522.1:74455584-74478084 GCF_053919585.1 Euprymna scolopes
TTTTTTTTTTTTTTAATTCCCCGCTCGTGTCGTCATCCCCATTCTTGAAGACTAATACAAATTTGATCAACGCCACTTCAACTACTTTTCCTACTTACAATATTCTTCAGGTATAACTTGAGAATATAATTACCCGCACATTGAGGCACTTCATTAACTTCCGTTTTGCACTGTCTCCGGCGTTTATTCCCTTTTTGAAAATGGCGCGAACGTTTCAGCGAGGCGGCGCAAAAAAAAAAAAAAAATCCCACAAAAAATAAAAGAAAAAGAACAAGAAACAATACAAATAATCGTGTTATCTGGATTCTTTCGGACTTCTGTTCTTATCTTGTTCTTTTCACAAGGTTTCGGTCGATGTAACCTTCGACCTTCGTCATGTGCATCTTGTCGAATTCGGGAATCTTGCTCTCTAACTCTTGAATTCGCACGGAATTTAGAACGAAACCCTTTATTTAATTCGCGAATGTAATATACTCTCGTTCCGTCACGCATTACTGGGTATAACTAAGTAATTCTCCATTGTATTTTGAGTGAGCTACATGAAGGAAAATATGGACGACCGATGCTGACGTCACTTAAATATTGCGAAATGCGTTTCAATAGCTTTTGACACAAAAAAATGTCTTCTTTGTTTTTGAGTTTTCTCTTTTTCAGACAATTTTTAGTGAAATCTTTCGCATTTAACGAGAATTAAAATAAAAGAAATAAAAACAGGAACGAAAAGGAAGTTTTGGCTACAGGATTTTATTAAATGGGTTCATCACGAGATTAGTTAATTTGTATAAATCAAAATTAAAATTTTAGATCATAATATTTTAATTATCTTTAACTAATGTAATTCAAAATAATTAAAATAACTAAAATAAAAATAATATTTAAATGAACAAGTCTTTTGTTGAAATATTTAGGTACTAAATTGTCGGAAAAATGGAAAGAAAATTAAATGAACGAATCACTTTCAAAAGATGTCGGTAAAAATCGTTTGAAAAAGATGAAAAAGGTCAGGGTTTTGTTTATTTATTTTATTAATCTTTTTTAATATTTTTATTTATTTTTCACCCAAAACTATTAAACCGCATTTCGTTCCTATATCCGCATATCGCAATTTTAAGTTTCCAAATAACGCCAGCATCGGTCGGTCATGTTGTCTATTCAATCTACAAAAGCCCATATTGCCTTTGAGTGTCGCCTATACTAAGGATCGAACCTTCAAAATCACGAATATGTAAATTTACAACTGAATTTTACCAAGTACTTTATTACGTCACTGGTCCTTACGCGATGCTTTGATATAGCCAGGGTCGTGTTCAAGCTGGTATATCTACTACTGTTGGGACGATTAATCATAATCGGAATCGGGAATCTAAAAATCGGAAATTTTACAGCTATCAGAATCGGTATCGGAATCGGAAAAAGTTTGTACATATTTTCCGATGCCAAAAACGATTCCTTTAATTGTATTTATTATTTGATTGTGTTTAAAGTAAAATCTTCCACTAATAATTAAATGATAAATATTTATTGATTTGCAAACAACAATTAAAACTGAAATCGATAGATTACCCCCCCCCACACACACGTACAAGAGTACTTTTACGTTTTAGAAAATATCTGCATATTTTATGTTTTTTACGGTGATTGAAAAAAATAACAACTCTATAGTTAAATATTTAGAGATTTATGAAGAATCTAAATCGGAACCGGTAATTGTATCGGAATCGGGAATGTTAGTTCAGAATCGATAATTTTATCGGAATCGGGGAAAATATTGGAATCGTCCCGTCACTAATATCTACACATATTTTTATAAAAACAAGAATAGTTTATCTACAGTGCAAAGTAGACGACAACGTATTGTGGACTAAGCCACTGTAGGTAGGCATGTGAAGCTTCCTCCCGATGCACCCCAATGGGTCCCCAACTAGAGTACGTAATACTACAATGTGTCGTGGGCTAAGCAACGGCTAAGAAGATTGAAAAAAATAGGTGATTGTATCGATTTCTATGATAATAGAGGAGCGTGAAACATTCGGTGATCCTCATTCATTCCTAGGCAACATCGAGTCTTACTGCTACTCCATGCATATGTTAAACAAGCGCCCCAAATCATTTGATCCGCCTCGAGCAGCTTTCGGGGAAGATGCATTAAAAAACAAAGGAGACAGACATATATAACATATTGCATAGGAGTGTATGGGAAATATCAGCATTAGCAAAGGATGGCTGGCGTGCAAGGAGATTAGCAGCAGCAGCAGCAGCAGCAGCAGCAGCAGCAGCTGAAAAACGTGTATATGAAAATTAGGAAGTGTGCGCGAGAAGAAAAGGAGAAAAAGGACACCACGTGCTCGAAAGAAAAGAAAATGCGCGTTGAAGAAAATGGACATGTTCAGCCGCAGGTGATAATGGGCCGGCTGTAGCCGGCGTACGGTCGCAGGGAGAAGACAATTGTATGCTGGGCGAAATGGACGATGAGGAGAGACTTTTAAAGTGGCGCCCAAACGGGAGAGTTACTTGTAATAAAAAATTTTGTGTAAATAAAGAGAAATATGCCGAACCAGATTTTTATCTATTTCTTTCTTTTGTTTGTTTATAACTGCAACGTTGCACAAACACACATACATAGTGAGCTTTATAAATTAGATTACACTCATTCATTTGTTTCTCTACATATATTATGTGTCTTAATGCATATTTGTGTGATATTATTGGCATTGCCGTGCGAGTGGTTCCGCTTAATCTTTTCACCACCAGCACGATGAAACATTGCTAAAATGTCACAGGCCAATCGACACGACACCAAGTGGGTGTCGGCCATTTTGACCGCTGCCAATTACTTCCGGTTCCGTAGCAATCTATCCGGCCACTCAGTTGTCCTCTTCACTGCTCTCCATCGGTCAAGGGGTCAACTGGTTGTACTTCGCGACGGCTATTTTTAAGAAAGTCAGTTTGTGTGTGTGTTTTCGCAATCAAGAACATAGACATGTTTCAATTGCAATTCACTTGGTGAGTATCTCTATCTATCTATCTATCTATCTATCTATCTACTTTTTTATATAAAAGGAATTTGGGTGTGTTTGTATGTGTATGAGTTCCTTCTCGATGGACTCGAACACTGCTGGACCGAGTTTTATGAAGGTACTTTATCTGTCTCTCGGTGTTCTTAAATAAGTTTTGTATCGGAATGTCTCCGATAAGTATCGATAATCAATAATCGAAATAACCCGATGTAAGAAGGAATAGGCAGTTTTGACCAAAGTTAATATTTTACACAACCCAACATCATAAGTAGATTTGAGAAGTTTTATTACCACACAAGGCAAAAGAATCGACGTATAAAATCTAGTAGGTTCTTTGATATAACAGGTGCGCGTAATAACCAGATATATTCTGTCACTACATTAACCAAACTATTAGATAAATAATTTTGCAGTTTATATAAATTTATGTATAGGTATATTTAAACGAGTGTGGATAAGATTTTACTTGTATATATAAATGTCCATGTATTTATGTGTTTATTGAATATATGTGAAACAGCGAAACAGTACTGTATGTGGATGACTATATATATATATATATATATATATATATTAGTGATGGGACGATTCTAATATTTTTTCCGATTCCGATACAATTACCGATTCCGTGCTAAATTCCCGATTCTGATTCTGATTCTTAATAAATCTCTAATAATTTAATTATAAAAGTGTTATTTTCCCCGATTTTCGTAAAAAAAAAACAAAAAACAAAAAAGAAAAAAACACGGATGACTTAAACCCTGGAAACAGGGGGGGGGGCGTTAGCTCACGAGGACACGTAAGTGAGGTTAGGGAGTAAAGATCCGCCAAAGGAAGGAACAGGGAGTGAGGGGGAGATAAATACATTCCCTGTTTTAAAACTAAAGTATAACCATAACCCACCCCCACTGAGATACTTTGACCAGATTGGAATATATGATGATTTTGGCTCCAGTCTCACTTAGTTTTTCGGTCTGACTTGATACACGAAAATATGCAAAGTGTCTGAAGGGTGATCCCACTCGAAACAGTAGACAAAAACCACACACACACACACACACACACACACACACACACACACACACACACACACACACACACACCTACACACACACAAGTATATATATATATATATATATATATATATATATATATAATCCGAGGTTATTGTTTTACAGAGGTTACATAAACAATGAAGTTTTACGAGGTTAATACAAGAGTGCTCAATACCGAAGTAGATCAGGTTATACACTTTATTAGTTTTTACATAAGTAGTAATAATTTGCTACACAGTCATGCGCTGTTTCGGTCAGCTAATTACTTGTAACTAGAAACTACTTCAAGCAATACAGCTTATACGAAAGCAAAGTTTGCGATGAAAGTATGAGGTCTTCCTTATAACAGGAAGTTAATATCAGGAGGTTCCGTCAAATGTTGCGACAAATAAGATTTGGTTGTATGTAAATAAGACCCAATAGGGATGCAGATTTGAGTCTGTGTTGAATGTGTAGCAATATATTACTGCTTATTCAAAAACAAATAAAGTGTATATATAAGTTCAAATTATTGGAACTATAATATATTTTTAAAAGTGTTCAAGGCATATACATACCTTTTATAAGTAAAGTTATATAAACACTAGAAAAATCCCTAGGCGGATTGATCTACGTTTCGATGACGTTAATCGTTAATCCCCGAAACGTAGATTTGATTATATATATATATATATATATATATATATATATATATATATATATATATATATATATATATATATATATATATATATATATATATATATATATATATAAGTAGTATTATATAAACATCAAATCTGCGTTTCAGTAAAGATTAGCGTCATCGAATCGTAGATCAATTCGCATAGGGATTTTCTTAGTGAGCAGTAAGTATAAATATTTGATTATTATTTTTAATTTTTACTTGAACCTTATATATGAAGACGGTTATCCATGTTGTAATCGTCAAGGATTATCTTCAAATGATTTATATGAGTAAATATTAATATGATAAATAAAATGGTCTGGTAAAAATAAACAAAAATATTGCTGAACTAATTTAAGAAACAAACCAAACTTCTGATCAAATAAAACTATAAAAACAAACTGTCCGACAGATCTTGATGCAGATAAATTTCACCAATTTTCATTGGCCGCCATCTTGTCTGCCATTAAAGTCTCGCCAAACGCTACTTGATACATAAATCACGTTCGTAAATCTCGCGCCCGTTACAGTTGCCTATCAAAGAGAGAAGGGGTATAATCAAAAAGAAAAAAAAAAAACTCTTGCACTTCTTTTTATATATTATTTTTGTTTAAAAATGTTTTTTTCTTTATATCATTCTTTTCTATGATTTATTTCTGTGATTATTACACGATGGGTTGTCTCCCCTTTTTATGATCTCGCGTTGTTTTCCTTCCCTTGTATTTTCTATATTCGTTTTCATTTCGTTTATTTTATTATTCCTATTTTTCTCTATCGTATTTTTCAGCGTTTCTCGTGTAATTATATATTTTATTTCTGTAGATTCCAACATTTCATCGTCTTTCTATTTTGAGTTCTTTTCCGATTTTTCCTGCCTTTTCGTATCTCAATTAGATTTTTGTATCACTTTTCTATATCCCACTATATGTGAGTAAAATCCAACTCTCGGAAATATCCATTTGACATCGCGCGACCAGAATCAGAACTTATACCATGATACAGAAAATAAAGCAGAGAGAAACAGAATCCTAGAACAATATTTTAATCACTTTGCTGAAGAGAGTTTTCAAAATATATTATAAAAAAAAAGTTTACGTTTTATTTTATTTAATGTAATTTAGTGCAACTGCACTATAATAGCGAAATTCGGAAAACGAAGAAAACGATTAATAAAACTGTTATGTTTGCAAATAACGTATAAGGTAATACAAATGAAGACTCAACAAACAAAGGTAGATCAATAAGAAGTGTATGAGAAAATGTATATTCACAGTATATTTACATAATGGTTGTCAGGTAAGAGAGTCTTGGCCGGAGAACATATCTGCTCTCGGCTTGGCTTTCGGTGGCTTCTGGTTAACGCACACTCAGACTAACCGAGTCTTGTTATTTATGTGTAATATTATCCACATATGTAAATGAATGGGTGTCACCACAACAAAAACAATGGTATTTTCTGATATTTTGTATCAATTTCAATTTAAAGGAATGATATCTACTTAATTGGCAAATCAGAAATGCTTAAAATATTTATTTAAAAAAAAAAACAGTTTTCGATTTTTTTGTCCTAAAACAACATTCCTCGTATTTCTTTGAGAACACGTGATAAACTATCAAGGTAGATAACTCAGTTATGCTAAAAGCAAGGCAAAACGCACAACTTATTAAAAAAAAATGGCAGCAGTTATTACAGTGTAATTGCAATTATTTCAACAAATGAAGAATTGGTAAAGCCCAATGTTCTTAATGTGGAATTGAGAGAACACAGAAAAGTCAGGAAAAAATGCTAAGCCCCAAAACCATTCACTACAATTCTTATTTCTCCTTCATGAGAATATTTTTCTAAAAATATTGGAAAAATATTAATAACTCTTACATTTGAAATACGAGGTTCCAGACATTTTTGAAATACGAGGTTCCAGACATATTTGTAATGCCATGTAAAATTGCCGTAGACTCTTGAAAATTCAGTATGTTATTGCTATGCATTTTATGAGGTAGTTGATCAATTTTTATGATTTCAGTTTTAAATGAAAAGCTACAGCAGGAATTAGAATACACCCTACTAAAGACTGATCGTCAAAGCTAGTGAATTAAAATAATCAATCTAGACATAAGCAAGATGTGCGCAAAGTTTGTCCCAAGGGTGCTCAGAGAATATTGTCCGCAACTTATCCTTATCACAGACTATTGGACCAAGATAGGCATCAAGACAGTTCCTCACCCTCCCTATAGGCCAGCCCTTGCTCCCTGTGACTTTTGGTTATTCCCTAAGCTCAAGAAAAACCTTAGAGTCAGTCGTTATGAGATTACTTCGAAGGGGATTAGAGTTTCATGTGTAAACTATCAATCAAGTTCCCACGAAAAAAGTCAGGAAACTTATTTAAGGCACCTCGTATATATATATATATATATATATATATATATATATATATATATAGTAATTTATGAAATATATATGGCGATTAAGCTACACTGAATATTCTGCGTTTTATCCACTATAGGATTCGTCAGGCTTATGCGCGAATTCTGTGGTTGCTTCTTGTTTTTATATATGTTGAGGATTTCTAGTTAGCCAATCAGCTTTCTAGTATCCACCGCGCCCCTTCCTACCAGCCAATGGGCATGCATTTTATCGAACAATGTATCTGTTTTAGAACTACGTTAGTGGTTTAAGGTAGATCTTTTCCCTCCTTTTTTTTTAACTAGCTCTACCTACGTATTGAGCACTTTTGAAGTAAATACTTAAAGTTTACGCATAAATCTATACTTTCTTATATTAAATTTATGTGAGTAAATGAAGTAGTTATATATATATATATATATATATATATATATATATATATATATATAGCCAGTAGAGTTTAGTTTCCTAGAAGTACATCCAATGAAACAACATGTGTCTACCAAAGAGTGCTCAATGAGTGAACAAAGCATATATACTTCAGAATAAAATTATCCAACAATCAGCTGGTATGGAAACCTGTGCTTATAAGATTTAGAAAATATTACTGGTCGTAATATTCTATGTATCTAAATAGGAATTGCTCAATATACAGGATAGAGCAAATAAATCAAATTATAGTGATTCAATGAAATTAAAAAAAAACCTTTATTCAAATCAAGGACTTTTTATTAATCCATGTAAGACAAAGAATACTTTCAAAATTTTATCTCCTTATCCTATAGGGTTTCGATGCCTACCATCTCTTCAGAGGAGAAAATATTAGCAAATAGATATAACGGTATTCACCCTATTTTCTAGAGTCAGTTAGACATGGAAAATCATAATAATAAATTGATTAAATAGAAGCCACATAGCGGGGGAAGTTAAATTTAAAGGACAGTTACCTTGGATTTTACCACGCAATTTGGAACTAAACCTTTATATCATTTTCTTCAATTTATATTGGTCAATTGGTATATTTTGGTTGGTTGGTTGTTTTGTTTTTCAGGTTATTTAATGCCGAATCTAGTTATTTTCAGGAACGATTTTTAATGGAGTATATTTTTTTTAGTCAGATTCTATTTAACCCATAGTTGGGACCCTAACAGGTACTACCACTCTGGGTCAGAGTGGACCTGGAAGCAATGGCAATTAAAGGATGGCTCCACACTCCCCAAGGTTCGCAAGGTGGGGCTTCACCATCGGATATAGTTTTAGGTCATATCCAGGACCTTTGGTATATTATATATATATATATATATATATATATATATATATATATATATATATATATATATGGATGTGGATGTGTGTGTATATGTTTTCTTTCCCTTTTGTCCACACACACACACACATTCGACTAGTGTTACACACACACACACACAGACACACACACAGGCATTCAGCTTTATATTATAAAAGATATATATATATGTGTGTGTGTATGTATGTATACGTTTTCTTTCCCTTTTGTCCACACACACACATGCACACACACACACACAAACACACACACACACACACACACATATATATATATATATATCTTTTATAATATAAAGCTGAATATGTGTGTGTGTCTGGTCACGAATAGGCTAATATATGGTTGACTATTTTAAAAAACTGATTACATATAATGATAGAAAATGTATCAATACACAGGAATGGGTATGTTAGATCTGGCAGAACGGTGGTTCATTAAAATTGTTGGGTCTGCGTTCGCGCCGTGTCCACAAAGTATGGAAATAAAAAAATTTAAAATAAAAAAAAAACGTTTACAAGTGTTTTTGATATAGATGTACATAAGAATACTTTGATAAATATGTTTACTTAAATAGTGATGGTATAATAAAATTGTGGGGCCTGCGTTCGCGCCTTGTCTCCATAAAATTGAAATAGGCACAAACTTTAATAAAGACTTTTCATATCTATCTGCGTAAGTATATTTTGATAATTGTGTTTCAGTTTGAAAAATATGCTATAATAAAATTATGAGGTGTTCGTTCGCACCTGACCTCCATAGAATGGAAATATGTCACAATGTTTAACAAGGTTTTTTAATATAGATCCACAGAATATTGTGATAAGTGCTTCAGTGTGAAAAGGTATGGTATAATAAATTAAGGGGTTTATCTTTTTTATTTTTACTTTCATCATATTTTGCTTTGGTTTTCATACCCCCAAATTCAACCCCAAACTCAATCCAACATAAATCATAGTCCATTTTCTGTAGGCTGTTTTTGAACCCAGTCAACGCCGGGTACTTTTGCTAGTATATATATATATATATATATATATATATATATATATATATATATATATATATAATTTACAGGTTACATATTACGAAGAAATTAGGCCCAAGGCTTTTCGAAAGTGTGGGGAAATAGGTGCTTTTGGTCATCCTTTGTCTACTCTACTCTTGGCTAGAATTATCAATCATCATAATACCACATTTACTCTAGGAGTCCTCCTACTTAAATTCATCAAATACTTTTTTTTAATTAACTTGATGCCATTCAATCAAGACAAACACTCCTACAACAGCAGATATACAAAAAGAGAGTTAAAAGAAAAGACAAACGGAAAAGCCCGTATTTGGCCTTTACAGGTGTTAAATTTACCTTAAATGTCGTGGCAATTGTTAGTCGTCCGGAGGAAACGCCTTCTTAAATCGTGTCAAAGGTTCGAAATCTCCTGACCAGTAAGAATTGTCACTTCCTACATTGATGACTGTAAAAACATGAAACACTAGTATCTGTACGTATGAAAACAATTATAATTATTCGAAAATATATATGAAAAGGTAATAACAATCTTTTTATAACTATTTCGCCCCTTTTAAGGAATACATTCTTAAATCGATCAGCTGGCTTCGTTTCAAGATCGCTCGATCACTATAGATTGTCTGAATTAAAGATAGGTATTATTAATTTTAAAATTTCCATTCATTCCATAGTGGTTGACAGTGACTTAGATTACAGGTCCCTGCTAGCGGAGCCAAATGGCTTCATTACGGAGTTCGAAACCTTCAACCAGCGGCAATCGTCACAATCTGCACTAATGATTGCGATTGTATGAAACACCAGTGTCTGTACGCAGCCAGCTCTATACTGTCTAACTGGTATTCCACCACCACATATCAGGCGAGATGTCATCACCAGAATAGAACGGTACAAACAGCTTACCGACCACATCAATCAGTGAGACAAAGACTAAAATCTCGCAGTAGCTTCATCAATATAGAGGAAATCGATACCAGGCAAGCTGCCTCCTATAGCATGGAACGATGGCGAGACTATAACAGCAGGAATAAAAATGAAGCCCTACCAGATCCAAAAGAAACACTCCCCCAGGGTTCAAAGCTTGGTAGAAAAAACCGGGTGACTCTAAATAGAGCCAGAGCCAAAGAAGGCAAAACAAAAGACAATCTCCACAAGTGGGGCCTAGACACCTCACCTTTATGTCCATGTGGAGAGGTACAAACGATGCACCTCCTTATGGAAAACTGCTGATTGGGTCCTCATTGCTCAAACCAAGACGTTAAGGAGGCAAACAGTACCGCCATGCGATAGGTTAATTTCTATTGCGATAATATGATGATGTAGGCATAAAATATAATAATAATATAAACAATAACAATAATAATATATATATGTATAGTAATCCATATACAGTACTGTTTCGCTATGTCACAGCTCATCAATGCGGTAGACAGGCAGTGCTTCAAGCCAGAATCGAAACCCGACTGCCCAAATGACAGTCAAGGCTTCTAACCATTGAGCTATACGGCTGCTGCTGTGAGAGTAATGAATTAACGATATTATACATATATCAGCAAGTGATGTCCTGCCTAGTATAGGCATTGGCGCCTATGGCTCTTCATCTCTCTCTCTCTCTCTCTCCGTTACTCTTTCTCTCTCTCTCTCTCTCTTGAGAGAGAGAGAAAGAGAGGCATTCATGAATTCATTGATGCTCATCATTTTTGATGTTGGCCAGGTATTCAGTCTGCCAACGTATGTTTCTCGCTGTCATTTTTTGCTTCTTCTACCCATGATCTTTCCTGTCAAACTAATCTGTTCTATTCTGCTTTTTCTATAGACATAACCCATGAATCTCATTTGTCTTTTTCGTTCTGTTCATATTAGAGACCTTTCTGTGTTTGCCTATTCTTAATACTAGTTTGTTTTCTTTCTCTGTACAGGATATCTTCAAAATTCTCCTCAAAAACCAAGTTTCAGTTGTCTTTAGTCTTTTCCTCGTGTTGTTGGCGATGTTCCTGATTGTCCAGTACTCACAACCGTATAACAGAACAGACCATACATACATTCTGAGTATTCTGAATTTGGTGTCTATTTTAATGTCTCGTTATATATATATATATATATATATATATATATATATATATATATATATATATATATATATATATATATATATGATGGACTCTCCCGTCGATTTTAGACGTCTGAGCGTCCGCCATAACAGCTAAGTTGCTCAGAAGTCCACACAGTTATTTGTGTATAGTGGCGAAGGCTTTGTGTAGAACCAACCACACTTTTTGGTAATATAGCTAATCTTTTTCGGTGCCGAAGACTGCCACAGGACAAGCTCTACTTCGAATGAAATCACAGCTGAAACATGTATGCACATGTGTACTAACGATGTTTGTATAAGTAAACTGACAGACGAAGCCTATCATAGTTGTGTAAGGACGTATCTCTCTCTCTCTCACACACACACACACACACACACAAAACAAAAAAAAAGAAGTGAGACATTCGAATTAAAAAAAAAAAAGCATCCAATTTTTGGCAAACGTTACGAAATCTCTTGGAGTTAACGAGCACAGCATCCCTCCTCGCTCTTCATCCCCCCCCTATTTTCCATCCGCATCAACAAACGCAGTAAAACGAAAAAGACGAATAGGAAAGAATAAAGTCAGAAAAAGAAAAGAAAGAAAGAAAACTATGGAAGCACGTTTCGAATCAATAAATCGGAAGAATGGACAGTTTAGTTAAACGGAAATTTTGCTTCCGTATTTATGGCAATCCGGAGGAAAAAAACAAAACAAATATTTTCTTTGCAATATTTGCATTATCGTTTTTTTTTTTTTTAGCATTTTTTACGTTTTTTTTTCTTTTTAGCATTTTCTAAGCATTTTTAGCGTTTTTTTTCTTTTTAGCATTTTCTAAGCATTTTTAGCGTTTTTTTTTCTTTTCTTTCTGCAGATTTCCCCTTTGTTTTCGAGCCAAATTCGACAGCAGTTATTATTTTTTTTCCTCGACAATTTAGTACCATCTTTTCGCTTTACACAATTCCTTTTCGTTGCCTCCCCTCCCTCCACATATTCTTCTGTTTGTTTTTATTTTTCGACGCTCGAGATATGTAATGGATGCCAACACAGACTTTGGGGATGGCAATCTGAGCAAAAATAACACCCTATCTGAGAATTCTTTCTTCAGACTCTTCGGCCAAACATGTGCAGGCAATATGAACTTGAGGACATTGTGAAGGCTGCTGGAAAGAAGGTGGTTTCCCTTTATCGAGCTAGAAGACTACTCACACCTTAGAGTATCCTGTACCTCTACAAGGCGACCATTCGCCCATGCACGGTGTATTGTTGCCATATTTGGTCTGGTGCGTTTATTAACAGCCTCTCTCTCTTGGATAAGGTCTAGAAAAGATGTAGATTCCACTTTGTCAACGAAGCTCCAACTCCTGTCCCATCGCAGCAATGTTGCATCTCTGTACCAGTTTTACAAATATTTTAATGGAAAGTGCTCTGATGAACTCGTTGTACTTGTGCCCCCTCGACGTACATATCTCCAACCCGCTTAGCAACAAAATCTCACCTCTTCACTGATGTTATCCCTAAATGCCAGAAAGCTTTGTACTCTAATAGTGTCTCCCCTCGAACAGCTATACTTTGGAATTCCCTTCCTGCTACCTGCTTCCCTGGCTCTACTGATATGCAGAAGTATATCTGTAACGTAAAGAAACACCTTGTTCATCTTTTCAAGGCATCGTCCCAAACAGTAGCCCCTTACATCCAAGTGGGGATATGCTAGGGTGAACGTTAGTAAAAAAAGAAAAAAAATTCTATGAGATCTATTAAGTTGACTGTCACGGAGGTGTAGCGGCTGATGTTTATGACCCGACGTCCAAAATAAAATGGCTAAACTCGTTTGTGCATCTTCTGCGCATTCACTATCCTAAAAAGAATTATTATACAGGATGGTCACTAGAAAAGCGGGAAATTTGTCAAAAGAGAATAATTTTTTACAAAGTTTTTCAAAGACAAGTGTTATATTATACTCATAGATACTCAAAATGTCGTCCGTGCACTTCACTGCAGCGTCAAGCAACGATTTCTTTTTACAACACTCACACGGCACCAATCAAAAAATGGCAGTCACTCATTTTATTCATGATCTAAGCTGACCTTTAAATTTCCCGCCTTTCTACCGACCACCCTGTATTTTAACCAATCAGAGAACTTTCAGAAGTTATTTGAAAGCGATTTTCTGAGAGCCACTGAGATCACTTAAAAAAAAGGCGGATTTGTCGTCAGTAAACCAGTTGAGCCGAAATTCACGGACCGGCGTCCTTGGCACCCCTCCGTCGGGCTTTGAGCCTGCTGGCATGTCAACTCACGCATACTCACACTTACAAAGCGCGACGCACACACACACATAAGCACACACATATACATACACAGATATATACACACACACACGCACACACTGCTTAAATCTTTTTTATCGTGTACACTTTACACAACAGCGTAGCTATAATTTCTTGGAGACTCTTACCAACCTTTTTCATTTTTTAAATTTTAAATAAATAGTGCATTTCTGCTCATGTTAAAAGGGCATGTAAGGTGGTTTCCGCGCTCGATGCGTGTTTCCAAATATTTAGTTTTTATTACATCTTGCTGAAGTTTTAATTATTTTACAGCGCTATGCATTCAACTTTTCATCCTTTCTTCGTCTTCTCTCTCCCTCTCTCTCTCTCATATATATATATATATATATATATATATATATATATATATATATATATATATATATATAAATGTGTGTGTGTATAGATAGATAGATAGATAGATATCATTCATTTTCTTTCCTCTTTCTTTTTATTTTTCTGTCTACTAAAGTTGAATTTCTTAAAAATTTATTACTACATTTACTTCCATTTTCTTTATTCAACGCAATTCTTCCATGTGTTAAAGTGTTGGGTAATGTGGTTTCCGCGTTCGATGCGTTTTTGTAAATATTTCAGCTTTTATCACACATTGGTTAAGTGTTCATCATTTTACATCACTTCACCTTTAATTCTACATTTTTATTTTCTTCGTTATTACTCTCTCTCTCTTTTCTCTTTATATATATCTATATCTATCTATCTATCTATCTATATATATATATCAGCCACTCTCTCTTTTTCCCATCCACCCTCTCTCTTACGCCGTCGCTCTTTCTGTCTCTGTTTTATTCTCTTTCTCAGCCAAGTTTGAATTTCTTAAAAATTCCTACAACATTTATATTTTTCCGTTTTTTACATTTTAATTGAAATAAATAATGCATTTCCTCGCATGTCACAACGTATGACAAGAGTGAAGGTTAATTTCAATGAAGACGAAATATTGGATTACAAGCGAGTGTCACCTTCGCCCTGACAAGGTCAAATCAACGTGGAACAAAATGACGCATTCTTAATTCTTTTACTTCATCAGCGTTCGAAAATGACAGACGCCTTTTCAAAAAAAAAAAAAAAAAAATACAAAAAAATTTTTTTTGTTTTTTTTAATAAAAATAAAACACAAATATATAAAAATACAGTCTCACAAAATTTATGAAATTGGAGACATCCTCTTTCTTCGGACAAAACTAACAAAAATACGAACATCAATCCTTTAAATTTATTAATCTAAATATGTACGGGGTGGAACGATAAAAATGACGTTCTAGAAAAGACAACATAATTCCATTTCCGTTTGATGAAATCGATTTATTTTTTTGTTACAGACCATTTACTAGTTTGCCAGTCTTGTACAAATCCCAAGAGCGATAGAAGCCTTATATTCCGTCTAAAAGTGACACAGTGTTCAACGAGCGAGATGCACCGCTGTAAACCTCATGCTCTCTACGATCCAAGTTATGACAAAAGGACCATTGCCAGCACCCTAAAAATGCAAATTTGTACGGTTCAACTCTTGAGGGCACAGTTAAATAAAGTTTCCGGCCACGGTTATGGTCTTTGGTGTGGTTTCAAGTGAGGGTCAGAACATGGCATCTCACATCTTCGGAGTCAGCTTGAAAGTCAACACCATAGTGTATCTGGATGAGCTAAAAGAGGTAGTGCTTCCCTGGTGCATTCCGGTGGCCGCTGGTAGACCCTGGGTGTGGCAGCAAGACTCGGTTAACTTTTATATCCTTTTTCTTTAATTTCTCTATGACTTATAATTACTCAATCAATTTTTAATTGTGATTTTACATCTCTCACTGAGTTTATCAAATAAGGTGCAAACCATTTTAACTATTTGCTAATATTTTCTCCTCTGAAGAGATGATAGACATCGAAATCCTATAAGATAAGGAGTAAAAATATTTCTAATGTGTTTTTGTCTTACATAGAATAATAAAAATCTTTTGATTTGAAACTTAAACATTTCCTTTCATAAGTTTTTAAATTCATTAAATGACTAAAAAAAAAATATATATATATATGTATGTATATATATATATATATATATATATATATATATATATATATATATATATACTGTGTGTGCAAAATAAAGACTTCAAGACAAGGTGTTGATGGCAACAAAAAGTGTATTTCATTTTAGGTTACAATTGTTTCAATGTCCAGTTCGACAATTTCAAGCATTATATCGTTTGAAAATTTTCCAAAAAAACAGCATTTCTTCAGACTTTATGAATAAACACACTTTAGTCAATGTAGAATTTTTTGAATAGAAAGAAAAAAAGGCGGGGGGATCCCTAACGGGAAGGCATGCGAGAAACATTTACCTTGGTTGTGGTCACGGAAAAGCCCATTTCTTTTTTTCTTTCTATTCAAAAATGCAACATTGCCTAGACATTGAAACAATTGTAACGTAAAATGAAATTTTTTTAATAAAGAATTAATCATGTGAAATAAAGAAATACAGAAATCTAATTTAAGAATTCAATGAATAGTATTATTAAAAGATATTAAATGGCTACGGGTTTTTGTGAAAACTTCTTATGACAGGTTTTTAAATAAGGATACGAAAATTAGGTGATACATTAATATTTAAATAAGCTCTTGACAAAAGATGCGTCCAGGATAAATGTTTTCGCATGCTTCATTTCCTTTAAGGGAAATTTCTTTAAATAATGTTCTATTGTTAAGTGGTTTTATTCAAGAAGTCTGGAGAAAGGCTGGTTATGTGAAGATTTTCAAACGACATAATGCTTGAAATTGTCGAACCGGTATTGAAACAATTGTAACTTACAATGAAATACACTTTTTGTTGCTATCAATTCCTTTTTTGAAGTCTTAGTTTTGTTAATATATATATATATATATATATATATATACATATATATATATATATATATATATATATATATATATATACTTCAGAATAATGTAATGCAATAAATCCACCGGTATGCAAATCCAGTGATTATTGGTCTTACGAAATATTATTGGCTGTAATGTTTTAAAAAGACATTCCCAGCTAAATGAAAATTGCTCAATATACCTGATAGAGCAAATAAATCATAATTTAGTCATTTAAATTTTATGATGTGAAATGATAAAATTTCAAATCTATAATTTTTATTATATGCAAGACAAAGAATACATTTCAATAAGTATATTTCCTTAACCTACAGGTTTTCGATGTCGGATTGGGTCCTTTTACCTCACTGCTACCAAATATTTTTATTTCAGGATTTACCATTAAATTTGGATATGACGTTCAATATCCTTTTAATTCTGAATCAAAATATAATTTCTTTTTCGCTATGCTTTAAAAACTTTTAAAAAAACTTTTAATTATGATTTTCTATCTTTGTTGCATTTAGACAATTAGGTATAAACCATTATAATATTTGCTAATATTTTTCTTCTGAGGAAATGGGTAAACATCGAAAACCTATGGGTTAAGGAGGGATACTTATTGAAATATTTTTTTTTGTCTTGCATATAATAAAAATTCTAGATTTGAAATTTTATTCGTTTCAAATCATAAAATTTAAATTACTAAATTACGATATATATATATATATATATATATATATATATATATATATATATATATATATATTATTTATTTATTATTTGTTTACGTCCAATAAAAAATAAAGTACGATTTTTTAAACACACCCGATCTCCAAGGCAGAGACACTAACCTTAATATCATTTAAAAAATCCACAACAAAATCTACGTAAATATATAAACGATAAAAACTAAACAGCAGCCTGTCTTTGGCATCATAGCGTAATGGATTAAGACGCTGGACTGGATTACATAAGATCCGGGATTCGATTCCTAATAATAGTCAGGCTACGCTGAAGAGGGATAGGACCCCGAAATATGCATGTCCGTAGATTACTGTTTTTAAAAAATAATAAGATAAAATATTATTTGTTTAATTAATTAAAAAAAATGGGCGATTTTCTAAAAAAAACACCCGATCTCCAAGGTGGAGACGTTAACCTAAATATCGTTTTAAAAATCAACAACATAATCTCTCTCTCTCTCTCTCTCTCTCTCTCTCTCTCTATATATATATATATATATATATATATATATATATATATATATATATATATATATATATATAAAGTTTGTATGTGTATATATATTAATATGTGTGTGTGTGTGTGTACACTTATAAAAAATCTACACATTTTTATTAGTCCTTGTGTCATACTTGGAGGCCCGTAAACAGCCGGAAGCCAATACTTAAGTTATTCATACCACAAGCGTTGTCTAACTGGTTCGTTTCATGTTCGTTTCGTACAAATCGACTGCTTGTAAATTAACTCAATGAAACTTTTATCGTTGAAATAGATTGCTGGAGGAAACACAGAATTGATTTCCTCGTTTTTATATATATTTTTTAATTGTATACAAGATTTACAAAGGCACACACATAAAAAGCCAACAAACGCACACAAACAAAAATAAACGACTGCTTAAGATGAAAGCGAAAGGGCGAAGAAGACGTAATAAAGGCTGATATGGGAATAGAAGTTTGAAAGCAATACGGTTAATTGGGTGTCCTTCGACGTAAATTGCTTGAAGGATGGGAGAATAGGGAGAGAATATTATGAGAGGAAATAGAATATGCTCAGATGAAAGGTGGGACGTGGCCTACTGGTTGGGAAAGGTATTTTGGGATACCTGCTATTGACATATTCTGCTTTAAATTCGATAGAAGTTTAAATCGAAAAGAAAAGGCAAGTCTTCCACACAGACAGAATATGACTTTTATACCTTTTTACGAAAGTGTGCCCTCCGTCAGGAATGATGAAGAAAAATTATGATTCACCGGTATTCGCTGAAATAATTATATCAAATACGAAAAAATATACCCGGCGATGCTCAGAATTAAAAGAAACGTTAAATTCCTTAAAAAAAAAAATAAAGTAATAAAACGAAAAGAAACTGTGACTCATACACGCGAGTATTATGTTCTTTTTCTACACAGTTCACTTTTTGTAAGTAAAAAAAAAATAATACTCGAGCTGAGATCGAAACCAAAATCTTAAAACAGTGAGTAAAGTACGATAACCACTAGACCAGCTTGCCATGATCCTTTCAAACACCATGAAACAGTTAACCATCAGATACAAATTCGGTAACCCCAAATACTTTTTAAAAATTTTGAATCATTATCAACCCTTTTTATCTTGAGGAAAATCTATTATAAGGATTTCCACATGTCTGAATACCTTATATACAAAAATATCAAGTCTGTAGATAAAAAATCCGCCAAGTATATAAATTGAGAATTGTCCTCCCACACATTCTCACTTTTATACATATATATATATATATATATATATATATATATACATATATATATATATATATATATATATATCCGTGTGCTAGGGCATATTCATCTTAAGATATTGTATCCTTTTGCCTGTTCTGCAAATACTTTAATGGTGAATGCTCTGACGAACTGCAAACACTTGTACCTCCGCGACGTAACTACCCCCGACAAACCCGACAAGCAACTAAGCCCCACCCCTTTACAGTGGAGAGCCCTAGGTTCAAGAAAGCCTTTTACTCCAATAGTTTCTTCCCCAGAACTGCAGGTCTTTGGAACTCCCTTCCGGGATTCTGCTTTCCCAACTTTACTGATATGCAGAAGTTCAAGTGTAATGTGAACAAACATCTTTCTACTCATTTCCCTTCATAATGCCCCTGCAAATTATACCGCTAAAAATAATGCTTGTTCATCAAAGAATATGCAAATAAGTACACGTTTTTTATTTAGTTGCTTTTATGACTGTGAGTGAATATATTAAAACGTTCATCTTAATAACTTTTAAATAGAAAAAAGTATCTCACCTCCAGTGTGGCACTATTTCCTTGTGCCACTGTTTCTAACACACTCTGCAGCATGGACGGGTGGTAAATTGTCCATGAGCGTAGAGATACAAAGAAATCCCTTCCCATAATTCCCTTGCTATCTTTCTGTTTTTTTTTCCTGAACGACCACCATGATGTGAGGACACATAGCCTGTTTCTCCGTAAATGAGGGGGGGCACCCCCTCCCTCAACACTAGTTAGGGTAGGTTAGTTAGCTTCGAAAAGCCTATCATCCAGTTTTAATTGTAAAAATTAATTGTAAATTGTTTGTTTTGTAATATATATTGTATCTCTAATGTAAAATAAAATAGTTAGTTATACCTTATGTATATTACAATTGTGTCGCGTGTCATTTTTCTTGTGTCTGCTATGAATGCCTTCATAAATGTCTGAAGTCGAAAGGCGGCCCTGAGGACAAAGAGATGAAGATTCCCACCAGAATGCCACCAGGGTGAAGAGATCATCTTGAGAAAAGAAAGGAGCCACACCCAGATCCAACATCTCAGGTATGATTTTCTTCTTACTACACAGACCCTAATGACTGGCCCATCTTCGTATCTTCATGAGACCGCTTTAAGACATTTACTATGACACGTCTGTCGGTCACACCTCAGTGGCCGGCTGATAGTGGTATATCAGTATGAGATCACAACTCACAATTTTCCTTCCCGATCTACCAATTTTTTTAACGTCCCTTATTAGCCCCTACTCTCCTGATCGAGACCGATCTGCCTCTTTTTGCTATCCGGGAAAACAGTGGGAGTTATAACACTTAGATAAAGGTTAGGAGAGACATTACTAACACAATACTATACTAAGACAATTTTTATGTTTGCCTACTGCTGGGTTACTCTCACATTAAAAACGACCTTGTGTCACATTTTGCTTCCGTGAAGCAAATGCATATCTAGAGAAAAAGTAGGCTTTTAATATCAATGTCAGAGCGAGAAAAACTCAGTATTATATATATATATATATATATATATATATATATATATATATATATATATATATATATATATATATATACAGGTCCTGGATATGACCTTAAACTATATCCGATGGTGAGGCCCCAGCTTGCGGGCTTTGGGGAGTATGGAGCCACTCTTTAATTACCATTGCTCCCAGGCCCACTCCGACTCGGAGTGGTAGTACCTGTTAGGTCCCAACTATGGGTTAGATAGAAACTGACTTAAAAAAATTAACAAACAAATATTCTATTAAAACTTTTTCTTCAAAATCACTGGATTCGGCATTAAATAACCTAAAAAGGGTTTATATTCCGTAAAACAAAAACAACCAACGAACGCACCAATATATATATATATATATATATATATATATATATATATATATATATATATATATATATATATATATATACATTTGATGTGAATTAACTAAGGATATATTTTTGTGATTTTTGTTTTTCATCGCATAAATATTAGTTCAACGTTGCTTAAGTCTGTATATCTGTATATCTATCGGTTGCATTTTTGAAATAAACATGATGAGGAAACAAAATGAAAATAAGCGGGAAACGGTTTCATTGAAAAGCAAAAAAAAAAAAAAAAAGCGGGAAAATTGCGAGATGAAACGATGTGCGGGATAATTTAGTAGGAAGCAAAAAAAAAAAAAATTATCCAATAAAGTTTTGGGTAAAATAAAAGAAGAATTTGCGAGAAAACGTGAAGAAAATGAATAAAACGCGAGAAAATAATTTGGCGATGGAAATGGTAAAATGATGCTAAAAAACAAACGAGATAATGAGGCATTTTGTGTAAAAGGAGAGAAAATTGCTGTTGAGGTAAGAGGGATGGGAACGATGGGGGAGAATGGAGGAGAATGAAAGTGAGAAAAAGAAAGGGAGGAAAAGCAAAAAAAAAAAAGAAAGAAAACGGTAAGAACGGCGCAAAGAAAAGAAGAAAAAAGGAATAAAAAGAAGAAAACTCGAGAGAAAAAGAAGAGAAAAAAACAGAAAAGAAAAGAAAAAAATGAAAGAATAAGAAAGGCAAAGAAAGAAAAGGAAAACTAGACAAGAAAATGATGAAGGAGAAAAGAAAAAAGAAAGAAAGAAAGGGTAAAGAAAGGCATACAGAGAAAGAGAAAACGAAGAAAAACTCAGAAATAGAAAAAAAACAACAAAAAAAAAACTGACCATGTGGGGTCCCCCTTCACAAGTGAAAAATTTATTTTCAACATGACTAATGTTTGTGCAACCTGTAACAAAAAGTTCAAGGAGTGGTCTTTGAGAAAAGTGCGAAAAAACGAACGGATGTACGATTTGGGGCCAATTTTATCTCTATAATGCCCCCCCTAGGAGAGCAACCAGAGTTATTCTGGAAAATCTGTTCTGGCAAAAATTTGCTTCTCCATGACTGTTTGTGCAAAATTAAAAAAAAATCCAAGTCATTGTTATTGAGAAAATTGCGAACAAATGAACGGATGAACGATTTGGGGTAAATTTTACCTCGATAATGCTCTCTAGGGGAGCAATCAGAATTATCCCGGAGAATTCGTTTGGACAAAAATTTACTTCACAATGACTAATTAAAAAAAAAATCCAAGGCGTGTTTATTGAGAAAAGTGCGGACAAACGAACGGACGGACGGACGGGGGTGAATTTCAAGGTCCAATCCCTCTTTTCTCAGGAGGACGAAAAAAGTAGAAAATAAAAAAATAAATAAATAAAAAATTAGTCAAGAATA
>NC_136522.1:74480584-74490584 GCF_053919585.1 Euprymna scolopes
CAACAATACAAAACAGGAGTTCAAAATCGCCCTCATTAAATGTCTTGTGATCGGAAACATTGATGTACAATCTTCTTCTTAGACTACCACAATTTAACGTTTTCTTTTTGGTCTCCCGACAAAAGGAGGATGAACCTGCAAATTCACCCTTGTCTGTTCGTCCGTTCGTCTGCCCCCACTTTTCGCCTCGGAATTTTTTGAAATTTTGCACAAACATTAAACATGATATGAGTAAAAATGTAAAAGAACGGATTTTCCCGGAAAACTCCGGTTGCCCCCTAAGGATGCCTTGCGTGTTAAAATGGCTAAAATTGACACTTTTGTGCTTATTAAAAAATTGATGCCTTGGATTTTATAAAACTTTCTGAAAAGTTGTAATTAACTGATTTCTATACAATTTTCTTTGTCTATACTTCGCGATAACTCTTGGGTGTGCCCCAGGGGCTCTTTTAGGGCTAATAAAAACACTCCATTTTTGGGACTACTTTACCATATTTGTCCCAAATTTTCTGTGTATATCTATTTAGCAGTTTTGCATGGTGCTGAACTCAAATTAAAATATGTTAAGACTTTTGGGGACTTTTAGGGTCAAATGGGGGATGGGCAAATGATCGACTTTGTCATTTTTTTTTTTTTTTTGCATGGTGCAGAATTTACATATGTAGATTCCTAAAACTGCACCGTTTGTTCATTTTCACCATGATTTGACTTGGGGACTTTTGGGGCTAAATGGGGGGGGGGCAAATGCTCAACTTTTTTTACACCTCCTTCACTGTGCACTCACAGGGCACCATGCATACTTCACTTGTTTTTACTCAATTCTTAAGTAATGGCGTATTGTGTGTGTGAAACGGCACTAACCCTATTCGGTTTTAACCGGCTTCCCCCAAAGGAGTAAGTTCCGTGGAAGTACGGAATATCACACGCGGTCCACAGTCGCATTTATATCCCCGTTAGGGTAGATGACGACATACAATTTTTGCAACTCTCGCAGGGAGGTGTTGATATCCTCCTACATGCAGCGCCTAGAATTCTCAAATTGGTCACCCGTTTTAGTAATGACCAGGCGCAAGGGTGCTTAACCTCGATGATCTAACGGGAACGAGTGTGTCAACGTGATTATACCGTGATGTAGTATTTGCTATGTAATAATGATTGTGAAATCTGCACATGTGTGTGTATATATATATATATATATATATATATATATATATATATATATATATATTGTGTACAGAAAGTTGTTAGTTGAGACATATCATTGGTACCGTCGGTTTCAAGCCCGATAATAAGGCCCGTTTAAGGTATCCTTATCAAGCTCTCTTCAGCCAATATTCGTATATATATATATATATATATATATATATATATATATATATATATGATTACTTAATTTAATCACATAAATTAATATACGACAGTATAAATTTATGCGAAAACTTTAAGTATTTACTTCAACAGTGCTCAATACGTAGGTAGAGCTAGGTAGTAAGTTATAAAATATATTAAACTACAAAGAATATTTTGCGTTTCATCCAGGCATCAGGCATTATCCTGATGAATCCTAGCGTGGATGAAACGCGGAATATTCTGTGTAGCTTAATTGCCATATATATTTTATAATTTACTATATATATATTTTTATTGGTTTTATATTCTTTAATGTTATATTTTACTGGTTTACTTTTGAAATTCATTATCTTGTTTTTAAATCTGTTCCTCCTTTACCCAAGACTTACATCGAAACGAACAAAATGTCGATGTTAAACTTGTAAATCATCGGCGTTCATTGTTCTTACATTGAACAAGCAGAAGGGTTTAGGCTTCATTTAGACGGAACCTGGATATGACCTTAAACCATATCCGATGGTGAGGCCCCAGCTTGTGGGCTTTGGGGTGTGTGGATCCACCCTTTATTTGCAATTGCTCCCAGGTCCACTCTGACACGGAGTGGAAGTACCTATTAGGGTCCCAACTATGGGGTCCTGGATATGACCTTAAACTATCCGATGGTGAGGCCCCAGCTTGTGGGCTTTGGGGAGTGTGGATCCGCCCTTTAATTGCCATTGCTCCCAGGTCCACTCTGATCCGGAGATGGTAGTACCTGTCAGGGTCCCAACTATGGGTTAAATAGAAACCGACTTAAAAAAACAAACACATATACTCTATTAAAAAATTGTTCTTCAAAATCACTAGATTCGGCATGAAATAACCTGAAAATGGTTTATATGCCGTAAAACAAAAACAAAAACAAACAAACTTCATTTAGGTATTCTTTATTCGGCTGGTTTCACCTCTTGTTGTAACCTTTCATGGGAAGTTCCGAGTAGATAGTTCTGAGAGATAAACTCGTTCAATGGAATGACGACAATCATGGAAACAGTGGAACATTCACATTTTTTTTTTTTATTTACGTTTTTGATTCACCTGGAAATTTTTGTGTTTTACTTTGGCAATTTATAATTCGTTGCGTTTGCCGTGTTTTTTTTTTCTTCTTTATTTTTCAATCTTGTGACTAAATAGGTTTATGTTTATCAATGAGGTGAATCAGTGGGTAGTAAATAGAGAGCCGATAGGGATGACAAAGAAGAAGAGGAGGAAAAATAAGAGGAAGAAGACGGACAAGAAGAAAAACACTAAACGATCTATGACCCTTGGGGTCAGTGCATTGTACTTTGGATAAATCTGCATAATAATGCGCTACAAATTCCCTGCATTATTTTTCTGAATTTTTTAGATGAGGATTGATAATTTGTATTGCCTGTATTATTCGGACTAGTGTTCTCATTTTTTCCCCCGCCGACGAAATAAAAAAACCTCATAACCTTTAAATATATATATATATATATATATATATATATATATATATATATATATATACATATATATATATATATATATACATATATATATATATATATATATACATATATATATATATATATATATATATATATATATATATATATATATATATATATATATATATATATTGGGCGTTTATTCGAATAAAAGCGTATTGTGATAAGACGATGGAGAATATTACCAGCAATTGAAGGAGTGAATGAGAAACAGAAAAACAATGGCTTTTAAAAATGTAATGAAGTGGGGAAAGCGAGAAAGGGCGAAAGAGAGAGAGAGAGGCAGAGAGAGAGAGAGGGAGAGGGAGGGAGAGGGAGCGAGAGAAAGAGAGGGGAAGGGGGAGGAGAAAAGAAATAGAGACTAACAAAGAAATCGATTCGTTAGGCTTTTATTTACCTATTTATTTCTTCTCTATGAGGTTATATAGCGAGTATACATAACTGAAAAACCAAGTTTCTATCTTTCCACCACCAACGCTCTGATCCCCATCTTGCATCAATCGAAATGAATGGCTCTCCTCTTGGGAACGCTCTATGTTTTGAAAAGTTTCCAAGTCTGATCTTTACTCCTGATTTGAGATGGAACACTTACACAGACGGCAAAAAAAAAAGTCCGCACTCATGATTTTTTCAAAAACTGAAAATTTTAGCTAAATTTAATGTAAATGCTTAAACAAACTATACCTCATTTGATTGGCCTTTTATTCTTCTGTAATTTTACCTGTTCATATTTGCCTTTTAATTAAAAGATTCTAATGTTCACATCAATTTAAAAAAAATTACTTCAAATTGAGAAGGCATATATATGTATGCCTGCATGTGAGGAGGCATATATATATATATGTATTTTATTATTTTTAAAACAGTAATCTACGTACACGCGTGTTTCAAGGTTTTTACCTGCCATCAGCGTAGTTTAACTGCCTCTAGGGATCGAACCTCAGACCATGTTTACCGCAGTCTGGTGCCTTAACCGTTAGGACATAATACCTAGATTGATTATACTGTTTATTTTTATCGCTTATAAATTTAGATTTTGTTATTGTTGTTATTTTTC
This sequence comes from Euprymna scolopes, assembly GCF_053919585.1. Taxonomy (NCBI): domain Eukaryota; kingdom Metazoa; phylum Mollusca; class Cephalopoda; order Sepiida; family Sepiolidae; genus Euprymna; species Euprymna scolopes. The sequence continues at coordinate 74,484,503 of NC_136522.1, forward strand.
AAGCTATAACTACGGTTAATATTGGCGCCGCCTCGGAGCTCATTTTTTTATTTACTTAGAAAGTCGCCCTTTTTAATTTGGACGTATATAACATTTTTTATTTATTTTATTATTTTTATTTTACTATTTTTATGTATATATATATATATAAATATATATGTATAAATATATATATATATATGTATATTTATGCATATATACACACACATATATATATATACACGTAAACACACACATATATATACTATATATATACAAGCATATATATATATTTATATATATATATTTATATATATATTTATATATATGTATGTATATATATGTATATATATATTTATATATATATTTATATATATATTTATATATATATGTATGTATATATATGTATATATACACGTGTATATACACACACACATATATATAATATATATATATACAAGCATATATATATATATATAAATAGAGAGAGAGAGAGAGAGAGAGAAAGAGAGAGTGAGTTAGAGAGAAAAATAAGTGTAAATTAAAAACAATAATAAATTCATCGTAGTTAGGTAATAGCTACATAAAGTGAGTTGGATGGAAAGGATATATATATATATATATATATATATATATATATGTATATATATAAGTATATATATATAAATAAATATATATATACATATATATATACATATATATATATATATATATATATATATATATATATATATATATATATATATATATATATAACACGGCATTTCTAGGTTCAATCCTTGGCTTAGGAGAGATGCTAGTTTAGCGGCATCTGGTGAGTGTGATACAACGAAACAGGACTGTATGTCGATGACTACATATATATATATATATATATATATATATAGGGAGAGAGAGAGAGATTGATTGATTCATTGTATATTAATATAGAGATAAAGAGATAAACAGACAGATAGATAGCGAGATAGCGAGAAAAACAGTTATATATATATATATATATATATACATAGAGAGAGAGAGAGAGAGAGAGAGAGAGAGAGATAGAGACAGAGACAGAGACAAAGAGGGATAATATATAAGAGACAAAGAGGGAGATAGAGATAGAAATAGAGAAACATTCAGTCAGGTTGAGAAAACAGAGGATAGATAGATAGTTAAAGGGAAGTGTAGATACACAAGTAGATAGAGAGAGAGAGAGAGAGAGAGAGAGAGAGAGAGAGAGAGAGAGAGAGAGCGGGAGGAGTTGAATACGTAGAAAAAATGGCAAATGAGAATAGAAAGAGTTTGGGGGTTAAACTGATGGGAAAAAAGACTGAATTAATGTTATGTAAATAACTGAGAAAAGATAGAGTGAAGAAACGTTGTGTGTGGATGAGAGAGAGAGAGAGAGAGAGAGAGAGAGAGAGCGAGAGAGAGAGAGAGAGGGAGAGAGAGGGAGAGGCAGAGTAAAAGCGAGAAAGAGAGAGAAAAAAATTAAAGAGGTAATAAAAAAAAGTAATCGATTTATAAGTAGAAATTGATTAGGGAAGAAAAAGAAAAAGCTTCAAACTACACGGAAAAAAGAAATCCATCGCAAACAGCAATAAAAAGCCTAAGAAAACCATTCAATTCTCAAGAAGAAAAGGAGATTAGTTGATCGAGTAAGTGTAGGAAATGGAGGTGTAAATGACAGGAAACAACATAAAAAGAACAGCAAATAAAGGGAGATAATAGCAAACAGGAACGAACAGAAAAACAAGCAGAGGGCGCTGGAGTCTATTGTTTTCTTGTTAATAACGGTGATCATATTAGGTGTGGTTTATTCCGAATTTGAAGACGTGTAAATAAAAGGATTTTATGTTAGCAGTAAAAATATACTAGAATGTAGAGAATAGTTCCGAACTGATTAGGAATAACCTCTTAATTGAAAACTAGCAAGATTAACCGGTGTCGCTCGGTACACAAGGATAACGAATTAAAAAGAAAGACGCGTATACTCTTAGTATCCAAAAATGGTGGACTAATGACTGGTTGATTAATGATTCAATATTTTAACAAAGAGAACGAGGAGGCTAATAGGGCGATAATTTAGTGGGTCGATTCTTTCACCCAAATTCTTGAAAACTGATGCAACAGAATCAATTTTCCAGCTGCCAGAGAAGCAAGATTCAGTAAGGGATTTGTTGTAGAGCTTGAAGAGAACATGGGCTAGCCAAGCAGAGCATTTCTTTAATAGTATAGCGGAGATGACATCAGGCCCATCCTGCATACGTTGTAGCTTTCTAGGTATTTTTTTATACCACGAACATGAGAAGGGGTGATTTTCAGACCATCAAGTGTGGCCTCTGTCCTCAAAGGGGACTTTGGGAGAGAGTTGTTTGTTATGTCTACAGTGTAGTTGGAGACGAACTGCCAAGTAGGTAGTTCAGCCTCCTCAGTTGCCATGCAAGCAACCTCATGGCTTTACAATAGTGGGGAAACCTTATTGTATGAATTTAAATTTGGTAGTAAGGTTTTCCAAACATTCATAAACATATGCTGTCACTCGAAACAAGGCGTGTTACCACCTGAAACGTAAAGGACTGTCTATTTTGGACCGTGTCGTACATGGAATTGTGCGAAGTTGAGCAGTGAGATCTCTGTTCACATTACATTTAAACTTCTGCAGATTAATAGTTACAGGAGCAGGACACAAGGGGAGGAATTCCAAAGTCATACTCTCCGAGGGAAGAAACTATTGGAGTAGAAGGCTTTCGGGCACCTAAGGACTTTAATGAAAGGTTTGTGATTTTACGACTTATCAGATCAGTCGGGATTATTGACTTTGAAGAGACGTAAGTGCTAGGATTTGATCAGAGCACATTCAATTAAAATACTTGTAAAATAGGCATAGATACAGTCTTCCGGTGATGGGACAGCGGTTGGGGAAAGATTGATAGCACAAGATCTCTTAAGTTTCAGACTCGTTTTTGGCATCTGTCTAGGAGTGAGAAACTAGTGGTGGATGTACTAGCCCAGGTGTGATAAAAATATTCGATGCATGGGCAAATGGTGGCTTTGTAGAGATATGATACTCTCAGACAGGTATAATTTTCTAGTACGGTAGAGAGAGTCAACCTTATGTGCAGTAGCCTTGGCAATGTCTTTAATGTATTTGTTCTTATATTGATTATTATTTTCACAAGGTTTGGATCGGTGTAATCTCCGACCTTCTTCAGGTGTATATTTTCAAACTCAAGATTCTTTCCGTCAAATCCAGGAACCTTTCTGTCATATTCGGAAATTTTTTTTTGCCGAACTCGGGAATGTGCGCGGAACTGTTAACAGACCCCTTTATTTAATCCATATAGATAGCATTCTCTCGTTCAATGGCTGGATATGAAGTCTTAAGTAATTCGCAATCTTATTTTGCGTATTGCTTGCACTTTGGATTGAACGTTTAAGCTACCGAAGGGTGCAACTTACGAATGAACACACCAAGAAAGGGAGGTGGCTAATGGGGCGATAATTGAGTGGGTCGATTCTTTCACCCAAACTCTTAAAAACTGATACAACGGAATCAATGTTCAAGCTGTCAGAGAAGCAAGATTGAGTAAGGTACTTGTTGTCGAACTTGGAGAGAACATGGGCTAGCTCAGCAAAGCATTTTGTTTAATAGTATAGTGGAGATGAGATCAGACCCACCCTGCAAACCGTGTGGCTCTCTGGGTATTTTTATATCACAAACGTGAGAAAGGGTAATTTTCAGACACTCACGTTTGGCCATTGTCCACGCGACCTATTTCTTTTTTTTTAATCTAACGTATTAACCTAAATCAATTTACATTTATTGTCAGTCGAAACTTCAGCTGTTGGATATTTAGCAGGTGATCTCAGGAAGAAGAGGCATTCGATTGGTTGCACACACGCAGATGGATTTCGTGTAAGGTATGTGAGACTTTCCACCATTATCTTGTGAATGCATAATTTGACCCATAATACGCGAGAGGATATCGGTCAACAGATTCGAGACAAAATACAATGGAGAATTTTAAACATTCTAGGGGTAAAAAAAGCTTCAAACTATACGAAAAGAAATCCATCGCAAACAGCAATAAAAAGTATAAGAAAACCATTCAATTCTCAAGAAGAAAAAAGATTAATTGATCGAGTAAGTGTAAGAAATGGAGGTTTAAATGACAGGAAATAACAGGAATAAAGAATGTTTATATAAGTAGTTACAAACAGAAAGCGGAGGGGCTAACAGCATACTAACACATTATTTCACGCCTAGCATTCACACCACCTGCACGTACCTTCACTGATATCAAACACCTATCAGAAGTAAATCCAAAACTGTTGTCGATGTGAAATAAAACAAAATATGTTTTGTAGATCAGCTGTGTTGTGTTTTATTCACTGTCAGTGTGTAGATATCATAGCCCAGTGACGAAAGTCGATTTAGAAATTATATAGACTGAAAAGCACATTTGAACCAACGGCGAATATTTAACACAGCGAGTATTTTGCAAATTAACATACGGTGAGTTGTTGTTGTTGTTGCTGTTGTTGTTGCATGCGTGAACGAGTCCAGAACGAATCAATCTATTTGTGGCAGGTGTTTGTGTAATGCTTGTGTGTTTGGTGTGAAAAGCAAAAACGGAGTTCGCTTTTATCGACGATAATTAAGAAGGTTTTCCTGAAGAACAATAGGAAACGTTAACTAAACAAGATGACAAAGACAAAAACAAGCAAGGGCGATGAGAAGGATTGGTGCGTTTGATCCTGTGGGTGGGGATATAAGGGTTTAGGATGGAGGGTGTTGGTGCCTTGGTGCGTGGAGGGGGTGGAAGCAATGCGGGTTGCAGGTAAGAGCATGATGGAGAGGCAAATAGAATGGATGAATAGTAAGGAATTGAAAAGCTTTTAAAGGTTTTAAAGGAAGAAGTTGAAGGGGAACAAAGTTGAAGGAAAGAAGAAAATAGGGAAGAAGAAGATGATGATGAAGAAGAAGAAGAAGAAGAAAAGTAATCGGAAGTAAAAAAAAGAAGAAAAAGAGGGAAAAAGAGAGCAAAGAATAGAAAGAAGGGTAGAATAAAGATAAATAAAAAAGATGAGAATAGAAAAATAAAAGGAGAAAAAAGGAAGAGATTTAGAAGAGGAAAAAGAAGAAGAGGAAAAAGAAGAAGAGGAAGAAGAAGAAGAGGAAGAAGACGAGGAAGAAGTAAAAGAAGAAATAAAAGGAGAAATACTAGAAGGAAAGAGAAGAAGAAGAAGAAGAAGAAGAAGAAGAAAAAAAAAGAAGAAGAAGAATAAGCAGAAGATAAATAGCAACGAATTAAAACTTGTTAAAAAAAGAAAAAGAAGACGGCCATTTCATAAAAGAAATAGAAAAAATGCCACGAAAGAAGCTAAAAAAGAGGAGATCGAATAAGATGATGAAGAAAAAGAAGAGAAAATTATTTGATGATGGCTGTATGAAAACTCCTAGTGAGTGAATAATAATAATAATAATAATAATAATAATAATAATAATAATAATAATAATAATACTTGGGGAGGCTTAGTGCCACTCAAATTCCAGTATAAACCAATGACCACTGCAAGCGAGAAATCAATGGTAAGAGGCTGTTGAAATGATGAAAATTTATTTGCAAATGCTACGGAAGGAGGTGGAGAGAGCTGGACGTCTGGGGAAACTTGTTGTCACTCAACTTCCAGAGAACACCACAGGTCTCCAATTAGATCGTTTGTTGACAGCGTGAAAGCTCCATGTGAGCATTTTGCTACCGAAATTCCAGTGAAGAACAATGGTCGCTGCCAACCAAAAATCAATGGTAAGCGGCAGTGACTAATTCTAGTTCGTAAATAATAATAATAATAATAATAATAATAATAATAATAATAATAATAATAATTATAATAATTATAATAGGAGAAATTGGAATCAGATGAATAACTGAAAAAATGCAACGAACAACAATAAAGAAAATCCTTGAATGTGGAAACTAACACACACGCACCAGAAGCGCAGACCAGAAAAACTGCCGCAGAGAGAAAACACGAAGCGCTACATGGAGCCAAGAAGATTGAAGCTGCATACCTATAAGTTCTCTTACACCACCTCTATTACCATATCACTGCA
>NC_136522.1:74495584-74505584 GCF_053919585.1 Euprymna scolopes
TGCTTATGCTTGATTTATTGTTTGAAATCCCTTTAATATTGTCTACCTTCTGGTTTGAGCAATATTCTTATAGAAATCTCAAAGATCCGAGGGGTATGAATAATATCGGGCACAAGTGTATATATATCTACATACATACACACACATAAGCCTGGCACCTACATATGCGGTGCCTGTGACCGGACGTTTCACACAGGACTTATGTGCATGGCAGTGTTCTTAGGTTTTGTATCGAAATAATAGAATCCCTTATTAATATTAATTTATTTCATTTCGGACTATTAGTCTCATCTTTATTAGTTGTTGTTTTTCATCTTTTATTGGTTTTTTTATTCACAACGTTTCGGCCAACTATCCCTCTGGCCTTCGTAAGGTGGTAACCGCGACGGATAGGAACTTCGAATCTCCTAACTGCATTCTCAGCCATCACTGCCATCCGTAGTTGTTGTCGTCTAACCACATTTTGACTAAGTAAACCTCTGGCACGCTTTGGGTGGGATTGAAACTGCTATCTTCAGACAATGTTCATCTGGAACTGTAGAGATTCAACGTCTCTATCAACTGCGCCACGGGCCCCGAAGGGCTCTATCAACTGAATTCCAATTAAGGAATAATATATATAATAGAATCCCTGTTTTGAATAATTTAAGCTTTTCATAGAACTTTTAGTTTTAAATCTATGTGTTAAATAGCAAAATTTATGACTGGCTATAAATATTATTTTGCTAAAACCATTTCATCTGATGATATTTAATTTAATTTGAAATTCATTTGAAATCCATGGATTAAGGAAAAAGAATTAAAAAAACTTTGTATTCATTGCCGAATAGTAAATTTGTTATAATTTTAAAAAAATACTAAATTTAGTTTCATGTTTATATTTATACTATTGTTCTATCTCGTATATTGAGCTTTTTTTATCTTATTGGGATGGTCTTGTTATATTTAGGAGTCTTATTATCATCATTATTGTTCTTGTTGTTATTATTCGTTGTTATTGTTCTTTGTTAAAAGTGAGTCTTAGAGTCTTAGAGAGTCTTATTAAGAGGGATGTTGTTGCGTTCTGTTATCGTGTTATGAAGAGATTCATATATATAAAATGTTCATACTTAGAAGTGTAATAGAAGCTCTTTGAGTGCTGAAACAGTGTTCAGACAGCCTTAGTGTTCACATTGTAGATATGAGATGTCGAGACGTGTATGTAAAGACATTTTAAAACACATGATATACAAGACATATAATAACAATTTTCACTTTATCTTTTGGTAGAATTACAACACAAAGACGACGTTTATAAAAACACATGATGGGTTTATTTCTTCTCCCGACCGGTCGTGGTTTTCTGAGTCAAGGATTCAAAGCTTCACATTCTAAGTTTCAAAAGTGACCGTCTCGCTTCTAGACGTTCGAATCCCATGTCTGGACTGTCGTCTGTCGTCCTCAGACTCTCTCTCTCAGCCTCTCCCTCAGTTTCTCCTGCTTAACTCTAAAGTTTCTAACTATATCGAGAACTTCCCATTTTCCATGACGTCATACACATGTTAAAACACGTGTCTTCTTTCACGTGTTCTGGAAATGCGTGTCCAAAACTTTTTCCTTTGTTTACAAAAGGAATGTTAACCTATATTCCCAGTAACCTATATTTCCAATATGTCAAAAACATGTTTATTAAATTATCTTATAGTTGCATTCTTCAATTGAATTTTCATAACAGAATTGACAATGCACATTCTTTTCTTCAAACTATTTTATCTCTAAGCTAAACAATGGTTTGTTTTTTACATTCCATTTGCTAATTCTCTCTCGTAATCTATTTCTAAACCTAAATTACGAGGTTCGTATTTCGTCTATTCTATTTCATTTTCATTTTAACTAAATCTCTTTATTTTTATACTTACATGAAAAGGGGACAGCCCTTATCATGTAACAGTCTCATAAATATTGATACTAATATTTATATGAATTTCATGCACACACTAAGTTGTAACCTGATAGTATTTCAAAATTTTAGTCAATTTATATATATATCTATATATCTATAAAAACTTCTCTACCTATATACTCAACAATTTTTTTAAAGAGAATTGAAATTTGGCATATAGCGTATTGTTAGAGAAGAAATCTTGGTAGTGGGAGTCTAGATTAGGAGTTAACGTTCTAGTTTTGTTTCTTGTTATTTGGGAGGGGGAGAAGGTTGGCAGTTGTTTGAGCAGAGCAAAGAAAAAAACAGGAACGAAGAATGATTTTTGCAAACCATGATAAAATAAAGCCGTAATAATTACCACCTAATATGGTATCGGGAGGCCCCACCAGAAACTACTGCAGGGTCCAGAATCAATTCACCAAATGGCAATAACGTAGTCCCAGTACTTTGCACCTACTGATAGGACAGGCTCCTTGGGGTTAATGTAAGGCCCGGGTCGTTGACTATCAGGCGGATAACGTCAGCACAGGTAACGTGTTTAACTCCAGTACCCTTTATTAGGGACATGGCCACAAGCATTGGGATAGGGAGAGAAAATAAGGACATCTCAAGCGATTGCTCAGAAAAAAAAACAGCTGGCCCAGAGTACAGAACTTTTCTTCTCCCTTCATCAGAAACATCGCTCATTTTGACTGAGTGACAAAATCGAAGAAGCGAGAGTTACGGAGCTGCCGAAACGCATCCACAATGCGTTTTCTACCCTTCTCTCACTAGCACTCATCCTCTCTCGACTTGAACCCGCTGCATTACTTTGTTTGGTCATTTTCGAGAAAATCACCAACATGACCTCCGACAACACCAAAAACCAGCCTGATCGCCGCCATCCGCTGAGTATTCGCCGAGCTCCCACCGGTGCTTGTGGAAAAGGCATGCTCTCAGTTTCAGACTAGTATCGACGTAGTGATCGAGGCTGAAGGCGGCTACATTGAATAGCCGTCAGCTCTACTACATAATCAAGTTACCTGACTTGATTTTTTTAATGAAAGTTTTAAAATAAAGCTGTCGTTTCGTTTTATTTAAGGCGATATCTTCATCGTTTCCTTCCCTTTATACTTTCTCTCTCTTTCTCTGTATCTCCTCTTTCCCTCTCTCTCCCCATATCTTTCTCTTTCTCCCTCTTCCCGTCTCTATATTTCTTTGAATCTATAATTTCCTCTCTCTCTCTCTCACTTTCTCTTTCTCTCCCTCTATCTGTCCCTCTCTATTTCTCCATAACTCTCTATGTATCTCTATTAACTGTATATATCTCTCCCTGTTCCCCTCTCTAACCTATTTGAATCTGAATTTCGATTACCTTCGCCCGCAGGCTTCGGTCTGATTACCCCTCCCCCCCACTCATTCCGCTAACCCAAATCGTTGATAGAATCCCGGCCCGTTCACTGAAGAGCTCTTCAGCAACCCTCTTCAGAACTGAAATCCATTCGTTAAATGGCAGACGAACGTTAGTTTTTCAGATTCATTAAAGTTTTCCATTAATGGCGCTGCTCCGTCTCTACCAGCCAACGCAGCCATCATCTCCGGCATGTCGTACACCTTTTCAAGTTTTCACGGTCCCCCAGATTTTCAAAATAACATCGCCATTTTTTTGTTCGACGATACTACCTTTGCAGATTTTCAACGGTTTTCAAACCGCAGCCATATTGTTTTTTGTTTATTTTCTTTTTCTTTTACTATTTTTGTTTTTTTTCCGCCATTTTGATATCGTTTTTTCTTTCTTTCTTTGTTCAATGGAATCTTGAGATTTTCTTTCAGTAAACATTATTTTTCTATCTTTTACTGCACCACTTATATTTTCATTCCTCTCCAATTTACTTTGTCTTCCAGACAATTTTAACATTCTTATTTTAAAATTATTCAACATCGAATATATATATATATATATATATATATATATATATATATATATATTTATATATATATATATATATATATATATATATATATATATATATATATATATATATATATATAATAAAAAGATTTACTCGTGTCCAGGTAACCTACATTTAAAATTTCAAGTGTTTAGACACAAAATTTGGTAGAATCTGCAAAGGTCAACTTTTTCAGCTTTGACCTCTTGGCCGCCAAATTTTCGCCCCCAAAACTGATTAAAAGCTTACTGCATATCTGAATATCCTCTGCGTAAAATTTCAAATGTTTAGACCCAAAATTTGCTTCTTAGTTTGCAAAAGTCTGCAAATATCTAGTCTTTTGAGCCTTGACTACTTGGCAGCCAAATTTTCGGCCAAAAACCGATAAAAAGTTTGCCTTGTGTCTGAATACACTTTATGTAAAATTTCAAATGTTTAGACCAAAAATTGGCAAAGTGATTTGTTAGAGACGGCAGAGGTCAATTTTTTTTAATTTGATCGCAATTTTGGCCCCTTAACCTTTATTGTTTTGGCTCAAATCAAGTTAAAATGTTTGATCTATGTCTAAGTAACCTACATCTAAAATTTCCAGTGTTTAGATATAAAATTGGCGGAGGAGTTTGGTAGAGTTTTAAATCCCAATGGCCATTATGTCTAGATTGAAAATTAACAGAGCAGTTTGGTAGGGAAATATACACAGACAGACAGACAATTTCACTTTAATAGATATATAGATTAACTAGAGGGGGACCCGGCTTTGCCCAGTCGTAAAATACGCTTAAATATATTTTAATTTATCCAGATTTCGTATATATTCGTCGTGGTTTCAAAAGTAAAAAATAAAAAAAAATATTTAAGGTGCCACCAACTATAATCAAAACCGAAACCGTAGCATTCAAAGCTTGTGACGTTACCACTGTACTAACGCTTATACGCCTATTAAAATTAAAAACTGAAAATAAACTAAGATGAAAATAGAAAATGTTTAACTATTTTTTTTCTCCACATTTTTACCGATTTTTGACCCATTTAAAAAATATTTTAACCGGCTAAAGACCCATAAAAGAACGGAGCGTAAAAACCCCAATCATTTGACGCCCCTAGCGCCGCTCAGAAGCTTTTAGTTTCGGAAGAGATAGAGTTTGAAAATATGGAGACAGACCGACAGACAGACCGACAGACAGACAGACAAATAACCGTTTATATATTAGATGATTAATTAAAAAAAAATTGAACTCATTTAAATTTAATTTCATGTATTTTTTTACATGGGAGTCATAACTTATCTAGGCCAGAGAGCCACTCGTGGATAAGAATTAATGAGTGCACGGTAGTCACAGAGACAACAGCGTATTAATAGTTTGTTGTGGAAATGAGGTAGAAATGGATTATTTAGAGAGGCCAGAAGAAACGAGATCAGGATCTTTTGAAATCAAACCTGAAGTAAGATGGAATCAACACATACACATGGGGATTCAGGACAAGTACAGGTAAACCATCTCAAAAGGCACAGCCACCTTGTGCGAACCTCGAGAGGAGTGAAGGTGTTTGTTTAACGGCATTTGGATCTCTATGTATCATTGAATGCCAAGAAAAGGTTTGTTGATATAGAAAAGTTTCAATTTCATTTTTCTTTTTTTTTTTTACATGGGGGTCACCACTTATCAAGGCCCGGAGGCCACTCCGGGATAAAGGTTATTGCGTGTACAGTAATCAATGAGATAGTATTGTAGTAATAATTAGTATTGGAGATTTGATAGAGTTTTACTTAAGGGGGCGGTTTATCAGGAATTTGTTTATGTTGGACTTGAAGACATCCAAGCTGTTGTCAGTTGGGAAACAGGCAAACGACAGAGAGTTCCACGGGTGTGCACTTCTAAGAAAGAAGCTTTGTTAATGGAATCTACGTTTTGATTTAGTCACGGATAAAGAGTGGGAAAATTTACTGACAGCGGTTTCAGCTAGACGGGTGTTTATCGTGAAAGATTGGCAAGGGGGACCAGAGATTGAAGCTCATATGAGCACTTCCCATGGAAAAGTTGTTTTAATTTTTTTTAAAAGTTTATCTTCAGTAGCAGATGCTTTGAATTTCCCCCTAAAGTTTTTTTTTCAGATTTAAAGTAAAATATTATTTGTTTAGTTTACAAGAGTTTGAATAAATTTGTTTCTTTTAAGTACTTTATAATTTATTGAGGCTCCACTTCTTGGAACAATTTTCCAATGCTGTTCCAAAATATTTCTTCCGGATGTGTGTGTGTTTTCTACATTGTCCGTCCGTAAATGTTTGCTTGTTATTTGTTGGTTGCAGAGTGTGCAGTTTGGCGCTTCCTTCGCTCTCATTAGATAGGAATGAGAGTTAGTTTTGTGCGTTCGATTCGTATTCGATTCGGTATGATTTCCTCTCTTTTTCCCTTCAATGTTTTTTGTGTGTTTGTTGTGGAAGGATCCACCTAATTAGCATACGTGGAATGTCAACCATATAAATATAGTTGATACCGTAAAGACGGGAGCGACCAAACGAGATACCCAACGGAAGACTGAGAGAGACAACGAGATCGAGAGCCGACGACTACCCAGCCGACACCTTCTCCAGGGACGCTTTCACCATGACTATACCAATAGACTCTTCGTAAATATTGTATATACTTTCTTGCTTTCAATATATCTGTTCTAATTTACTTTTGTGTTGTAGTTATTTATTTCTATGTGTTCAGAATTTCAATAGTTTTTCTATTTCTTGGTTGATGCTCATGTAATTTGTTCTCGCTCCATTTCTGTTTTTTTTTTCTTTTTCAGATATTCATTCCTTTTTCTTTTCATATCTGTTTATGGTATTTTGATTTTTTTGATTTGATGGTTTGTGGCTTCTCCGGCCAGTCTGTCTGCTTTTTCATTTCCTGGGATGCCAACATGGTTTGGTATCCAGGCTATTACAATTATTTGACCTTTTCCGGTTATTTCATCATATTCCTGTATTATTTCTGAGGGTGTATTGAAAGGGTGTTTAGTTTTTTCCTCTTCAAGAGCCATGATACAGGATAAGGAGTCTGTATATATAATGAACTGTTGTTCGAGGAGAAGAGAAAGAGGAGGGAGAGAAGAACACTCTCAAGTAAACCCACCAAATAGGAAATGTAACTGACTGTCCTTACTGTGAAATGCAATTCAAGGCCAGGATCGACCATGATCGGCCTTTTCAGCCACCTCTGCATACACTAAACCACACAAAACGACCACAATCCTCAAAACTGAGGGGTTGCAGAGAGAGAGAGAGAGAGAGAGAGAGAGAGAGAGAGAATACAAACTATACGCTGACAAAGGAAACTAATATTCAAAGTGGAGGCTATATTATGGGTAGATATACGAGGTTCCTTCAATACGTTTCCAGACTTTTTTGTACAGGCATTTAAATTGTTGTAGACTCTTTAAAATTAAGTGTATAATTGATATATCTTAGTAGATGACTGACCGATTTTTATGATTTCAAATTCAAATAAACAGCTACAGCAGTAATTGGAATACACCCCACTAAAGCCTGGTTTTTCACAGCTGGTGAATTTCAAATATGCGATCTGAACGTGAGGACATTTTAGCATGCAATAAAATTCTGTTTTAAACTTGGAAGAACTGGCACAGAAACGAATGGAATGTTTCAGACTACTTTTCTTATCTTGCATGAATTGAGCACTCTTTCTTGAGTAGCATAAGAGATCCAAGGAATTCAGTAAGTCTGTAGGGATGATGGGAGGTGTCGAAGATGTCAATTGATTGGTTAAACAAAGAATTTCTTGGATAAGGAATGTCATTAGGTGCAAAATTGGATGTCAGTGTGGGAACTGTACACACAGTTATTTAGTCAAGATTTGCGCAGAGTTTACACCTGCTCAGAGAATATCCATCTTTGTGAGAGACTATTTGACAAAGATAGGCATCAAGAGAGTTCCTCACTCTCCCTATACTCTAGACCTTGCTCCATGTGACTTTTGGTTATTTCCATAAGCTCAAAGAAACCCTTAGAGGTTGTCGTTATAAAACAATCGAGGAGATGAAAGAAGCTGTGATGAAGGTCATAGACACGTTTACATAACAGGATTCTATGGCTCCTTCCAGAAGTTGTTAAAACGGCACAACAAGTGCATTGCAGCCGAAGAAGATTACTTCAAATGACACTGGAGTTTCATGTGTGTACCATCAATCAAAGGTCTTATTCGAAAAACGTCTGGGAACTTATTGAGAGCACCTCTTAATAACAAAATAAAATATTACTTTAGACATAATCATATCATTTCAAACGTTCTTTCAATTCACGTAAACTTCTTGAAGGCACCACGTAACATGCGTTGGTTTATATGAGCTCAGCTCTACGGATGCAAGTGAAGGATTCTTTAAGATATCATTATCGGCATCGCCGTGCAATTATTTCTGCCGCGTGTTTAGTTCTGCCAAGTGTTTTGATATTTCGTCTTGATATTAAAAAGCGGAACAAAATGGCCGTACTTGAGATATCGTCTTCACATATTTTTGGTCATTTTCTTTTGACATACCGATATTTTCTTTCTTTTTTTTTCTACGTTTTGTTTTTTCCCCTATTTCTCTTTCTCGTACTTCATTTCATATCTATCTTCTTTATCTTCTTATTCAGTCCTTATTTGGCATTTCGTCCGTATAAATAGATATGTATATATACGTATATGTCCACGTAGATGAAACGCAGAATATTCTGATATGTACATATTCGTATCTTACAATATACTCTCTCTCTCTCTCTCTCTCTCTCTCTCTCTCTCTCTCTATATATATATATATATATATATATATATATATATATATATATATATATATATATAGTCCTGGTCAAAATCATAAGACAACTTAAGAAACTAAGTGTTTACGCATATTACCGAATTTTTAATCAGACAAATGGTTGAAACCGTTGGCAAAAGGGAAATATGATGAAAAAAAATGAAATCTGCTTCATTCGAAACCTTAACCCTGATCTAATAATTATGTTTTTAAAAAACAAACATTTTCACCTGGTCACAATCATCTAGTTAGAAACCTCAAAATGAATAAATAATTAATTACAGCTTGTTATACAAAAGAATGTGCACATTAGTTAACCTTCATGTAGTCGCACGCATATCCATGACTAAGCATATTAAGAAGAGTAGTGTTTTAATATTTTTTCAATAAGAAAAGTAGATTTTTAATATCAATGACAGAGCGAGAGAAAAATCAACTTCTTGAAAATATCTCCTATCATCAAAATGTTAAGCGAAAACGCTATTCGACATTTTAAATATTTTACATTTTAAATATTTTATATTTTAAATATTTTACATTAAATTTCTTTTTTACATTTTAAATATTTTACATTTTAAATGTTTTACATTTTAAATATTTCACATTTTGAATATTTTACATTTTGAATATTTTACATTTTGAATATTTTACACTTTAAATATGTTACATTTAATTTTTTTTCATTTTGAATATTTTACATTTAAATTTTTTACATTTTGAACATTTTACATTTTAAATCTTTTACATTTAAAATATTTTACATTTAAATTTTTTTCATTTTGATTATTTTACATTTAATTTTTTTTCATTTTGAATATTTTACAAACTTTCAGAAAAGAACGCTTTAAAAAGCATGAGAACGTCCAAAACGCGTTAAAACTTTTTCAAAAATTACTTCACTAATTTTAAAAATTATTTCAATGATTTCCAAAAATTATTTCAATGATTTCCAAAAATTATTTCAATGAGTTCAAAAAATTATTTCGATTTTTTCAAAAATTATTTCGATTATTTCAAAAATTATTTCAGTTATTTAAAAAATTATTTCAATGAGTTCTAAAAATTATTTCAGTGAGTTCAAAAAATTATTTTAATGATTTCAAAAAAATTAAAAAATTAAAATGTTAAATAAGAAAACAAATATTGTTGGTGATCAGACTCATTTAAGCACACATTTTTCTCTCGTTGGAATATCCTAACTCATTTCATATATATATATATATATATATATATATATATATATATATATATATATATATATATATATATATAGTCATCCACATACAGTACTGTTTCGCTGTTTCACAACTCATCAGTGCGGCTAGACAGGCAACCACCTCAA
>NC_136522.1:74510584-74523084 GCF_053919585.1 Euprymna scolopes
ACATTCCCTGGGGACACTTGGGACTATATGGGGTGGAGGAAAATGCTAAACTTAGTATTTTTTTTGCATACCTCTTTTACTGTGCACCCGCGGGGGACAAATGCATGCTTCATTTATTTTTTATTAATTTCGTTTTTTACTCCAAACAATTAACACCAAGAGTGTTTCAGTGTGTATGTCAATTTAGAGGGAAATGTTTAATTAGTACTTTTATTCAATTTTTATTTTATTTATGTTTTTTAGAAAGGAATCATCATTTATCAAAGCATGGAGGCCACTCGAGGATAAGAGTTAATGACTGTACAGTAGTCAATGGGCAAATGTCGTAGTAATCGTTAGTAGTGGAAATTTGGTCAATATGATTACTTAATAGGACGGCTCATCAAAAATTTGTTTACGTTGGACTTGAAGACAACAATATAGTAGTCAGTTAGAAAACAGGAGAAAAGAAGAGAGTTCCATAGACGTGGAGTTCTAAGAAAGAAGATTTGTTCATGGAATCTAAGTTTAGGTTTACGCACAGATAAAAAGTTGGAGAAATTTCTGATAGTGGTTTTAGCAAGACGAGTGTATTTGTGAAAGTTCGACAAGGGGGAACCATAGATTCCAGCTCAGACGAGCACTTGCCATAAAAAATAACGGTATAGCAGATACAGGTTTGCAACGTCTCTTCTGTGGCAAAGAGGTTGCAGAGAAGAGAAAAGGGCATTCCGTATTAGGCTACAAAGTCTATTTTGACTGGAACCATTATGTAAACATTAATCAGAAGGGACTTTTCCTGGGTGTACACCGGCATGACTACTGCTAAAAAGAAAAAGGATATCAAAATGACGGAAGTTCTTTTTTTTAATTAAATCTATTACTCAATTAATTTATTCCTTTCGATCAAAAATACTTATTTTGAAAATAGAAAGGCGCCATTATTTATCGATTTCAATTTCACTCCAAACAATAAAACATAAGAAAAAAAAAATATTTCAGTATGCATCTCAATTTAGAAGGAAAGCCATTAAATGTCTAATTAATACTTTTGTTCGTCCAGTTAATCATTTGCCTACATCTTTACACGTGAGAAATAAATAAGGATTAAATAAATGTAGCTTCATTGGACCATGTGTAGATTCAGCACCTCGTTTATTCACACAACCAAAAAGAACATATTTAGAATCTGCTACATGCTCTCACTCAAACTACCCAGCCTATTATAAATGTAACTAAACGAAAAATAGATGTTTACGTTGAAGTGTAGACGTTTTTACTTATAGAACTGTGATATTTTAAAAGTGCGATATGTTTAAATAAATGGATATTGGAATAACGAGTATTTCGGACCACCTGTAAATTATTTGGCTAAATTGTTCGTAAAATAAGTAAAAAAAAAAAGCATTTACATGTCTTTTTGGACCACTATATATAGTATAGTGCACATGGACCAGCCTGTATATTATTTGAATAAATGAACCTTGTAAAAAGTAAACATAGGCATAATTCTATTTTTTCATATTCATTTTGGACCATTATATATAGTACAGGGCACATGGACTAGCCTGTATATTATTTGAATAAATGAACCTTGTAAAAAGTAAACATAGGCATAATTCTATTTTTTCATATTCATTTTGGACCACTACATATAGTACAGGGCACATGGACCAGCCTGTATATGATTTGAATAAATGAACCTTGTAAAAAGTAAACATAGGCATAATTCTATTTTTTAATATTCATTTTGGACCACTACATATAGTACAGGGCACATGGACCAGCCTGTATATTATTTGAATAAATGAACCTTGTAAAAAGTAAACATAGGCATAATTCCATTTTTTAATATTCATTTTGGACCACTACATATAGTACAGGGCACATGGACCAGCCTGTATATTATTTGAATAAATGAACCTTGTAAAAAGTAAACATAGGCATAATTTCATTTTTTAATATTCATTTTGGACCACTACATATAGTACAGGGCACATGGACCAGCCTGTATATTATTTTAATAAATGAACCTTGTAAATAGTAAACATACGCATAATTCTATTTTTTCATATTAATTTAGGACCACTATATATAGTATAGTACACATGGACCAGCCTGTATATTATTTGAATAAATGAACCTTGTAAAAAGTAAACATAGGCATAATTCTATTGTTTCATATTCATTTTGGACCACTATATATAGTATAGTGCACATGGACCAGCCTGTATATTATTTGAATAAATGAACCTTGTAAAAAGTAAACATAGGCATAATTCTATTTTTTCATATTCATTTTGGACCATTATATATAGTACAGGGCACATGGACTAGCCTGTATATTATTTGAATAAATGAACCTTGTAAAAAGTAAACATAGGCATAATTCTATTTTTTCATATTCATTTTGGACTATTATATATAGTACAGGGCACATGGACTAGCCTGTATATTATTTGAATAAATGAACCTTGTAAAAAGTAAACATAGGCATAATTCTATTTTTTCATATTCATTTGGACCATTATATATAGTACAGGGCACATGGACTAGCCTGTATATTATTTGAATAAATGAACCTAGTAAAAAGTAAACATAGGCATAATTCTATTTTTTCATATTCATTTTGGACCATTATATATAGTACAGGGCACATGGACTAGCCTGTATATTATTTGAATAAATGAACCTTGTAAAAAGTAAACATAGGCATAATTCTATTTTTTCATATTCATTTTGGACCACTACATATAGTACAGGGCACATGGACCAGCCTGTATATGATTTGAATAAATGAACCTTGTAAAAAGTAAACATAGGCATAATTCTATTTTTTAATATTCATTTTGGACCACTACATATAGTACAGGGCACATGGACCAGCCTGTATATTATTTGAATAAATGAACCTTGTAAAAAGTAAACATAGGCATAATTCCATTTTTTAATATTCATTTTGGACCATTATATATAGTACAGGGCACATGGACTAGCCTGTATATTATTTGAATAAATGAACCTTGTAAAAAGTAAACATAGGCATAATTCTATTTTTTCATATTCATTTGGACCACTACATATAGTACAGGGCACATGGACCAGCCTGTATATTATTTGAATAAATGAACCTTGTAAAAAGTAAACATAGGCATAATTCTATTTTTTCATATTCATTTTGGACCATTATATATAGTACAGGGCACATGGACTAGCCTGTATATTATTTGAATAAATGAACCTTGTAAAAAGAAAACATAGGCATAATTCTATTTTTTCATATTCATTTTGGACCATTATATATAGTACAGGGCACATGGACTAGCCTGTATATTATTTGAATAAATGAACCGTGTAAAAAGTAAACATAGGCATAATTCTATTTTTTCATATTCATTTTGGACCATTATATATAGTACAGGGCACATGGACTAGCCTGTATATTATTTGAATAAATGAACCTTGTAAAAAGTAAACATAGGCATAATTCTATTTTTTCATATTCATTTTGGACCATTATATATAGTACAGGGCACATGGACTAGCCTGTATATTATTTGAATAAATGAACCTTGTAAAAAGTAAACATAGGCATAATTCTATTTTTTCATATTCATTTTGGACCACTATATATAGTATAGTGCACATGGACCAGCCTGTATATTATTTGAATAAATGAACCTTGTAAAAAGTAAATATAGGCATAATTCCATTTTTTAATATTCATTTTGGACCACTACATATAGTACAGGGCACATAGACCAGCCTGTATATTATTTTAATAAATGAACCTAGTAAAAAGTAAACATAGGCATAATTCCATTTTTTAATATTCATTTTGGACCACTACATATAGTACAGGGCACATGGACCAGCCTGTATATTATTTTAATAAATGAACCTTGTAAAAAGTAAACATAGGCATAATTCTATTTTTTCATATTCATTTAGGACCACTATATATAGTATAGTACACATGGACCAGCCTGTATATTATTTGAATAAATGAACCTTGTAAAAAGTAAACATAGGCATAATTCTATTTTTTCATATTCATTTTGGACCACTATATATAGTATAGTACACATGGACCAGTCTGTATATTATTTGAATAAATGAACCTTGTAAAAAGTAAACATAGGCATAATTCTATTTTTTCATATTCATTTTGGACCACTATATATAGTATAGTGCACATGGACCAGCCTGTATATTATTTGAATAAATGAACCTTGTAAAAAGTAAACATAGGCATAATTCCATTTTTTAATATTCATTTTGGACCACTATATATAGTACAGGGCACATAGACCAGCCTGTATATTATTTGAATAAATGAACCTTGTAAAAAGTAAACATAGGCATAATTCTATTTTTTCATATTCATTTTGGACCACTATATATAGTATAGTACACATGGACCACCCTGTATATTATTTTAATAAATGAACCTTGTAAAAAGTAAACATAGGCATAATTCTATTTTTTCATATTCATTTTGGACCACTATATATAGTATAGTGCACATGGACTAGCCTGTATATTATTTGAATAAATGAACCTTGTAAAAAGTAAACATAGGCATAATTCCATTTTTTAATATTCATTTTGGACCACTATATATAGTATAGTGCACATGGACCAGCCTGTATATTATTTTAATAAATGAACCTTGTAAAAAGTAAACATAGGCATAATTCAATTTTTTCATATTCATTTTGGACCACTATATATAGTACAGGGCACATGGACCAGCCTGTATATTATTTTAATAAATGAACCTTGTAAAAAGTAAACATAGGCATAATTCTATTTTTTCATATTCATTTTGGATCACTATATATAGTATAGTGCACATGGACCAGCCTGTATATTATTTGAATAAATGAATATTGGAATAAGTAGACAAACGCATATTATAACAAGACTTTCGAAACAATAGTTGTATTCATAGAACAGATGCTTATATTTTGCAATAGTTTTAGATCACCGTGTATACTATTGAAATAAATTTATTCAGTTTACTATTTAAATTAATAAATTCTGTGTACTAATTAGATAAATTTATTCTTTATACTATTTTCATAAATGTACCTAGGAATAAATAGACAAACATACGGTTACATTATATAAAACGTTTGATCCACTATAGATAGTATGTATTAACCATCTTGTATAATATTTAAAAGACTTAATCTTAGAATAAGTTGGCAAACGCAGTATCAGAGTTTGCGACAAGAAATTCAAACCACCCTGAATATTACTTGAATAAACGAATCTTAAAATAATAAACAAACGTACACTTATATTTAATAACAACATTTTCGGACCGCCATGTACATTATTTGAATAAATTAATCTTGAAATAATCAGAATGTACGTTTATACTTTATAAGACGACTTTCGGACCATAGAATTCATTAAATAAATATATGATACAGTTGTTTGTAAGATCCATTATCAAATCGATTATATTGTATTATATGTAACGTCGAATTATTATTCTGCCTTCAGTCTTTCACTTTACAAACGTAATATATATGTTGATAGATTTGGAGTTTAGAAGACCCTATCAATGCTATATAAGGTTATGGGAACCGTGTTTATTGACAGGATTGTTAGTTAAAATATAAGATGGTACTTCAAATAAAGAGAAAATGTATCATGTAACAATTCATTATCTAGACTGTTTCGAGGTTAATATCTCTTTTTCACAATCCATCCATATCGAATGCATGAGTGTGTTGTGTTTTTACATGATATTGTAAGAAATAAGATACAAATTTTAATAGAAATCTTTTTATCTTAGTTGTACATCTATTTTTGTTTTAATGCGCGTTTATCTTTCGTTTGCGTGTTAGTTTAGTCGGATTCAGAGCAAGGTTGAATAAGTTCCTTTCAACCGTGTGGATAAATGAGGCGTTAAGTATATACATAATCCTTTTTTCTTTGTTTGTTTACATAAATATATTTTTTCGAACAATAATACATAAAATAATCAGGAATATAAAAGATATCCTTACCCTTTAAGTTCGAACTGGCCAAATCGACTCACAAAAACTGTAAACAGAAGAAAAAACAATGTTTTATTAATTGTATAGCAGTAAAAAAAGAAATGTAATTAAAAAAACATGTAAAAAAGTGGACTAATATATTGAATGGCGTTACATTTAAAACACACACACACACACACGCGCATTAGTGGTCTGGCGAGGCCGTAGAGGAGACAAGCGAAGCAGCAACACTGGAGCTTCCTGTCAGGACACTATATATAAAATGTAGGCCAATTTGGGCATATTATATTAGTTTGAAAATATGGATATTTTTTACCTATTGTCATAAAATTTTAATCGTAGAATAGTATTATAATCTTCAAAAAGCCTACAATTTTTCATGTAATTTTGATAAAGATATGAGCATTTCAATATTCAATTTTGCTACGACTATATATATATATACATATATATATATATATATATATATATATATATATATATATATATATATATATATATATATAAACTGAATGTCTGCGTGTCTGGTCAGGAATAGGCTCCTATATGGTTGACTATTTAAAAAAAAAAACTGATTACATATAATTATAGAAGATGTATCGAGACACAGGAATGGGTATGTTTAATCTGGCAGAACGGTGGTTCATTAAAATTGTTGGGTCCACATTTGCGCCTGGTCCACAAAGTATGTAAATAAAAAATTAAAAACAACGTTTACAAGTTTTTTTGATATAGATGTACACACCACTTTGATAAGACTGTTTTAACTTAAATAGGGATGGTAAAATAAAATTGTGGGGTCTGCGTTCGCGCTTGGCCTCCATAGAATTAAAATAGGCACAAACTTTAATAAAGACTTTTCATATCTATCTGCGTAAGTATACTTTGATAATTATGTTTCAGTTTGAAGAAATATGGTATGATAAAATTATGGAGTGTTCGTTCGCGCCTGACCTCCATAGAATGGAAATATGTCACAAAGTTTAACAAGATTTTTTTAATATAGATCCATAGAATATTGTGATGTGTTTCAGTGTGAACAGGTATGGTATAATAAATTATGGGGTTTATCTATTTTATTTTTACTTCCATCATATTTTGCTTTGGTTTTGATACCCCCAAATTCAACCCAAATTTACAACCCTTCCTTTTCATAACCTATCATATATATATATATATATATATATATATATATATATATATATATATATATATATATATATATATATATTCCCGATTCTGATACAATTATCAATTCTGGACTAAATTCCCGATTCTGATACAATTACGAATTCCGATTTTTTATAACTCTTTAGATATTTAACTATAAATTTGTTATTTTTCTCTCAGGTACCCTAAAAACACATGCTAAATGTGAATATGATTTATCAAACCTAAAAACGCACTGATTTGGGATGATCTGTAGATTAGTTTTCTGGTAGTTTAAAATGAATAAATATTTATTATTTCATGATTACTACCAGCAGTGGAAGATTTTGTTTTTAAAAAAAATCAAAAAGAAATAATTAAGAGAATCCTTCTTGGCATCGGAAAATAGACATAAATTTTTAAAATTCTTATACGGAATCCGATAATCCAATATTTTCGATTCCCAATTTCGATTCCGATTAATCGTCCCAACACTAATAAATAGGTTTATCATGTACAAAAAAAAACCAAAACTTTTTGTTTAATAGCATCGGATGGAAATCGCATCTGATGAGTTGATGGGTTCGAAAATTTCTATGGAAACATAAAATCATAGAACTGTCCTCCCATTAATTAAACGGATGTAAAGAATAAATCCATGGTGAAATAAACGAAAGTTATATACTAAAAAAAATATGAGTCTATTAATTTCAACAAAATCTTGTACTAATATATATATATATATATATATATATATATATATATATATATATATATATACATATATACATTGTACTATATATGTATATATGTTGTGGAGACGCCCACTAATTAGCATACGTGGGTGAAAAGATATAGATAACGGTATAAAGTCAGCAAGACCAGGAGCTGTGTTCAAACGCCGGATAGGCAAGACGCATGTGCCGGTTGCTCCATGAAAGACTTTAACACGCCCTCTGCCGGACAATCTTCCAACTGCAGTACAACTGCACCTTTGTAAATATGTATTATCTTTTCGTCTTAATATATTTTTTTTACCTTTAATTTCTGCGTTCGTGTTGTTATTGATACAGACACAATATATATATATATATATATATATATATATATATATATATATATATATATATATATATATATATATATGCCGGCCGGTTTTGTCCGGTCGTCAAATACGGATAGGTATTAAATTTTAATAAATGCAGATCTCTGTTTATTATAAACAGAAATACCTTAGGTATTAAACGTAACGATTCAATTTCTAGAAGAAAAAAATGTAAAGAAACAAAAAATTTGCGGGTAATGTGTTTTCTCTAAACAGTTCATTTCTTATAAGTAAAAAAAAATACTCGAGCTGAGATCGAAACCCAAACTCTAAGGCAGTGAGTAAAGTACGATAACAATTTGGCCAGCTTGACTTGATCTTAACAAAGTGTTTTCAAGCCTACTTATTCTTAACATAACGAATATGTGAACGATGCACGCATGCGCTGTCGGGAAACAGTTGACAAACAGATAAAAATCCGATAACCACCATTATTAGTTTTTCAAGTTTGACTCTTTAACATCCCTTTTCCTAATGAAAACCAATTGAGAATTTTTCACATGTCTGAATACCCTATATACCAAATGTATGTAGATCATAAATTCGTCGGACCCTATCAAAGAGTGAGTAAATATTTGTAGACATACGAGGCAAGATATGCCAACAATACTCCATGCATTGGCGAAAGGTAGCTTTTTAGAGACATAAAATACTCCTAATAGTGAGTATTTTTCTTCCTCGGAGGAGGGAGCTCACCTCTTTTTGAAACAGCCTTGCTAATGCGCTCAATGAATTTGTTCCAATTTATGTTGCCTGTGAATAATACCTAAGTAAATCACCCAGGATCGGGCGATTCTATTTTTTTTTAAATAGGGATTGCACATGGATTATATTTTTAAAAACAAAACGAGAAGGGGCTTTAATTTCATATTCTTTTATATTTATTTATTTATTTGTCTCGCAAGATTAACAAATACGTTTAAATTTCATGTATTTTATAGTAATTGTCTGTATTTTTGAGATGAGGTGTTTTTATTGATCGAGATTGTCGGACTGACTTCCTCATCTTGGTTGTTATCGTCACAACGTTTCCGCCATTTTGCCCTCCGGCCTTCTTCAGGTGTTTTGTATCGAACTGTGGAACCGTTTGTTAGGAGTTTCGAACTTAACCCTTTATTATTATTACGGCGGTACTGTGTTTGGACTCCAGCTAGGCTCTGGGACATTATTGTTGATTCTCTGTTTTGAATATTACTTTTTACTGCCTTCGTTCAGGATTGAACTCAGCACCTTTGGGTAACTGTAAACTTTGATACAACGTCTAGGACCACTCGGCCATTCAAATAATTTTCTAGCACGGTAGAGGGAACCCACCTTGTTTTAAGCAGCATTGGCAAAGTCCTTAATGAATTTTTTGAAAATTATATAATAACGTAATGCTAAAATGAAATTGCTTTCGCGTATTATGTCGATAATCTATTAAAATAATGAAATCGGAAATGAAAATGCATTTATTCCAAGCAGGTGGTGATTTTATTATCCAATATTTTATAATTATTTCATTTTCAGATTATAAGCAATTTTATGTTATTGATTAAATTGTTTTTCAAAAAGCAGTAAAGATCAGAAACATTAGATTTTTTATAAAATTATATTAAAAAAAAACTTTCTTTATTACACATTACAAAATCCAATACGGAAGGCTTTAATTAATTCGACAGCAAAGTAAGTATCACGCAGATTTATAATCACTTCCGGAATATTTTACGTAATATCCGCTTCCGATTTCATGAAATTATTGGGAGGATTCAATTTATTATACTTCGAATACATAATTCAATTAAATAAGAGACGGGATTTTAATTTCATATTCTTTAAATATTTATTTATTTATCTCGCAAGATTTAGCAACTTGAAATACATTTAAGCTTAACGTATATTAAAATAGATGTTAGCAATTTAAAAATCCGCGTGTATCCGATATATATATATATATATATATATATATATATATATATATATATATATGAAGGCAATATGAGTTGGAAATGAAGACACAGAACAATATATTGGTGGATATAGATTGGTTCATTTATTCAATAAGGGAATACAATCGATTAGTTGGCGGATAGAGGGGACTCTTTATGCCAAGGCATTTCGAAGCCTAATGCTTCTCATCAGAAGAGTAGAGAAAATGCTAGGTAGCAAAGTGGGGATGAGGCGTCTAGCTTTGGATTCATTGGGAACGAAATAGATCAAAACAAATTAAAATTATTGATGATGTTGGGGGGCGAATTCTAAATAAAGGAGGAGCGTATTATATATAGTGTAGTGCAGAAAGGTGTATAGAGTCTTTATCATAGTCTTAAGTAAAATGAAATACACTTTTTGTTGCCATCAACGCCTTTTTTGAAGTTTTGATTTTGCTTTCACAGTATATATATATATATATATATATATATATATATATATATATATATAAAGAGAGGGAGAGAGAAAGAAAGAGAGAGAGAGAGAGAGAGGGAGAGAGGATACTGTATATATTTAGCTTTTCTAATAAGCTAATTTAGAATTAGAATGATTAGAAAGACAGTGCTTCATAATTTTGCGATACCTATCCATGTAGATCGAAATACTGCAACGGACTATATTTTCGATGTTTGCATTTCACACAAGTCATTTACAAAATATTCCGTGATAATTCCAATGTTATTTCCAACAGAACAATTAATGTCGTTGATAAACAGAAAATGAAGTTTCCTAATGGCTATTCCATTACTTGGACAATCTGAAGTATCCTGTTTTATTATCATAAAGAAATAAACAATAAAAATGACGGGCAAACGCTATAAATTATATAAAAAGAAAAAAGTACACACACAAGCCGAATCCAAACAGAAACCTATAAATTCAAAATGGCGCCGATATCGTTTTATCTAATAACGTTTTTAAACGAGAAACCACGAGAGTTGCAAAGGCTAAAACGATTCGCGTCCCTCTTCATGTTGAAAGCCCACTCGTTGGCGTTTGTAGTGCTTGTTTTTCTCTGAATTAGGCCCGACAGGAAAGTGGTGAACGTCTGGTGTTGTGGGGTCTGTATGGGAAGGGGGTACTATTTTTATGTCGTGCAAGGTTTGTGTTAGAATGGTCGGCGCTTTTTGACAGTGATGGCTTCATTGCTGTTTCTGGCGTTGCTATAATATATCGAAGGAGAGGAAGAAGGATGCTGACACATGGATAAGATTCATCGTAGAAGAGAGGGAAAAGAAGAGAGAAAGAGTGTGAGGGGGGATGGAATAAAAGATAAATATAGTAACCAAAAATAACCAACTAAAAATATTAAAAAGTAAAATTGATAATATATGAAATATTAATATTGTGTGTATATATATATATATATATATATATATATATATATATATATATATATATATATATATATATATATATATATATATATTGGGCAATTACGTTTTTGCCGCTTTTTAAATGTATTATTTTTTGCAAATTTATTTGTTTTATTTTATTTTTCGATTCAAAATCAAATTATCTCTACCAAAATTGTATTAAGAATCTTGTTTAACGTTGAGAGAAAAGTTGTGAACATGAATGAAGAATACAACATTATTTAATAGTTGTTAATTCTTAGTTTACTTTAAAAAGTGTAGATTTTAAAAACGGCAAACACTTAATTGCTAATCCTATATATATATATATATATATATATATATATATATATATATATATACATATATATATATGTTTCAATTTTTTTAACGGCTCATATCATCAGATGTAATTCCTCTGAGCCATTGCCATTATTGAAAATTCCATGGATTAAGAAAATAAATATAATTTTTCTCTATATATTCCTTGTATCAAACAATAAATTCTTAACTTAAATATATTTGAATATATTATAATCTACAGAATTTAACTTTACTCATTAAACTTATATATATTGCTCTATTCTTTAAATATTGAGCTTTACCTTTTAATAGTTGTAAGTTCTTGTTTTACTTTAAAAAGTGTAGATTTTAAAAACGGCAAACACTTAATTTCTAACCTTATATATATATATATATATATATATATATATATATATATATATGAGAAAATTAATGAAACAAAGGGAAGTAGTGTTTACGCAATAGTAAGCTTCGAACTAATATCAATAACAGTATTTATATATAGAAAATTTAATCCCAACCAAATAAAAAAAGCTCAATACGCAATAGAGAGTAGAACTTATTATAAGAGAAAGAAAATTAAAACAGTAAGTTGAACTTTACAATCAAAATTTATGCTAGTAT
>NC_136522.1:74525584-74555584 GCF_053919585.1 Euprymna scolopes
CTTGCTGTGACGCAGAGGTTAGGCGTGAAGAAAAAAATCAATTCTAAATGTGATTTTCTCTTAAAGGGCAAAGGTTATTTCGAACTTCCATCCAGTCATGGTTGACGGAACAAGAGCATACTACCTCGGGAAGTACATAAAGGGTTGCGTTCGAAATTAAATGCAAATTCCCGAGTTTGACATAAACATTCCCGCATTCGACTAGGTACATCTGAAGAGATCGGAGGTTACATCGATCGAAATGTTATGAAAATCACAGTCAAGATGAGGACAGTAGTCCGAAGAATCCAAATAACACGAATAACCAATTCTCATCTAAAAAAAATCAGAAACGTACAACATTGAGCGCTATTTTCACAACGTTTCGGCTGATGTAACCTTCGACGTTCTTCAGATGTATTTTGTCCAACTCGGGAATCTTTTTGTAAAACTCATGAATCTTTCTTTTTTGAACTATGGAATCTGCATGGAATTTTGAACGGAACGCTTGATCAAATGATCTTGTCTCATCAGCCATGACCAAGTAGAAGTCAAAATACAAGGCATAATTTTTCGGGGTTCTATCTAGGGAGTTTAGTAGCAAGATGTCTGTTTACATTGCACTTAAACTTCTGCATGACAGTATAGCCAGGGAAGCAGGAATCCGGAAGGGAATTACAAAGCGTAGCACTCCTAGGGAAGAAACTATTGGTGTAGAAGGCTTTCTTACATCTAGGGATCTCTACTGTGAAAGGGTGGGATTTTGCTGCTTGTCGGGTTTGTCGGGGGTATTTATGTCGAGGAGGTATAAGGGCATTTTTTTTACAGGGGGGGACACCACTTATCAAGGCCCGGGGGCTACTATTGGGGGTTTTGATAGAGTGTCTTACTTAAGGGGGACGGTTTGTCAGGAATTTGTTTATGTTGGACTTGAAGACATCCAAGTTGTAGTCAGGTGGGAAACAGGCAAACGGAAGAGAGTTCCACAATCGTGCACTTCTGAGAAAGAAACTTTGCTCATGTAATCTACGTTTGGATTTAGGCACAGATAAAGAGTGAAGAAAATTATTGACAGTAGTTTCAGCCAGACGGGTGTTTTTCGTGAAAGATTGGCGAGGGGGGGACGAGAGATTGAAGCTCAGACGAGCACTTACCATGGAAATAACGATAAAACAAATACAGGCTCGTAACGTCTCTTCTGTGGGAGAGAGGCTGCAGGGAAGAGAAAGGGGCATCACCCACCAAACCACGAAGTCTATTTTGTACTCTGTCAAGGCAGGATAAGCTGTTTTTAGCAGCTCCTGCCCAGATGTGGCAGCAGTACTCCATCCTTGGACGTACTTGGCTTTTATACAGATAGAGAATTGCATCAGTAGTGAGATATCTTCTGGAGCGGTAGAAGGATCCCACCATTTTCCCAGCGTCCTTGGCAACAGATTTGATGTATGTGTTCCATTTCAGATCAGGAGTAAAGGTCAAACCCAGAAGCTTGTCAAAACACGGAGCCTCCTCAAGACGAGAGCAATCCATTTCAATGCCAGATGGGGGATCAGAGCGTTGATGATGTAAAGATAGAAGCTTGGTTTTTCATGCATTAAAAGTGACCAGCCACCTCTTCATTTGTCATTTACAGCCTTTCATGTGTTGCCATAGATGGTCGTGTCATCAGCATAGATGTCAACGAATGATTTAAGTGTGTGTTTTGGGAGATCATTGATGTAGATCAGGAAGAGAGTTAGGCCCAGGATGGACCCCTGGGGGACTCCAGCATTAATACTGTTGGCCTCTGATGTCTGCTCATCAACCACTACTCTTATAAATCTATCAGAGAGAAATGATTTAATGATTGAGAAAACATTTCCAGTAATACCGTAGCTGGAAATCTTGTGAAGTAGGCCCTTATGCCATACATTATCGAAGGCCTTCGATATGTCAAGAGCAATTGCCCTGGAAAGGAAACCTTTGTCAAGAGATTCACTAATCCTATGAGATATAACCGTTAGCACATCTGCTGTAGATCTTGCAGAAAGGAAACCATATGGCATGTCACTAAGAATGTTGTTTCTGTTGAGGTGGTTGACTACTTCTTTATTTAATATGGATTCCAACAACTTACTCATGACACACAGGAGACTTATTGGTCTGTACTGAGAGGGAGATGACTTATCACCTGAATTCTTAAATACAGGGCATACTGATGAGGTTTTCCAGGGTGTTGGAAAGCACTTCTCCTTAAGGCAACGCTTAAACAGTTTTGTAAGTATGGGAGCAAGTTCTGCTTGGAGCTTTTTCAGCACTATAATTGGAATGCCGTCAGGGCCAGTTGCTTTACTTGAATCAAGGTTCTTGATTAGCTTGGCGACCTCACGCACAGATATTTGTATGCTGCATAGCGTGTTGTCTGTTATAGGAGGAAATACAGGGAATTGATGGCCATTGTCGCATAGGCTAGAATTAGCTGTAAAGTTCTTGGCAACTAGTCTGGCCTTGTCTGATGCTGACGAGATGACCTCAGGTTCATTGATGATAGTTGGGATCGAACGCACGCTTCTGTTCAAGATCCTGTTTGCTATTTGCCAGAACTGGTGGGAACCAAGCCGCTGATCAGCTACTTTGGATTTAACAGACTGAGCATATAGCTCTCTTGCATATTTTAGTATTCTTTTACAATGGTTGCTGGCAGTCCTGAAAGCAGCTTTAGTCTCAGTACATCTATTACGTTGGTAGCTATGGAAAAAGTGATTTATGTGCGCGATGGCAGCAGCACATTCAGGGGAGAACCATGGGTGGCTGTTAGGTTTTTGTTGGAATTTTTTGCATGGTATGAATCGGTCTATGCCTACAATTAACCATTCGGTCAGGTCTGATACTATAGAGAACACATCCTTTTTAAACATGGAATGCTGAGGTAGGTCAGATATGAATGTACGGAAGCTATCCCAGTCAGACATAGAGTATCGACATACAGTACGGTGGAGAGGTACGTTTGAAGACTTATTACATTTTATTTTTATCTTAACTGCTACAATAGTGTGGTCAGAGGATCCCAGAGGATAGAATGGAACATGAACATAGTTCAGGGGAAGTTGTGAGGAAAAGGTGTAGAAGGCTTGCATATTAACTGGTAGTATCGGGCACACGGGTGGGTTCGTGAACAATCTGAGTGAGGTCATAGGCAATGGCAAAATCATGACAAAACCTCCCCTCGTCATCGGTTTTATTTGCATGTAATTCATCAGAGAATCCACCATTAAAATACTTGTTAAACAAGCTGATAGATGCAACGGTCCGTTGATAAGACAGAGGTTGAAGCATAGGTGACAGTGCTGGACCTATTTGGTTGGCGACTCTCTTTTGAACCCTGAGAGATGCTTGTTGTTCTTTCGACGCTAACGAAGTCTGGCCTTTCGGCTAATGCTTCACTTAAGTCAATTAGGTTTGATCAATGTGGGGGGAAGACCTTCATATCAGACAATTGCTATTTATTTATTTGGACACTGTCAGAGTGCTTCCTTTTGGGGGGAGCTGGCCCCCCTCTCCACATTTAAAAACGACCTTGTGTCTAATTTGCTTTCGTGGAGAAGCAAATGAGTACAACACTAACGAATCTCACGAACAAAAATGTTTATTTCAGTGAGTAATCAACAATGATGATCTGTGTGAGAACTCCAAGTGAGTTGATGATAAGAAGAAAAATGACAGACATGAAAAGTGCAATTAAGGTATAAAAAGAAAAACTGTGATGACAAACGAATGATTAAAAAAGGCCATAAATAAAATATAATAGGCTTGACGAAAAGGCACAATAAAGTGAATGAATGATGAAGAGAGAAGTGTTTATGGAGATTAATGGAAATATGATATGAAGAGAAAGAAAGCAGGGAGGGTGTAAACACAGAAATAATCAACGTGAAACGAAACGAATAAATGAATAACGAAGAAATAATTAAAATATATGATGGGATGGTGAAATTAAGGAAGAAGAAAAAGAAAAGGAAGAAGAATAAGAAGAGGACGAAGAAGAAGAGGACGACGAGGAGGAATAATAAGAAGAAGATAAAGAAAGAATGAGAAGAAGAAGAAGAAAAAGGGAAAAAATAGAAGAATATGAAGATTGAAAAGAAGGAGGAAAACAAGAAGTAAAAGAAGATAAAGAAAAAGAGGAAAAAGAAGAAAAAGACAAAAAATTAAAAAAAAGAAAAGAAAAGGGAAGCGAAGACTAAAAGGAAAGCAAAAGACCAAAATGAAAAAGAAAGAAAAAGAAATGAAAGAATAATAAATGAGAGAAGGGGAAACAAGAAAGAGAAAAAGAAAAAAAAAGAAAAATGAAAAGAAAAAAAGCAAAGAACAAACGATAAAGCAACAGAAAAAAGTCGAAAAAAAGAGAAGACAATAACAAACGATCAAAAAGAAAAAGTCTCCATAACGAAGACAAAAATGCCCTAAAGATGCGACAACAAAAACATGGCCGACCATTCGCCTTAAAGGGCCCACAAATAAACATGGCGACAGTCATTATTTCTCTTTGGTGATCAGGATGCGAAAAAAAAGAACACGGCTAAGTTAAGTCATTTGGCATCGATACCGAAAAAAATAAACAGCATCGAACGTTGACCATGACAAAGGAAAGAATACCAGAACAAGAAAAACAGACTTGACGCAACGATTGAGATGTTGATGACTCTTTTGTTGATGGAGATTTCTTGGCAAAATAGACTCTTCATCCAGATAAGATTAATCAAAGAACACTTACAATTGAACTGTGCTGCACTCTCAAATTGGCGTATACATACACACGATTGGAGAACACTTGAATGCCTAGTAGGAGAACTTGAATGCTTACTAGACACTATCCTCGAGTGTCTAAGGTCTCTTTGTACAGGGGGTTGTCAGAACAACCTGGCACGAGGGTACATTTCACGAGAAGTAAACCCTGACCGAAATCACATAGTATTCGCTGCCCAAATAAGATCTCCTCACTATGGCTGACTTACATTAGCTTTTATGAGGAATGGTGTACCTTCTCCAAGTGATGTTACCTCAAGTAATAGCACGAAGCAGGATACTCCACCAGACTAGATAAATTCTTGTCCTCCAATCCAGTAAAACCAAGCGACCAAAACGAAAGATATACCACAACATATGAAAATTTTCCTCTCCCCAATGTTAATTTAAATTATGTTCTCAATTTCTTTACTAACAAAGTGTTTGAGAGATAAAGAACTTTAATGGAGCATTCGAATAACTATGTATCTCATATAGAGTACAAGTGTTAGCTCAAGGTTAGGGGTCCCTTGATTACAATAAATATATATATATATATATATATATTACTGAAAACAAAGGGATGTAGTGTTTACCTGATATACACAATGGTAAACCTCAAACTAATATAAATAACAGTATTTATATATAGAAAATTTAATCCCAGCCGAATTAAAATATATATATATATAACCATAGACATATAAGTTTTATATATTATTTATTTATTCTTATTTATATATATATATATATATATATATATATATATATATATATATATATATAATTATTTTTTTTTTTTACTATAATAATTAAATACCTACAGACACTAGTGTTTCATCCTTTCGGGATTCTTCAGTGCAGGGTGTCACGATTACTACCAGTCGAACGATTCGAACCCCGCGACATCTCTGGCTCGATTAGCGGAGGCCGTATCCATTCGGCTACTATTAACCGTGTGAAATAGCGTTGAATTTTAAACATTTTAATTTAAATGTTCATTACGTCAGACAGACAGTGATCAAATCGTTATACGATGATCTACGCATCAGAGCTAAATTGACCGACTTTTTAATGCAACGGAAAGTGCTCAACGATAAGAAACGAATTTCTTAAAGGGGCTGTCATAATTATTTTTTTTTTTACTATAATAATTATTTTATTTTTATACATATATATATACACTTGTGCCCGATATTATTCATACCCCCCTTGAAAATTGAGTTTATTAGGTGTAACTTTGTAAGAATTTATTGTTTACGTCCATATTGATACATATTCTTAATAAACCACTTCTGGTCATTTTCGTAATTTTAAAATCTCGGGATACTTGTAATAAAAGAAATATACAACTATTTATAAAATCTGCAATGTTCAAAAATAATCATACCCCCTTATTTTTTCAGTATTAATCGAGTTTCTGACTGTTTGTTTCCTGTTTGATTCTTATTTTGAATGCTTTTATACAACCTTTGATTAATTTCATTTCGTTTTTTGCATTTTTCAGAAATTAAAATGATATCAACTGAAAACCAATAAAAGAATAAAAATTATTAGAATGGGGAAGAAAAAAAAGCTTAGTAATGATCTTAGGACTAAAATTGTGAATTCACATAAGGATGGTTTAGGTTACAAGTCAATTTCCAAGAAATTTGAGGTCCCTACAGCAACAGTACAGAGCATCATCAAAAAATTCCAGAGCCACCACACAACAAACAACTTGATTGGTAGAGGAAGGAAAAGGAAACTGTCTGCTAGAGCCACCAGGAATATTGTAAGAAGTGTTAATGCAAATCCAACCACCACTACTAAGGACATTTTAGAAAATCTGGAGTCTTCTGGCATAAAAATATCAAGGCAAACATTGCAAAGGACTCTGCATGAAAATGGTCTGAAAGGAAGAAGACCAAGAAGGACTCCATTGCACACCGGAAAACACCTTGCAGCACGTCTAAAGTTTGCTAGGACCCATGTGAATTCTCCAGAGTCCGTTTTCTCAAGTATTTTGTGGACTGACGAAACAAAAATTGAATTGTTTGGCCATATGGATGCTTCTTACGTTTGGAGGAAGAAAGGAGAAGCTTACAACCCAAAGAACACCATACCCACGGTGAAACATGGTGGTGGTAGCCTAATGTTTTGGGGCTCCTTTTCGGCTAGTGGTCCAGCTAGTTTGGTCAAGATAGATGGAACCATGAAGAAGGAGCAATATTTGGAAATACTCCAGAAAAACATTAGACAGGATGCGGAGAAGCTCCATTTAGGACCAAACTGGGTCCTTCAACAGGATAATGATCCAAAACATACTGCCAAAATAGTCAAGAAATGGTTTAAGAATAATCAAATTAATGTTTTGGAATGGCCTAGCCAGAGTCCCGACCTGAACCCTATCGAAAACCTATGGCACATATTGAAAACTGAGGTTAAAAAGCGGAAACCTAGGAATTTGAGGGATTTGGTGAACTACTGTATTGAAGAATGGTCAAAAATCAGTGTTGATGCTTGTAAAAACCTTGTTGATAAATATCCAAAACGGTTACAGGCAGTTATTAAGAATAAAGGGCATGCTATTGACTATTAGTAAGAGAGGTATGAATAATTTTGAACTAGTGCCATTATTGTTTTTCTTGGTATAATGTTTAAAACTTGCATAATTTATTTATTTGTTGAGTTTAAATTAAATGCTTATGCTTGATTTATTGTTTGAAATCCCTTTAATATTGTCTACCTTCTGGTTTGAGCAATATTCTTATAGAAATCTCAAAGATCCGAGGGGTATGAATAATATCGGGCACAAGTGTATATATATATATATATTAATTATTATTATTATTATTATTAGTGGCCGAAACAATAATGTAACTTAACAGAAAGATACGGTAATAAAAAATAATATATATATATATATATATATATATATATATATATATATATATATGAGGGTTTTATTTTATTTATTTTTATTATTATGTCTATGTAGATGTGCGTTGTATATACGGGGTAACATCCAAAAAAACGGGCACCAAGTCTAATTAGGACCCCTTTCTTATTGTTTTGTCCGAATGAAATGAAACTTTGGTCATAACTAGTTTATTATATTCAAAACATCACATCAAAACACAAAGGTCTTTGGCCTTTTTTTTCTCTGTTCTACAGCATATGTTTTGGATGGCCTCCATTTAGAATTTGTTTTTGTTTCTTTTGGGGGGTAACCCTGTATATGTGGTTGTGTATATGTATATATGTGTGTGTGTGTGTATGTGCATATATATGTGTACTTATATGTTTATGGGTGTATTTATACATGTATAAATGTGGGTAAGTACGTGTATGTATGTTATCTGTATATGTATAAGTATGTATGTGTGTACGAGTGTGTATGTATGTATGTATATATATGTATGTGTATGTATGTGCATATTAACTTTTATCAATATCGTTATATGATTGACAGAATCATTTGTGTCATTATCCTTGTTGCTGCTATCATAAACATTATTATTATCGACATCTTTATTAGTTTTTTTAAAACTAAGTTATGATTGTTATTATTATTACTATTCTTCTTCTTCTTCTTCTTCTTCTTCTTCTTATTATTATTATTTTGTCATCTTCATCATCATCATGACTTAATAACCTCTGATTCTGCAATACTTAAAAAATTATAATCACCACTCCTACACTTTTTTTTTTAATAATGACATCGAATTTCTTTATAGAAAGATCTGTTTCAATCGGTCTAGACAATTTCCGGTCACAGTAATACGAGCTTTCACGCTTTTCCCCCCGCTTGAAATCACTTTTTCTTTTTAAGCCGATGATGAAGGTTCTCACTTTGAATTTCTCTCTTCTTACTATTAGGTCTCATTTGACTAGGAACATACTCCCTTTGGACTATTGCACTGCCCGAAAAAAACAAAACGATTTTCATTATTTCAGCTGTTTTGTAAACTTTCCAATCGGATTTTTGAAAACTTTCCAATCGGATTATATGCATCGTCACGCTGAACTTGTTTTGGAATACATTCTATCTAAAGAATTATTTTGCATTTTAGATCAACTCAAGCGGAGTTTCATGCAAACTGATATATTCTGCACGGTTTGTTTTATATTAGTTTTTTACATATCCAATATTTTTTTTATTTTTTTATTTGGCAATTTATAACTACAATGGGTTGCGGTTTCACTTAATGCCTTGGCTAGCAAATTCTAGCATTGCTACAAATATAATTTGCTGATTTCTTTATGTCCTCTGATGAGAAGAATAATAAGAATATCATTGTTTGAAACTCATCGGAATAAGGACTTTGTAAATTTTATTTTTTGGAGTATTCAGTCGAACAATAAATTTTGACTTACTTACTGTTTTAATTTTCTTTCTCTTATATATATATATATATATATATATATATATATATATATATATATATATATATATATACTAGCATTTCAGCCCAGCGTTGCCCGGATGTTTGGATGTGTCTGTTGAACTACAAAAAAAAGTGGTAGTAGGAAGACAGGCTCGAACCCGTACCGCGAAGGATGAAAAGAACAGGGGAAAAACCTGACGTCTTTGCTGTTACGACCACCGCCAAACCGTAAGTGACGTAGGTTTAAATAGGGGCTAGGCAATCGAAAGGAGGGGATGGCTTTCAAAAATATCCGTGAAAAAAGCGACCCCCTGTGGAAAAGTGCCCAGTTGAAGGTGAACATATTAATATTTTTAGCCAATTTTTCGATATTTGTCGTCTGAAAGGTCGAACTCCAAAACGATACTAATCTTGTAAAAATCCGTCGCCTCTGTCGAAAGTTTTAGACAGACATGCAAACATACATATATAAATACATACTTACATACATTGATATGTTGGTAACTAAACATTTTCGACCCAAACCGATTAAAAAGCTTGCCCTATCTCTGAATACCCTTTATGTAAAATTTCAAATGTTTAGATCAGAAATTGTCTGAGTAATTTGGTAGAGACCGTAGAGGTCAATTTTTTAAAACTTTGACCCCTATTATGACTCCTGAACATTAATTGTTTTGGGCTCAAATCAAGTTATTAAGTTGGATCCATGTCCAAGGAACCTATATGTAAAATTTCAAGTGTTTAGACCCAAAATTGTCGGAGGGGTTTGGTAGAGTTCTCGCTAAACATCTAAATCCCCCCCCCTCATAAAATTTGCTGCGAGACTCCACACAGCCTTTTAATCCATTCCTTTCGTTCCACCTGGCATGCTCTGAATAGAACTGTAACATCTACCGTCTGAAAAGGGGAATTTAATCCCGAAATATAATGGATATTTTCACAGACACAATAAGTAAGACATTTATACTTAATACAATTGAATAAATATATGTATATATAGACATATAAGTGTGTACTTATTGATTTGTAAATAACCATTTGTTTTTGTCTTCTCTCATCAACACCGACTATATCTCATTCCTCGCATTGTGATAGCCTTCTAAATCTCTCTTATATATATATATATATATATATATATATATATATATATATGTGTGTGTGTTTGTGTGTGTGTGTTTGTGTGTGTGTTAAACAAACATTGTTCCTATTTACTTGCCTTCCCACGAGGGCAGAGTTAGACACAAGGTCGGTTTTTAATGTGGGGAAACCCCAGCTTCCCCTAAAAAAAGGACACTCTTGATATGAACAGAAATAAACATTGGCTCAGTCATGAAAGATTTCTCTACTAACGAGGGCAGAAAATGTGAAGTATAGCATCAGAACAGATACTACACTGTGATCTTGTATATATATACATTAGCAAAGGGACCCGACGTTGCCCAGGATTTAATCATGATCAACGAATGTTTCACGCTCCCATATTGTAAGGACATCGAAGTCGGTGAAATCGCCTATTTTTCCATCCAATCGATTAATTGCTATCTCTTGTTGGGAACCCATCGCGGTGCACTGAGAGGGAGCTTTACATTTCTCCCTATAATAACTTAGACCACAATGCATTGCACTGTAGAAATTCTACGATTATTTTTATGAAATTACTTTTATATATTATGGCTAGAATCAAAGTTTAAAATGCAGACGTCAAGTATCATGCTTCAATTGTGCTCTAAACAGAAACATTAATGTCAAATGCGCGCCTGTCATATCAGAGAACTGTTGATTTTATATGCCTGTCCTTTCTACTTGTGCGGTTATAATTTCTACATTTGATTTTATACATCGGACACATTTGCTTGTGCGATGATAAAACTTCTCAAAGGCACTTGTTATGTTAGAGCCTATAAACGTAAGACGTTGGTCAAAATTGGACTGTTCTTCTTTAATGTTTTTCTTTTCGATTATCGATTTTTGATAATTATTGGAGGCATTCTGGTACAAAACCTATTTAAGAACACTTCCAAACACATAAGATACATTTGTGTGAAAGTTTATTATTATTATTATTATTATTATTATTATTATTATTATTATTATTATTATTATTTACTCACTTGGAGTAGTCAGACAGGCCATTATCAAATAGTTCTCTTTCATAATAACTAGTGGTGTTCTCTGGAGTCTGAGTGACAACAAATCTCCCTCAGATTTCCAGTAGACTCCATCTCTTTCGATAACCTTTGCAAAAGAATTTGCATTATCGCAACAGTCCCTTACCGTTGATTTCTCGTGAGCAACGACCATTGGTCTTCGTTGGATTTTGGGTGCTAGAAAGTCCCAGCCCTCTTTGCACTCATCCAACGAAGGTCTGGCTAGTGTTTCTTTCCTCGGTCTTTCCATCCTCCTTGAGCCTTCTCGATTATTTGGTGTGATGTTGTTGTTATTATTATTATCAGCTAACAAGGAACTTTCACATAAAATATCTCAGCCTGTGGTGTTCCCTGAAAGCTGAATGACAACAAATCTCCCCAGATTTTCCAGTATTCTCCACCTCTTTCGAAAACATTTGCAAATAAATTGGCATCATCACAACAGTTGCTTACCATTGATTTCTCGTTGACAGGGGCCATTGGTATTTTTGGAATTGTAGCACTAAGCCTCCCCCAGGTACCAGTTCTCTTCACGCCAAACCAGTGGAGGTCTGGTCAGTGCTCACTCCTCAGTCTTTCTTTCTTCCTTAACTACTTGGCTATTTGATCTCACTCTTTTTAGGGGGAAAGGAGACAGTGATGAGGTAATGTGGGGATAGATTGGGGTTAGAGAACTTATAACTATGCAGCTTCAATGTTCTTGGTTCCATGTAGCGGTTTATGTTTTGTCTCTGTAGCAGGTTGTCTGGTCTGCGCTTGTGGTTCCTGTGTGTTAGTCTCCACATTCAAGACTGTTCATTAATATTTCAGCTGTTTTCATTATTGTTGTTTGTTGTATTTTTCAAGTCATTCCTTTGATTCCAATTTCTCCCATTCTTTTTTTCAAAGTTTTTCGGGATTGCTCCTAGTGCTCCTACTATTAATAGGTATTATTTTGATTTTCTTTATCTTCCATATCTCCTTCAGCTCTCTGGCTGGCTCTGTGTATTTGCTTCGTATTTTTATTATTATTATTATTATTATTATTATTATTATTATTATTATTATTATTATTATTATTGTTGTTATTGTTATTACTATTAATGTTCTTCTTCTTCTTCTTATCATAACCATCACCAATATTATTATTTTACTAATATTATTAGGAGTATTATTAAACACATGATTATTTTTACCGTTCAACACATTCAATAATATATATATATATATATATATATATATATATATATATATATAGCAATTTATAAAATATATATGGCGATTAAGCTACACTGAATATTCGGCGTTTCATCCACTATAGGATTCGTCAGGCTTATGCGCATAAGCCTGACGAATTCTATAGTGGATGAAACGCCGAATATTCAGTGTGGCTTAATCGCCATATATATATTATAAATTACTAACTAGCTCTACCTACGTATTGAGCACTTTTGAAGTAAATACTTAAAGTTTACGCATAAATCTATACTCTCGTATATTAATTTTATGTGAGTAAATTAAGTAGTTATATATATATATATATATATATATATATATATATATATATATATATAGGTGTGTGCGTGTGTGTCTTTATGGAAAGAAGGGAAAGAAAACTTGTGGCCTTTTTAGAAAGTTCTCAACGTTTCCTCACCCCCCCCCCGCAAAAGTAAATCCAAAGCTAAGAAAACTACGAGGTGCCTTCAATAAGTTTTTTCGTATTGACACTTTTAATGATAGTATATGCATAAAACGCTTGTCCCCTTCGATGTAATCTCCTCCGGCTGCAATGCACTTGTACCGTTCCAACAAGTTCTGGCAGGTTCCATCGGCTAATCTGAGTGTGTCAATGACCCTCATCACAACCTCTTTCATCTCATCAATTTTCTTATGACGACAACATCTAGGGTTTCCCTTGAGCTTAGGGAATAACCAAAAGTTACAGGGAGCAGGATCTGGACTATACTAAGCGTAAGTAACGGTCGTGATGCCCAAATAATCTTTGACAAGAATGGGGTTGTGGACTGGTGCATTCATGCAAATATTCCGCATCTTTAATTCCTCGCGAAGAATTGTGTGTACAGTCTATGGGCACCCTCGCCAATCTTTCACGATAAACACCCGTCTAGCTGAAACCACTGTCAGTAATTTTTCCCACTCTTTATCTGTGCCTAAATCCAAACGTAGATTACATGAACAAAGCTGCTTTCTTAGCAGTGCACGATTGTGGAACTCTTTTGCTTGTTTCCCACCTGACTACAACTTGGATGTCTTCAAGTCCAACATAAACAAGTTCCTGATTAACCGCCCCCTTAAGTAAGACACTTTATCAAATCTCCAATACTAATGATTACTACGATACTATCCCATTGATTATTGTGCACACAATAACCTTTATCCCCGATTGGCTTCCGGGCCTTAATAAGTGGTGACCTCCATGTAAAAAAAAGTTCCCACAATGACATTAAACTATTGACTTAATGTCTCTATAGACACACAACGGTCTTTATCCATGAAATTCTTTATTTGGCCAATCAACTCTTGTGACGTTCTTTACTTCCCCCACACCTCTAATCATCCATCACAGACTCTCTGCTTTCAGTGAATCTCTTATGACACTCAATAACTGATGCTCGATTCATGCAAGATAGTCCAAGAGCAATACGTTTCTGTGGCATTTTTTCTAAGTTTAAAACAATTTTATTTTCTATCGTTTTTCTTAAGTG
Source organism: Euprymna scolopes (assembly GCF_053919585.1). Lineage (NCBI taxonomy): Eukaryota > Metazoa > Mollusca > Cephalopoda > Sepiida > Sepiolidae > Euprymna > Euprymna scolopes. The sequence continues at coordinate 74,539,550 of NC_136522.1, forward strand.
TCCTCTCGTCCGGATTGCATCTTTGAAGTTCACTAGCTGTAATAATTAGGTTTTAGTAGGGTGTATTCCAATTCCTGCTGTAACTGTTCATTTTAACTTGAAACCATAAAAATTGGTTAGTCATCTCATAAAATGTATAGCAATAACATACTGAATTTTCAAGATTCTACGACAATTTCAGATTCCTGTACAAAAAATGTTTTGTTTTTTTTTACTTGGGGTTCACCACTTATCAAGGCCCGAAGGCCACTCAGGGATAAGGGTTATTGTGTGTACAGTAATCAATGAGATAGTATTGTAGTAATCATTAGTATTGGGTGTTTAGTTAGAGTGTCTTACTTAAGGGGGCGGTTTGTCAGGAGTTTGTTTATGTTGGACTTGAAAACGTCCAATTTGTAGTCAGGTGGGAAACAGGCAAGCGGCAGGGAGTTCCACTGGCGTGCAGTTCTGAGAAAGAAGCTTTGCTCATGGAATCTACGTTTGGATTTAGGCACAGATAAAGAGTGGGGAAAATTATTGACATTGTTTTCAGCCAGACGGGTGTTTCTCGTGAAGGATTGGCGAGGGGGGACGAGGGATTGGAGCTCAGACGAGCACCTGCCATAGAAATAACGATAAAACAAAGACAGGCTCGCAACATCTCTTCTGTGGGAGAGAGGTTTCAGGGAAGAGAAAAGGGGATCCCCCAATAAACCACGAAGTCTATTTTGTACTCTGTCAAGGCAGGATAGGCTGTTTTTAGCAGATGTGGCAGCAGTACTCCATCCTTGTCTGGAAACTTATTTAAGGCAGCTCGTATTAAAAAGAAGCGATGCTTAAACAGGGAGATTGAGGCTTAAAATACTTTTGCGTCGTTTGTTGTAAACAATTTGCAAATTCTTTTCTCAATTTCGTCTGAAATGAAGCCAATTAGGAAAAGATTTCGGATGAATATTGGAAAATGCATGGAAGAAGAAAAAGAAAACAATTCTACATGGAAACGATTCTGTTTTTTTTATTTTACATTTTTGATTGCCAATTCCAACATTTTCTCTTTCATGAAACTTTTTTCATGTTTTTTTTTTTAATTTAAGATTTTCTTTTTAAAAATTCCTTTAATTTCTTGTTTTTCTTTTTTCTTTAACATTTTTCGTTTTTCATTTTTCAATTCTCATTTCTCCTTTACAAAAAATCTTTTCAAATTTTATCGCTCATTTTCCCAATCCTAAGTTTTTTTGTTTTTTTTTCGGTTCTGAATATGACCTTAAACTATATCTGATGGTGAAGCCCCAGCTTGCGGGCTTTGGAGAGTGTGTAGCCATCCTTTAATTGCCATTGCTCCGAGATTCACTCTGACCCAGTGTGGTAGTACCTGCTAGTGTCCCAACTAGAAACCGACCTGAAAATTAAAAAAATATATATATATTCTATTAAATTTTTCTCAGAATAACTGGATTAAAGAACCTGAAAAGGGTTGATATGCCATAAAACAAAAACACTCAACCAACATGATTATTTTCCCCTCTAAAATATTCACTTTCATTTTTCTTTAACAACAGAGAAATATAGTTTGCTTGAAGCGTTGCTGGTAAATAGATATGTAGGAGCATAAGTAGGCTGGCAATCGGCTGTTGTATCCGTGTGACGTATGAACATTAACTTCATATATCCATATATTTTTCAAGATAATTACAAGACAAATCAGTAAACATGAACTTACTGTTTGATATAACCGAGATCGTAGCGATCTTAATATGTCGAGATAATATCTCTTTTTCAAAAGAAAGAGTATCAAATAGTGTCCTTAAAAAACATTGGTATACCATAAAGCGAAAATAGATGTGGGAACAGGTTAGCTTTAAATCAGAAAGGGGCTTACGCATATGGTTTCTGTATTTATTATAATCGCTATTACTACATAAAGTTTTATTTTTTTTATTTATCTATTTAATTTAATCTTTTTTATATTTATTATCTCTTTGAATGAAAATCTCTTAAATTTTAGCGATTGAGATATCAGATACTTATCGTTTACATATACAGGGTGTTCCAAAAGTCTTGTGTATATTTCAAATCCTCATATTTGCTTAACTATGAATGGTAGTAAGATGAAAATCGTGCCATTTTAAAGCATTAAGTTTTTTTGTAATTTTGCTATTGATTTTTTTAAATTTATTTTCAGGTCCAGTAATTAAGTTCACTCAACCAGAAAAGGCATTGTGTTTGCTTGAATTTGCAAAAACTGAATCATGGAACTTGTTCAATGTGAATTTCTCAAAAAATTCGCAAAACAGACACTAAAAAAGACGTCCATAGTGAGATTCCACGGTAAATTTATAGTGGATAGGTGCTTATGCCTGTCTAAGAGAACAGGACGACCCTCAACTTCAGAAAATGTTGTTGGGAACGCGTTGTTGGGATACGTTTGGCAAGAATTGGACTATGTTGGTCAAATAGTCTGTGACAAGGATGGAGTTATGGACTGGTACATTGTCTTGGTGGAAATGCCACTGACACGATTTGAAGAGTGATGGACTCCCTTAAACTCCCTTCAAACCTCAACATAATATTCCTTGTTGACTGTTTGTCTAGTGGGAACCCAATGCATGTAGATCATGCCTGTGCTGTCAAAAGAAAAAAAAAGATCATCACAAGTTTCTGAGTGGATTTTCTCCGTCTGGCCTTCTTGTGTCTGGAAGAGCCTAAATGCTTCCACTAGGAACTCTTAGTTTCGGTATCATAGCCGTAGATACAGCTTTTATCACAAGTCACCAAAGTATCAAGAACTGCGGAATCTGAATCGAACAGCTCGACCACTCTGAACTCTAATCTCTGGTCCCCCCTCGCCAATCTTTCACGAAAAACACCCGTCTAGCTGAATCCACTGTGAAAAATTTCCCCCACTCTATATCTGTGCCTAAATCAAAACGCGGATTCCATGAACAAAGCTTCTTTCTTAGAACTGCACGCCTGTGGAACTCTGTTCCGTCTGCCTGCTTCCCACCGGACTACAACTTGGATGGATGTCTTCAAGTCCAATGTTAACAAATTCCTAATGAACCGCCCCCTTAAGTAAACACTTCATCAAATCTCCACACTAACGTAATGTACTTGCAATAACCCTTATCCCTGAGTGGCTTCCGAGCCTTGATAAGTGGTCATCACTGTGTAAAAAAACAAAACAAAAAAACATCTCCCTGCTGCTGCGCCATCTTTCTTTTTGATTCTCTCTGAACACCTTTGGGACAAACTTTGAGCAAATCTTCGCTTCGTCAGTTCCTCACGAATAATTCGTTGGCAGTTCTCACACTGACGTCAAACTGTGCACTTATTGTCTCTATAGACACACGACGGTCTTATCGATTAAATTCTTTATCTGACTAATCAACTCAGGTGTTCTAGTTTCTGTACTCATCCTGCACCTCTAATCATCCCCCACAGGTCCTATGCTTGCCTTGAATCTCTTATGTTACTAAAAAACTGATGCTTGATTCATACAAGATGGTCCAAAAGTAGTTCGAAGCATTACATATATGGGGCCTTCTATAGGACTCTCCAGAAGTTGTCGGAACGGTGCAACAAGTGCGTTGTAGAAAAATATACACACACACATATATAAGCTCGCCAAATGTCTATTTTAAACAAACATTCGTCCACCACTTTTATAGTGCTCAAACCGCTTATTTATAAACAAACAGCGAACCAATTAAGTAGCGGGTGAAATTATTTACGACAGTGCTCTACTCAAAGGGGGGGCTTAAAATGTATTTGTAGTCATCGACACACAGTCCTGTTTCGTTGTATTACAGATCATCAATGCGTCTAGACTAGCACCTCTCCCAAGCCGAGGAGGATTGAACCTAGAACCATCGCGTTGATAGTAAGCAGTTCTACCGATCGACCCACAGGAGCGGTGCCTGCAAATAAGCTCACCAAATGTCTATTTTAAACAAACATTCGTTCACCACTTTTATAGTGCTCAAACCGCTTATTTCTAAAGAAACAGCGAGACTCGAATTTTTCAGCCAATTAAATAGCGGGTGAGTGCTCTACCCAAACAGGGGGCCTTAATATATATATATATATATATATATATATATATATATATATATATATATATATATATATATATATATACTAGACGATGTATCCTGCGTTAGATTCTGTAACGTTTAATTCCTAAAAAGCAAATGAAGTCTGAAAAACGGAAAGAAACTGAAACATGTGCATTCGAGTATTGTATATATATTTTTAAAACTTCATTTTTTGGACATTATACTCGAGCTGAGATCAAAATCAAAACCTAAAGACAGTGACGCATTAGGCTACCATGATACGATGTTTGGAAAGTATTTTCAAACCTACTTATCCTTAACATAAAGAAAAATTTCGCACATGTGCATTTGTAAAATAGTTGAAAAAAAGATAAAATCCGACGACTCCCCTTAAGTACCAGTTTTTCAAATTTTACCCTTTAGAAGCCTTTTTTTTCAGATGAAAACGATTAAAATTTCTCCACATGTCTGAATACCCTATATAACACATTTCATGTCTTTAGATAAAAATTTCTTGATTATAAAGGTTGAGAAGTGTCCTCACACACCCGCATTCTCACTTATATATATATATATATATATATATATATATATATATATATATATATGGTCAGGTCATGTCATATGCTACTGATACCATGTAACCCAGTACTACCTGCCTCATGGTCGGGTCACCGGCAACTAAACTGGTTCTCCCACCAGAGTTGTTTGGTGAGGAGGGCGGCTAGTCTCCCTGAGGGATTGAAAACAAGACCTTTTAAAGGGCGAATGAACCCTTTTTCGGGGTCAACGGCCAACTAGCACCGTGTATATTTGTGTGTATGTATATATGTGTTGGGGTGGAGAGGGCTCCCGTAAGCCGTAGTGAAGGCAACCTTTCTAGGGGAAGCAAATCTCTGGTTTAAAAAACCATAAAGCGGGAGACCAGTACCCGCATTAAGCTGGTCTGCAGTTTGATTTGTTGCTGGCTATCTTGCTCTTGCTTGTTGCTGGATCTCAACATTTTGAACCGAGAGAGAGAGACTTAGCTGTCGTACAAAGCTAAGACTCTGTAACATCATCTGTGTATAGATACTCCCTCAGGCATTTGGGCTTATGGATTTTAAGTGTCTGAGGGAGTGGCACTCGTCTGACAAGATGTTGCAATCATCATATATATATATATATATGGTGAGAGAGAGAGAGAAAAAGAGAGAGAGAGAGAAAGAGAGAGAGACGATTTATATAGACAAACATACAAACTGGAAGAGGATTTTATTTTGAAAAGATTTCGATCGAATACTAGTGAAATGAAGTCATTATCAAATCTATCTATCAATCTATCAATCTATCAATCTATCTATCTATCAATCAATCTATCTATCTATTTATCTTTCTATCTATCCATCTTTATCTATCTATATATCTACCTTTCTCGCTTTCTCTTTCTTTTTCTTATTCTCTATCGCATATCTCCCGGTCGCTCTCTCGTTCTCTCTCTAGCTATTTATCTATTTTTTAATCTTTATTAGGAAAAAATATGCAAACCGGAACAGGATTTTATTTTGAAATGATTTCGGCACGTATACTATTGAAATGTATTCATTATCGAAAAGATTGAACAACCAAGTCGGGTGTAAATAGAAATCTGGGCTTTTTATCTCTCTCTCTCTCTCTCTCTCTCTCTCTCTCTCTCTCTCTCTCTCTTTCCATTTTAATCTCTTTCATATATCTCGCATTTCCCTCTCCCCCCATATCTCTTTCCACACGCACACACAACTCTACACATAAGCGCACTAATGATCCTAAATAATAGACTCCATCTCTTGACCTGCCACGCGTTTCTACTTTTCCAATCCCATTTGTGCATTTCCCCAAACATGAACGGATTACAAGAAAGAAGCCAACCTTCCAATAAGTGTTCGCCTTCTTGGTTTACCATTTTTTTGTTTTTGTGAGAATTCTTATTTCTTCTTCTTCTTCTTCTTCTTCTTCTTCTTCTTCTTCTTCTTCTTCTTCTTCTTCTTCTTCTTCCCTACACATTTTTTTCTGCTTTTGTTTCGATTAATTCTTCCTTTATTTACATCACACTTCGATGATTCTTTCTTGTTTTTAATCTTCCTTTAGAAATTCTTTTGCCTCGGCCATTTTTGCATCGTTTTTCTCATCCTTTATTACAAAACTAGAATCACAAAGAGAGGGACATTCCTCATGCTTGGATAATGCGCATGCGCTTTCTTTCCATTTCTCTGTTTCTTTAGCTATCTATCTATCTATCTATCTATCTATCCATCTTTTATATATATTTGTTTATATCTATCTACCTTTCTATCTATTTTCTCTCTCTAAACACACACACACACACACACATATGTATGTATGTATATATATATATATATATATATATATATATATATATATATATAGTAACAATGGTAATTAATAAAAACCTGAAGAAAGTGTTCAATACTGTTGTAGAGCAAACATGCGTATATATATATATATTATATATATATATATTATATATATATATATATATATATATATATATATACTTGTTTATATAACAATAAACAAGTATTATCAGTTCTTTTTATTGAGCACTATCTAACAACCTCGTTGAATTCATTAGTTCATTACTTTTGAATAAAAAAACCCGAGTATATATATATATATATATATATATATATATATATATATATATATATATATATATATATGATTAGTTTTTTTGAAAAAGAAATCCAGTAGAGTGACTAATTATGAGGAAAATCCGAAAATAAGAGTGTATTTACATATTTTTTTTTTACAGAAAGCTTTAAGATGAGACAATCATTGGTACTGTCGGTTTCAAACCCGATAATTAGGACCGTTTTAGATACCCATGTCAATCATAGAGATGAGTATTGGCTGACGAGAGCTGAATATGAGTATCTAAAATGGTCCTAATTATCGGGTATGAAACCGGCGGTACAAATGACTTGTCTCATCTAAAAAAACTTTATGTAAACATATATATATATATATATATATATATATATATATATTTATATATATATATATATATATATATATATATATGAATTTAGGAATTTAAATTTTATGACGTGAAATGGTTCAATTTTAAATTTAGAGTTTTTATTATATGCAAGACAAAGAATATATTTCATAAATATATCTCCACAACCTATAGCTTTTCGATGTCTACCCCTCTCCTCAGAAGAGAAGAGATTATAGATTTGAATTCTAAAAATAAAAATTCTAGATTTGAAATTTAACCATTATAAGATTTAAATTACTAAATTTTTATTTATTTACTCTATCTGGTATATTGAGCAATTTTTATTTAGCTGGGATTGTCTTTATAAAATATTATAAAATATTACAGCCAATAATATTTTGTAAGACCAATACTTACTGGATTTCCATACCAGTAGATCTATTGCATTGCACTATTTTGAAGTATATATATATATATATATATATATATATATATACATTTATCCATTTGGGAATTCTCTCTATATATATATATACAGTTATCCATTTGGGAATTCTAGGCGCTGTATGTGCTCTCCGCTTATCTCGGCATTGTTTCCAGTCGTCTTGTACCTCAACTTGCCACTGGTATGCAACAATGTTGACTCAGGAGAGGCGTGGTTAGAGGTTGCGCAAGTCTTTCCACACAAATTTCACGCGCAGGCACCCTTACAGTGGGTATCCATAGTCTGTCAAGACTGATGGAAGCCTTCATATATATATATATATATATATATATATATATATATATATATATATATATATATATATAAAAAACTTTAATCATTCAATGAATTTAAAAATTTATGAGGTCAAATGATTGAATTTCAAATCAAAAGATTTTTATTATTCTATGTAAGACAAATAATACATCTGAAATATTATAACTTTTTATTCTATAGGATTTCCATGTCTACCATCTCTTCAGAGGAGAAAATATTAGCAAATACTTATAATGGTTTACACCTTATTTGCTAAAGTAAGTGAGACACATATATATACCTGTGATTATATATATATATATATATATATATATATATATATATATATATATATATATATATATATATATATATTTACTCGGGTTTTTTATATTCAAAAGTAATGGACTAATGAATTCAACGAGGTTGTTAGATAGTGCTCAATAAAAAGAGCTGATAATACTTGTTTATTGTTATATAAACATGGTCACATCCTGCTGCTACAAATAGCCAATTGTTTCAATCAAACAACAGATATCATCAGGCAGCGACTTGACTATTCAAAAGTTCAATGAATAACCTGATTATAATGATTATTCATTGAACTTTTGAATAGTCAAGTCGCTGCCTGATAATATCTGTTGTTTGATTGAAACAAGTGGCTATTTGTAGCAGCGGGATGTGAGCATGTTTATATAACAATAAACAAGTATATATATATATATATATATATATATATATATATATATATATATATATATATACTCGAAGGCCGCCCGTCGTTGCCCGGTCGTAAAATACGTATAACTATTATATTGAATTAATGCCGAATTTTTGTTTATTATAAAAAGAAAGACCGTAGATATTAAATGTAACGTTAGTTTTTTTTTTTGATGAAGTAGAAAAAAGAAAGAAAGAAAACGAAATGAAGCATAGATAAGTACATGCGAATATTATATTTTTATTCTAAACCGGCCTTATAGCAAAAAAAAAAAAAAATCGAGCTGAGATCGAAACCAAAACTTCAAGACTGCGAGAGAAGAACGATAGACTTTAGGCCAACTTGACACGTTCTTTAAAATATATTTTCAAATCAACTTATTCTTAACATAAAGAAGCTTTCATGTTCTATGACTGCGCTGAAACAGTTTTTTTTTTTACATAGGCATCACCACATTATCAAGCCCAAGAGGCCACTCAAGGATAAGGGTTAAATATTGTACATTAGAAATTGGACAATATAGTAACCATTAGTAATGAAAATTTGGAAAATTTGATAACTTATATCGAACGGCTCATCAAGAACTTATTTACGTTAGACTTGAAGACAACCATGTTGTAGTCAGCCGGAAAGCAGGAAAACGGAAGACAATTCCACAGTCGTGCAGTTCTAAGAAAGAAGCTTTGTTCATTGAAAGCCGATAAAAATCTGATCACTCCCACATATCAATTTTTCAATTATGTCTCCTTAGCAGCCCTTTTGTCTGGATGAAAACGGAAAAAAAAATTTTCTACATGTGCGAATACTCGATATACTAAGTTTCAAGTGTGTAGATGAAAAATTCGCTGAGTATATAGGTTGAGAATCGTCCTTAAACACATTCTCACTTTTATAGATATAGAGATTATACACACTAGAAGACAGCGAGATGTTTTTTAGTTGAAAAATGCGCTTAAATATGATATTTTAATATGCAGATTTCATATTTATTATATTGTACCTAATATATAGCAGTCATTTCCAAAAACAAAAACATGATTTGCATGCTATGAGATAAAATCGAAAATAATTCATTCAGCTATCTGTATATCTTTTGTATTTACGTGGAAAATATGTTTGTTCAATTATATTTCAAATTTTATTTATGCCAATCCTTTTATTTATGAAGCAGAGCATATGTAACTACAGAGCATAGACAAATAAATGGCAAAAACCTCCATATTCCAAATTTAAAGATGCCCATCTTACCATTTATTTCTGTCAGTGTGGTAATGAATGTTTCTACGCTACGAAACAGGTGCTGTCAAGAATTGAACATTTTAACATGCCGGAAGAAATAAACGGCAAGTTGGACAACACCTTGAAACTTACGATATAGACTTTTTGTCATTTATTTGTATCTGTGTATGTATATATATATATATATATATATATATATATATATATATATATATATATATATATATATATATATATATATATTATCATCGGCGGCCACTCGTGTCCAAGTAAGACTGTCCTCCGTTGTGGCTTCTGTGACCTGCTTGGCAGAGTTTAACCAGGTACAGGTATTGCTTCATCTGCTGTTAAATGACTCACCAGAACAGCGTGATATCTGATGTTGTAGACCTTGTTTAAATCTTTCTTCAAGGACGTCACATCAGAAGAGAGAGAGAGGGAGCTTGTACTGACTGTTCTTCAACAGTTCAGCACTTTGAGCCATAGCTAGCTTTGAAACTGAACTGTTTCTTGTGCAATTTGGGCAGATAAAGGTAGTGGTGGTGGGGTGTGGTTGGGTCTGTCAGGTTGATAATCTGTCCTTTCTGTGCTTGCGTTTATCCTCAGCAGCTTCATTTATGTCACTGCTATAAAGCGCAGCACCTTCGTGGACAGCGCTCCTCCATGCCAACCTGCTCCCAGCCACGTCCTCCCATGCCTCAAGTCCATGTGAAACCGCTTTAGATTTGCTTTGATGTTGTCCTTATACCTCATCTTTTAGCCACCCTAGGCACGCTTTCCCTCAACAAGCTGAGAGTAGAAAATCTGTTTTGGGAGGCGGAGATCCGGCATTCGGATAACATGACCAGTCCATCTGAGCTGGCGTTGAGCAACAGTAGCGATGATAGTAGGAATATCAGCCTCACTCAGGACGTTGGTGTTGGTGCGTCGGTCCTTCCAACTGATTCTGAGGATTTTTCGGAGGCATCTTTGGTGGTACGTCTCTAGGGTTTTTACGTGCCTCCCGTATGTAGTCCAGGTCTCCGATCCATAGATAAGAGTGGGCAGCAAGACAGCTTTGTATACCATGATTTTGGTCTTTGCCAGAAGGTCACGGTTCTCAAATACTCTCTTCCTTAGCCTTGAGAAAGTCCCACTGGCACACACACACACACGAACACACACACACACACACACACACACACATATATATATGTATATATATATATATAAGTACGCAGATTCCGTATTTATTATTAGAAAACCGATTTTCTATTTATTATTATATTGTACCCAATATCCAAAGTTAAAACATGATTAAGATGACAACAACTAGAATCGAAACCAAAACATTTAGCTCTCCAGCGGTATTCTTTACAATATGAGCTAAGGAAAAATTAACGCAGTCTAACGTATAAATGTTCATTTGCGCATGCGTAATGAAGCGCTGTGAGTCGACTTACGCCTGCCAAATTCCAATTTTCAATGTTAATATCTTAGCAGAAATTTTACCCGAGATATACATTCCCTTACATATCGAGTTTTAAGTTCGTAGACCAAAAATGGACAGTGGTTTGCTAGAGTTTGTCCCGCACACACAAACACACACACACACACACACACACACACACACACACACACACAGATAATGCCACTTATATATATATATATATATATACTTGTTTATTGTTATATAAACATGCTCACATCCCGCTGCTACAAATAGCCACTTGTTTCAATCAAACAACAGATATCATCAGGCAGCGACTTGACTATTCAAAAGTTCAATGAATAATAATTTTTGAATAGTCAAGTCGCTGCCTGATGATATCTGTTGTTTGATTGAAACAAGTGGCTATTTGTAGCAGCGGGATGTGAGCATGTTTATATAACAATAAACAAGTATTATCAGCTCTTTTTATTGAGCACTATCTAACAACCTCGTTGAATTCATTAGTCCATTACTTTTGAATATAAAAAAAACCCGCGTATATATATATATATATATATATATATATATATATATATATATATATATATATATATATATATATATGGAGGAAAGTTAAAAGAATAAGATTAAAATTGATTCTTTAAGAAGACACTTATCGGGATAATGCAAAGCTTAACAAATTGCTTTGGTGCGTATCTAGAACATCAATAAAATAAGAAAACGACAATTTAAGAATATATTCTAATGCATATACTAGTGATGGGACGATTCCAATTTTTTCCCCGATTCCGATACAATTACCAATTCCGATTCTTTATGAATATCTAATTATTTAACTATAGAATTGTTATTTCTCCTGATTTTCGCAAAAACACATGTTAAATATTCAGCTATTTTCCTAAATGCCAAAATACACTTGTGGATGATGATCTATCGATTTTAGCTTTACTATTTTTTTTTTAAATCAATAAATATTTATTAGTTTATCAATATTATCAGCAATGGAAGATTTTACTTTAAACAAAATCAAATAAAAAAAAAACAATTAAAAGAATCGTTTTGGCATCGGAAAATAGGCGTCATTTTTTCCGATTCCGATACCGATTCCGATACCGATTTCGATACACCCAAATCTTCTGATTTTTCCGATTCCGGATTCCGATTAATCGTTCCAAAATTAGTATATACATTTATTCGTTTATTCAATAAGGATAATATATCAGTTATAGGCGTGGATAAGTAAAACTCCCTATACCATGGTATTTCGAAGCCTAATGCTTCTCATCCGAAGAGGTGATAATATGCTTGGTAAGATAACAATGATTCGGCATCAAACGCTACATTAGGAGATAAATAATCATACAGTAAGAGGAAAATGGTATAACATTGAATGGTGTCAATATTATATCATTATTCTTTTAATACACAATTATTTCACTCTTAATGTAGTTATCGCTAGACGTCGCATCATTATTCGAACTTTTACAGATATAAAGACGTTTCGAGCATGTCTTTATTTTATCGTTATTTCCATGGCAAGTGCTCGTCTGATCTACAATCTCTGGTCCCCCCTCGCCAATCTTTCACGATAAACACTAACTGAAAACAATGTCAATAAATTTCCCCATTCTTTATCTGTGCCTAAATTAAAACGTAGATTCCATGAACAAAGTTTTTTTTCTTAAAAGTGCACGACTGTAGAACTCTCTTCCGTTTGCCTGTTTACCACCTGACTACAACTTGGATGTCTTCAAGTCCAACATAAACAAATTCTTGATAAACCGCCCCCCTTAAGTAAGACACTCTATCAAATCTCCATTACTAACGATTACTACGATATTGTCCCATTGATTACTGTACACGCAATAACCTTTATCCCCGAGTGGCTCCCGGGCCTTGATAAGTGGTGACTACCATGTAAAACAAAATACATATATAGCCTATTTCTGTACTGCAATTCCTTAAACGAACTACATTAACCTCTTAATCCCATGTATATAATCGGTTCCTATTTAGTCTTGGACTGTCTATGATTAGAAAATATCTGATCTTTTCCAAAAGGACAACCAGCAAATGACACTAAACCCATCCACGCTGATCTTCGACTCTCTTGAACGGCGAAGAAAACCTTTTCAATTGGCGTAAATCCATCTGCGCGGTTTCCCCGGTTTTTATTCGTCGTCATTTTTGTTCTTTGTTTGATGGAAGTCGTTTCCGTTTCTTTGGCGGCTATTTTTTTTTTTTTCATTTATTTATTTATTTTTCTGTTCTGTTCTTTTTTCCTGGTCGGAAGGACACGTGATCATCTGATAAGAAGGGAAGCGTCATTGGCACTCGTCTTGATGCGATTATCGTAAATCTTGAAGATTTCTGTAATTGGCTTGTAATCCCATGCACAACGTTGGAGCGCGAAATCCCAAGGCGCCGCCTCTCTGACCCCCTCCTCTCTTTACCTTCTATCTTTTCATAATTGTCTTTCTTTTTCTCTCGCTTCTGCTCTCTTTGTTTTTCTATCTATCTATCTATCTATCTATCTATCTATCTATCTATCTATCTATCTATGTCTCTTTATCTCCCTTTCTCTCTCTTTCTCTCTCTATCTCTCTATCTCTCTATCTATCTATTCTCTTTCTCTCTCTTTCTCTCTCCCTTTATCTATCCATCTATCTATGTCTCTTTATCTATCTATCTATCTATCTATCTATGTCTCTTTATCTCTCTTTCACTCTCTCTCTCTCTCCATCTATCTATGTCTCTTTATCTATCTATCTCTCTATCTATCTATCTATCTATCTATCTATCTATCTATTCTCTTTCTCTCTCTTTCTCTCTCCCTCTATCTATCCATCTATCTATGTCTCTTTATCTATCTATCTATCGCTCTCGATAGCGAACTTTTACGTGAAAGAAAAAATAAACATTACAAAAGCAATCTAAGCTCGTTACCTCTCTGCACCTCACTAACTCCTATCTTTCCATGATTGTCTTTCTTTTTCTCTTTCTTTTACTCTCTTTGTCTCTCCCTCTCTCTCTTCCTCTGCCTGTCTATCTCTCTATCTATCTATCTATCTATCTATCTATATGTATATCAATTATCCATCTATCGCTTTTTAAGATAAAAACATATAAAGAAAAAACATTAAAAAAGAAATCTGAGCTCGTTACCTATCTGCACCCCACTGTCTCCTATTTTACATAATCTTCTTTCTTTTTCTCTCTCTCTTTCTGGCTCTCTCTTTCTCTCTCTCTCTCTCTCTCTCTCTCTCTCTCTCTCTCTCTCTCTTTCTCTGAAAGGTCGAACTACAAAACGATACTAATCTTGGTCAAATCCGTCGCCTCTGTCGAAAGTTTTAGGCAGACATCCAAACATACATACATAGATACATACATACATAGATACATACATACATACATACATACATACATTTATATATTAATAACTAAAAAATTTCGACCCAAACCGATTAAAAAGCTTGCCCTATCTCCGAATACCCTTTATGTAAAATTTCAAATGTTTAGACCAGAAATTGTCTGAGTAATTTGGTAAAGACCGTAGAGGTGAATTTGTGTTTAACTTTGACCCCTATTATGACTCCTTAACATTTATTGTTTTGGGCTCAAATAAAGTTATTTAGTTAGATCCATGTCCAAGGAACCTATATCTAAAATGTCAATTGTTTATACCCAAAATTGGCTGAGGAGTTTGGTAGAGTTCTGAAAGGTCAAATCGTTGAACTTTGACCCCTTAACAGCGAAATTTCTGGCCGAAAACGGATTAAAACGGAGTACCCTGTATATCAAATTTCGCGTCTGTAGACTGAAAATTGACAGTTATTGCGTTGAAAAATGTACTCAGGCACACAGACAGACACACAGACACACAGACACGTTCACTTATATATATATATATATATATATATATATATATATATATACTAGCAGTTCCGCCCGGCTTTGCTCGGGCCCTATGTACTGTTAC
Source organism: Euprymna scolopes (assembly GCF_053919585.1). NCBI lineage: Eukaryota > Metazoa > Mollusca > Cephalopoda > Sepiida > Sepiolidae > Euprymna > Euprymna scolopes. The sequence goes on from NC_136522.1 coordinate 74,554,674, forward strand.
TAAGGTTATGTGCATATGTATATATTAAAAAGTGTGAATATGTAAAGTAATGCCTTTCTGTGTAATAGTCTTCCTTTACTACCATAGAGAAAAGACAGACAGACATTTTCACTTTTATAGATATATAGATAGATAGATAGATAGATAGATAGATAGATTGGATGCAATATATAGTAATGATTTAAAAAGTATTAAAAAAGAAAAGACGCATGCGCAACTACCGAGAATCGAAACCAAAACTTCAGCTCACGATTTATTTTGCCGCTGCCGTCAATGACTGGCCTATGAAAACATGTTTACTGTAAGGCTAAAAATCAAAACGTGAACCAATAGCTACTACGTTATGCATTCGTAATGGCGGCGTCCGACTTCGCTTGACAAATATCATTTTTTTAATTTTCACACTTTTGCACCTATTTTTACCGGGCTAAAACTCAAATATAAAGTCTTGCATTGATTCAAATAACTTAGATATGAAGTTTCATGTCTGTAGACCAAAAACTCTAGGAGTTTGGTAGGCAAACTTTGTTAAACAAAAATATATACGTATACATAAATATATATGGAAATAATTTTGTGTTTACTATAAAAATTGTACGCAAATATTATGCAAGCATAAATCATGTAGAATATCTGCATGAATATAATTACACGTAATAATTAATTAAAGATGATTATCTCATAAAAAAAAACTAATAGGGAATTAATTAAAATGAATGTTTAAAAGAATAAATAACCATTTTATCCAACGTTTACTCATTATCCTTACCCTTAGTCAGGATATTTTTATTTTTTCAGTGATTTTGTTTCCTGCATATGGCAATTTCTTATACTCCGCGTTCACAGGGTAAGCGTTGTTGGTAAGACGATGTTGAGTGTACTTGATGTTGAGTGTACTCGATTTTTTGTTT
>NC_136522.1:74565584-74580584 GCF_053919585.1 Euprymna scolopes
ACTGGCCTTCATACATTAGGTATCTGCCTTTTCATCCATATTTCCGATGACGTGGCATCACACGTGACTCACGTAAGAAAAGAACAACTATACGAATGAAAAAAGAAAGAGGGAGGAGATAGGCGAGGAGTAAAAGGAAGAGTAAAAATGATGAGTTGGAAAGTGAAGGTGTTGATGGGGAGGGGGACTAGGAACAAAAGTTGAAAGGGGAGGAGTAAAGAAGAACTAAGAATGAGAAAGCGCTCTTGCGTAGGAATTTTCAATAGAAAATAAATGGCGTACATCAAACAAGGGTGTATGCGTGTGTTTGTGTGTGTGTGAATGAATAGGGTGTATATATATATATATATATATATATATATATATATATACACATATACATATCGTAAGTTAGAAGTACATATATCCATAAATATATATAACTATATATATACACACACACACACACATATATATATATATATATATATATATATATATATAGATGTTATTTGATTTTGGTGTTGCGATACGCTTTGAATGAAGTCAATTATTTAGGAAAATGCATTTTTACCTAAATGCGAGTTGGGAATAACTTTCCCTTTAAGCAATTTGGTACCTCCATATGGGGAACGGATTATATATTTTTTTAAAAATATAATATAATAATATAAATATCTCTCTCTATATAATATACTATAATAAATATAAATATCTATATCTAAATGTATATATATATATATATAAAATTGAAAACAGTGTATATTCCAAATTTTAAAATATTATCGATCTTACCGTTTATTTCTTTCAGCATGTGAAAATGTTCAATTCTTGACAGAACCTATTTGGTAGCACAGTATATATATTAACGCCCCTGATAGGATAATTCTTTTAACGGCGACATTATATTTTGTACGTAATTTCTATATATAGCACTCTTCAAACCACATCTACATTGATTGAGTTACGGTCATTCGCATATCACATTAAATTAAATCTATTTAAATAATTAGCTCGATGATATTACTTATTCGACATGATAGCTTGGTTTCAACGGTACTAATTAAAAAAAATTAATTATTTATTTCATTTTCATTTCAATTTATATTTGATTTAACTTATTTTATCTGAAATTTGAAACCGTTTAATTTTCAAACCGGAACCAAAGGGGAAATAACTGTTATAGTTTAATTGAAAAATTGTTTTAAACGGAGCACGTTATTAAATATTTTCTGTAATAGATTTGTTTTCATTTTGAAATATTCTCCTAAAGTGAATTATTATTTTCATTTTTAATTCGGAGGAAATTTTTTTTTCGCTTATTCTTAATTTTTAAGTAACTTTTTTTTATTTGTTAGAGAAAAATAAAACTAATGTCCTCATCTACTTGCACCGCACGAGGGCAGAGTTTGTCAGACACAGGGCCAATTTTCCATGTGAGCAAAATTCATCATCTCGTACATTATCTGCTCCTTGTTTTTTTTTTATAAAATTTAATCGGTGTTGCCCAGGATTTATAATAATAATTATACCATAGCAAGCGTGTTTACTTGCCTGCGAAACAGATTTTCTTAATAATTTATTTAATATCTTAAATTAAAAATGGTCAATTTTTACGACGTCACCCCTAACCCCCCCCCCCCAAAAAAAAAAAAAAAATTAAGACATGCTTTTTTGGGGTCTAATACATTAAAGCAGTCTTTATAAATAATATGAAAGAAGAAATTAAAAAAAAATAACATTTTAGAGTGAGGGATCACTTTTCTAGATAAGTGTAACGTAAAATGAGCACCCACTTTTTAGCCACTAAGCGTCCAACCAGACATGTCATCTCTAACATTTTTTCAAGTTTGGCGATCGAGGGGGGGGGGAAGCAAAACATGACAAATTCAATTTTTTTGTGGTGTGGGGCGGGATTTACATTTAAAACATAAAATAACGATAAATTTAATTAATTTTTATGAGACCATTCTTTACTTTCAGAACGAACCCCAAAATATGACAAATTAAAAATACATTAAAAATATAAAATGACAAAAAATTTCATTTAATTATTTCTGGAATTAATTTTGGATAGATCTTTTATTTTTATTTTGAATTTTTGCGATCGTATGGGGCGGTGGGGGGAGTTTCTTTCCAGTGCTCAATATCCGGAGAATAGTTTTTTCTCTTTGTAGCCCTTCTGTCGAAATATCTGGTGGAGAGGGTATCACATAGTTCTTCTTTTTGGGGTCGTTTACATATACATGTTTTCATCCGTTCTTTTATTTTTGTTGTGGGGGTATCAAGTATATATATTCCTACCGATCAGTAGATTCGATCTCAGCCACAAAGCAGTAGTTGACTGTGATTGCTAAAATTTGTGTGTATAACACACACACACACACACACACACACACACACATATATGTATATATATATATATATTAAATTGTAATTCAATGAATTTCAAAAAACTCTCATTTAAATGAAATGAAGTGGTTTAGTTTCATATCAAATAATGTTTATTATTCTAAGCAAGACGAAAAATGCTTTAGAAAACTAATCTCCTTAACCTATAGAGTTACCAAACGGATGTAAAGAACGCATAACATGGATTTTGCCAAGCAAGCTGGATCTTAAAAACATTCATATCCTTTTTCTGCAAATCCTCCTGCTACAGGACTTCTGATAAATGTATTATTTTGACTTTGACTTTCCATGCCTCACTGACTTTAGCAAATAGGGTGCATACCTTTATAAGTATTTGCTAATATTTTCTCTCCTCTGATGAGATGGTAGACATCGAAACCCTATAGGTTAAGGAGATGAATTTTCTAAAGCATTCTTTGTCTTGCTCAGAATAATCAAAATTCTTTTATATGAAACTCAACCACTTCATTTCATTTTAATGAGAGTTTTTTTGAAATTCATTGAATTACAATTTAATTTATTTGCTCTATCTTGCATATCGAGCAATTCTTGTTTAGATGGGATAACTTATAGAATATTACTGCCAGTAATATTTTGTAAACCTACAATCTCACGTTTACATAACCACTGATTGTTAAATAAAAACTATTCTGAAGTATATATATATATATATATATATATATATATATATATATATATATATATATATATATATATTAGCATACATGTATGTTTATATTTATAACAAGCAGTTTATCCCGGCTTTGCACGAGCCCTATGTACTGTTCATAATTTTATGTGCATGTGTATATAGTAAAAAGTTTGACTCATGTCCAGATAATCTACATCTACAATTTTAAGTTTTGAAACCCCAAATTGGCGGATGAGTTTGGTAGAGTCTGCAAACATAAACTCTTTCAACTTTAATCTTTTGGCAGCTAAATTTGCGCCCAAAAACTGATTAAAAATCTTAGGCCACGTCTGGATGCTCTTAATGTAAAACTTCAAATGTTTAGACTCCAAATTTGCTAAATAAGTTGCTAATAGACCGCAAAAGTCAAATCTTTTTAATTTCGACCTCTTGGCATCCAAATTCATGGCCAAACCCCGATTTAAAAGCTTGCCCTATGTGTAAATACACTAGCTGTAAAATTTCAAATGTTTAGATTAGAAATTGGCTGAGTAATTTAGTAGAGACCGTAGAGGTAAATTTTTGAAAACTTTAACCCCAATTTTGACCCCTAAACATTTATTGTTTTGGGCTCAAATCAAATTAAAGTGCTTGATCCATGTTCAAGTAACCTATATCTAAAATAGAGTTTTCGAAGATTAATCGTTTCTGGCCCAAGACCGATTAAAAAGATTTTCCCAGATCTCAATAGCCCTGTGTCAAATTTGGAGTCTGTAGACTGAAAATTGACAGAGTAGTTTGGTAGGGAAATATACACACACAGACACCCACCCACACATACACACAGACAGAGAATTTCACTTTTAAAGATATATGGGTATATACATACAATGTATGTACATGGATGTGTATATAAATATATACGTGTATATATATATATATATATATATATATATATATATAATATTCTTTATTTGCAAGTTTTCTGTCTTGATGGTTCAGAATATCGTGTAAAAGCACCCCCTACAAATATACACATATATATGCATGTATATATATATATATATATATATATATATATATATATATATATATATATATATATATATATATATATATGTATGTATGTGTGTGTATTTGTGTGTGTGTGAGAGAAAGACTGGTTTCTAGGTTTTCGCGTATGCTGAAAACAAATACCGCATAAACATTCGTTGCAAGCAAATAGTTTTTCTTGATATTAAGCAAAGTAATTTTTATGTAATTAGGAGTTGCCATTTCTGTACGCGCAAGCGCACGCATATTTTTTGGGCCAGAAATTTATATGCGATATTCGATTTGATCATACCCGAAAACGAAAAAAGTTGTACGACATAATCACATTGACACACCGGTTCTCGCTGGATCACCGAAGTTAAGCAACGTTGAAACTGGTCAGTACTGAATGAGTGACAGTTTTGGACTTCAAGGTGATGTATGCGCTCTCTGCTCATCTCGGCATTGCATCCAGTCGTCCTGGTCTTCTGCTTGCCACTGGACTCAAACAGTGCCGATTCAGGAAAGGTGTGATTGGGATTGCGCAACCCTTGCCGAACAATTACACGCGCAGCTGCCCCTTTGTCTTCGAGACTGAACGGAGGCATGGCGCGAAAAAGGTGTCATTTTCCGTAAAATTTTAGATCGAATATATCTTTTCATTTCACCTACATGTAGGGAGTCGAGCAAGAACTTCTGCATGTCAGTACAGTCAGAGAAACAGGAACCTAGAAATGGATTTTCAAAGTCTAGCAGTCCTAGAGAAGAAACTATTAGAGTAGAAGACTTTCTTGCATTTAGGGATTTCTACTGTGTAGGGGCGTGATTTTGCTGCTTGTCAGGTTTCATCTGTATTTCCGTCGAGGTGGCATAAGGGCTTGTAGTTCGTTGGAGCATCCATCATTAAAATACTTGTAAAACTAGCAGAGGGATGCAACATTTCGTCGATGGGACAGCAACTGAAGCCTAGCAGATATTGAAGGACCTATTATGTTGGTTAATATTTTGAACTTTGTATAAGAGGTAGAGACTAGTAGCAGATCCACCGGCCAAAATTTGACAACAATACTCCGTACTTGGGCAAATTGTGGTTTTGTAGAGATACCAGATATTCTCAGGAGTAAGTACCTTTCTTTTCCTAAAAGTACTGTGTTCCTTCGTTCTTATTACCATTTAACCCAATAATAATAATAATAATAATAATAATAATATTAATAATAATAATAATAATAATAATTATTATTATTATTATAATAATAATAATAATAGTTTTGTAGACGTACCAGATACTCTCAAGAGTAAGTAACTTTCTAGCACAGTAGAGAGAGCCCGCCTTCTTTGCAGCAGCTTTATTAATGCCTGAGTATCTGTTCCAACTCATGTTCCCCGTGAATGTCAACCCGAAGAGTTTGAACGAAGTACTTTCAGGTAGTGTATCCTTAGCCATGGCTATTAGTGGTTGAGCAGGTTTGTTGTAGTTATTAAAGGAAAGAAGCTTAGTCTTGGCAGTATCGAACGTGACCATTTTTGTCCCCATTCTACTACAGATCGGATATCTTCCTCTCGGGTTTCCACCATTGCCTTGGCTACGTGTTCATTCGTTTTCCTCTTATACCTGCTATAGAGCGTGGTGTAATCAGCAAATATACCCATCTCGTAGACAATTTTATCAGGGAGGTCATTTATGAATATCAGGATTAATAAAGGTCGAAGGATCGACCCCTGAGGTCCAACTGTCTTCCGTTTTCCTGCTTTCCGGCTGACTACAATATGGTTGTGTTCAAGTCTAACGTAAACAAGTTCTTGATGAGCCGTTCCATATAAGTGATCAAATTTACCAAATTTTCATTACTAATGATTACTAGATTGTCCAATTTCTACTGTACACTCTTTAACCCTTATCCTTGAGTGGCCTCTTGCCCTGAATAATGTGGTGATGCCTATGTAAAAAAAAAAAAAAAAAGGATCGACCCCTGAGGTCCACCTGCATTTATATCATATTATTTAGACGTATGACTATCGATGACAACCTGGAGTCTTCTCTTATTCAAGAAGGATTTAATTAGGTTTAATATTCGTCCAGTAATGCCATAGGATTTGATTGTTATGAGGAAAATCGTGCCATATCCTGTCAAAGGCCTTACAGCTACTGACCTTTATCCAATGCATTGCATATACGTTCAGAGATTACAGTTAGGATACCTGCAGTAGAACTGTTGGTCGGATAGAATTTTAGCAGCTATGAGATGGCGGACTAGAGCTGGATTAATTATGGATTCAAATATTTTGGCGCCAGAATACTTGTAAACTGGTACTACAGAAGCAATTTTCCAGCAATCAGAAAAGCAAGATTCGTTAATTCCAGGTGAATATTTCCAGAGGTAAAGCAACCGATGAAATTTTAACGAGGTTAATACAAGAGTGCTCAATACTAAAGTAAGGCAAGCTATACTTTTTTTTCGTTTTACATTAGCATTAATATGTCGCTACACATTCATGAACATGTTTCGGGCAGCGGACTAAGCTTTTGTATAAGCAATATCGCCTGAAGAGGTCTCTAGTTACTTGTAACTGGCTGACCGAAACATGTCCATGAATGTGTAGCAACATATCAATGCTTATATATATATATATATATATATATATATATATATATATATATATATATATATATATATAGTGGAGATGGTAATTAATAAAAACTGAAGAAAGTGATCAATACTGTTGTAGAGCAAATATGCGTTTTATTTTTTTATTACCGTATCTTTCTGTTAAGTTACATTATTGTTTCGTCTACACGGCCGTTTTTTTTTTGGCCGTCTGTATGGCCATCTGTAGCGTCCTCAGACTTTAACTTTATGTAAAAGTCTGAGGACGCTACAGACGGCAAAAAAAAACGACCGTGTAGCCGAAACAATAATGTAACTTAACAGAAAGATACGATAATAAAAAATAAAACATATATATATATATATATATATATATATATATATATATATATATATATATATATTTCTGTAGAAATATATTTTCTTATTATATATCAACCTTATTTAAGAAGTTAAATGTAATTACAGAGCAATATAGAGAATAAATGACAAAAAACTATATTAAAAAATTCATGATGTTGACCATCTTATAATTTATTCCTTTAATTCAGTTGACTTATACAATTCCTTAAAGTATCTGTTTCGTATCACAAAATCAATCACTTAATTATTATATCAATCAGTGAATCTATTATGCCCTTAACTCATCAGAAGAAATAGCAACAATACATCCGTCAAAAGGAATTGAGGTGTGATTTGACACGATTAAAATCCGAAAATTGGAAGAGAAGCCGTAAATATCTTTATATTTATCCATTACGTCATGTAGTCATGAAACTCACTTATATATACTCGGTGTTGCCAGCTCGAAAATATCCTAATTCCTCATTCTGTTACGATTTTACTGAAAGTAGACTACACATCGTTATGGAAGCATAATACACACCCATCTTATCTATGAAAATCAAACGGGGAAATTACTCTCATACTTTTAAGGAAAGTAACTGAAATGTATAAAGCTTCCTTCTGTATAAAACGCAACTAATTTCGTTAGTAATAATTAAAAATAGATTGAATTTAATGTAAATCAAATTAAGAATGGATTATAATAATCAACTTTAAATAATATTCGGAACTTGTGCACTTTTGACACCGTGCTGAAATAATAACTTTATTATTTTGAAAGCCATTCTTAACATGGGGAGAGGAAAGTATGTCTTGTAACTAATCTGTGCTTCCACCTAATAATTTAGTAAAAAAGAAAAAAAAACTGATATCGTGAAGCTTGAAATTTAAATCTAATATAAAAACACATCTCGCAGCTTTTCCCATAGGGTGTCTCTATCAATCTGAACCCTAGTACTCTTTAGTCCCTAACCCCAACCCCAACTCATTAACTCCTTTAGTGTCAGTAGGAATATGTCTTGCTTTATATGAATACTAGCATGACGCCTGGCGTTACCCGGCGTTGCCCGACGTTGCTTGTTCGTAAAATACGCATAAATATTATATTTTAATTCATACAAAATCTGGGGCGTGTGCATGCGAGTATTATGTTTTTATTTTAAGCTGAACAGTTCACTTCTTGTAAGTAAAAATAAACTACTTGAGCTGAGATCGAATTCAAAACCTAAAGACATTGAGTCAATACAATAACCATAACACCAGCTTGACACGAACTTTACAGTGTTTTCAAAAAAAATCTCATTCTTAACATAAAGAGCTGTCATGTTTCTCGACCGTGCATGAGTAGTCGTGTAACAGTTAAAAAAAAAAACATAAAAAATCCGACGACCCCAACGTACAAATTTTCTACTTTTGACCCCTTAACAGCACTTTTTTTTTTTCAGGATAAAAACAGACCACAAATTTCCCACGTGTCTGAATATCTTACATACCAAATTTCAAGTCTATAGATTAAAAACTCGTTGAGTATATAGGTTGAGAAGTGTCCTCATACACACACATTCTAACTTTTGTAGATATACAGATAAGAATTTTAAAATGCAACATAAAGTAATGCGTGTATGCGTATGTGTGTATGCGTATGTGTGTATACGTATGTGTATGTATGCGTATGTGTGTCTATGCGTATTTGTGTGTATGCGTGTCTTTAAATTGTCGAAGTTCTACACATGATTGACAGTCGACTTTATTTACACTTTCGACGCCGCGGGCACCTGCTATCAAGTGAGGTCCGCATTTATTTTGTGCTTTCTTTCTTTTTCACGTTATTTTGATCCGTTTGCTGTTGTCAACCGAAGAAGCGCCATGCTATTTGCATCAGTATGTATAACACAAAGCTTGCCTTTAGGGAGAAAAAGAAATTCAGTTTTAAAATATGATTGATTATTTTTCTAGATGCTTTTTTTTAAAACAACAACTCGAATGATGATGATGATGATGGTGATAGTGATAATGATGATGATGATTATATAGCTGAGGATAGTCAGAAGATATAGCTAACTGCAGCATTGCTTTCAAATCTATATATCTACAAGCATGAGTGCCCGGCGTTGTTGTTGTGTTGAGCCCCCCCACAAAAAAAAGTGGTAGTAGAAAAGGAAGGTTCGAACCCGTACCGAGAAAGGGGGAAAGTATGTGATAAAAACGTGACGTCTTTGCTGTTACGATCACTGCCAAACTGGAAGTGACGAAGGTTTTAATTAAGGCTACACAATTGAAAAGAGGGGATGATTTTCGAAAATATCGGCGAAAACAGCAACCCCTCCCTGTAGAAAAGTGCCCAGTTGAGGGTGAAGAAATTAATCTTTTTAATCTAATTTTTCGGTACTTGTCGTCTAAAGGGGCGAGCCTACAAAAGGATACTGATCTTGTGAAAATTTGTCGCCTCGGTCGAAAGTTTTAGGCAGACATGCAAACACACATACATACATAGATTTATATATTAGTAGCTCAAATTTTCGATCCAAACCGATTAAAAAGCTTGCTCTATCTCTGATTACCCTTTATGTAAAATTTCAAATGTTTAGATCAGAAATTTTCAGAGTAATTTGCTAGAGGCCGCAGAGGTCACATTTTTTTTTAAACCATGACCCCTATTATGACCTCTTAACATTTATTGTTTTGGGATCAAATGATGTTATTAAGTTAGATCCATATCCAAGGAACCTATATCTAAAACTTAAATTGTAGAGAGAGAGAGTTATATATATATATATATATATATATATATATATATATATATATATATATATATATATATAGATAGATAGATAGATAGATAGATAGATAGATACGCACCCACATTAGATTTATACAGCAAGACGAAACAATGATCAGTAATTATATATACTTATTATTACGTTGGTTACGTATATATGCACATATATATATATATATATATATATATATATATATATATATATATATATACGTTATGAAAAAGGAAAGATCCCAATAACTAAGGAAGCGAAACTAGGTAATTTTGAAAATGATATTAGGAAAAGGCTAGAATCGAACCCAGTATGCAAGTTTTAAAATATAATAGATATTGAAATCCTAGGAATGCACAACGATTGTCATTGTTCTCGCAAATAACTAAATGTTATTTATGTCAGAGAAAGATATTTAATTCATGGATATAGTTGATTGTTCATTCTTTGAAAAATAACCGGATATTAAATGTGTCGGTTAAAAGAATGAGCAATACGAGTTTTAGAAATAATTAACAAAATAGGTGAAAAGCGATACAATTAAATTTAGGAATTTCTTTTGTTTATCTGAGGTGTGTAGATACATGTGCAAAGGGCACAAGTAAATTGAAACGTGATGAAGTCATATTGGTTGGCCACACGTCTGGCGTGATAAAGAAAGGAGATTCTCAATATATGGAGAGAGGGTTCGAAGTTAGAGATAATCAGAATCACAGTCACAGACAGCCAGTGAAACTCGGAAAGAGTCGGTCAGATGCCCTCTTGGAGGCGAGAGGAGGCAAGAGAAGACCCTGTAGTCGTAAAGGCTTGAATCCCTGACAATTATCAATCATGAAGCTCGTATGAATAAAGTATTATCTAATATTTGTAACTAAAAAGTAAATGTATTCTGGCTATCGTCATCTTAAAGGGACTTTGTATGACACACCCTCAAAATATAATTCGTCCGTACCATCAATAATGTATCTCCCCTCCTCTGTGTGAACAAGAAATATCTCAGCTCCGTATTGCTAATATGATTAATCGCAGTCGTCATGATGCAACAAGAATATAAATGTCTTCCATTTCAGTATTGTCATGATCATATGACTCCCGAATACATAACACACATATATATATATATATATATATATATATATATATATATATATATATATATATATATACGAGCAAACAGTTAATAAAACATGTTAAAAAACACTTTGAAATGAGTTAAAAACATATTTAATCTGAAAAGGAAACACTAGATAAGTGGATAGTCCTTAATCCGTGGAGTTTCGAAGAAATACTTTCCTTCTCATCAGAGGGTAGGAATTAGCAAAATGCGGGATCGGATTTTGCATAGAAAAGTATTTGCTGAAACAACAAGTAAGTCAAAGATCTTACTTGAAAACAAAAAAAGTGAAACAGAGGGAATATGGTGAAGAAAAAGGTGATTACACGTGAATGGATAATCTGGTGGAAGATAAATAATCCAATGACGGTAAAATCCAAATATATAACTTCAAGAAAGTTAATTGAATTTCCATTTTATTGAATATATATATATATATATATATATATATATATATATATATATGTGTGTGTGTGTGTGTGTATGTATGTATGTGTGTGTGTGCGTGTGTCTAGTAAGTTATGAATATATATATATGCAATTAAGCGTTTCATTCGTACCATGTGACGTAAATTTAAAAATAAAAACTTGGATTTTCTTGATGAAGAACTTGTTATATTTTGAAATATTGAATTTATTTTGATAAATAAATATATTTATTTATTAAAAAAAATGCCTGAACTGGTTTTGGTCCTAAAACTGTTAAAGTTTGAATTTTGTATTCCATACATCAACAGTGTTTAAAACAATGAATTCCTATATATATATATATATATATATATATATATATATATATATATATATATATATATGCATATATATATATATATATACATACAGAGAATGAGAGAAAGAGATATACTATGTTACGACTTCCACATGTTTCGTTGAATTGTATAGATTGATCAAACAACTCATCAGAGACGAATTCATAAGAAAAATACAGTTATTTTGATTGAATGTTATATCAGTATGTTCATGGTTTTCGAGTGTTTACTATCGATATATATATACACACACACACACACACATATATATATATATATATATATATATATATATATATATATATATATATATATATATATATATATAAATTTACATGGAGGACACTGAGCATGCTAATATGTCGGTCAAACGGTTGGTTAAAACCAGAGTGCTCCTCAGGGGACTGAATAAAATGTTGCTTTCCACAGAAGAAACCAGTCCTCCCGACTTTTGGATTTTGAGGACTGTTTTTCCTTTTTGTTTATATTTAAAAAAATGTATCTTGCTCTTTCTCTATTGAGCACTCTTGATAATCTCGTTTAATTAATTAGTTACCTTTGTTAAATACGTTTAACCTGATGTATATATATATATATATATATCAAAACCGGAAGTTGTCATCAAATCGACCGCTTCTCTTTTGCCTTCTTTTCTCATTTTATCAAAACTTACTGCGTAAATGAATAAAAAGTATTCGATTGAAACAGCGACATCTAGTTGTCAACATTATCGAATACCAACGTAAACAGGGTATTTTATTATTAAGCACCCCCATATATATATATATATATATATATATATATATATATATTGTTTTTAAAGTATAATTATTCTCTGAAAATGTTTTTCGTAGTCTACGACTCATCAGAGTGGCAGAATCTAGCGCGATTCGAAATCGGGACCCCATTTCGAATCTCACTAGATTCAGCCATTCTGATGTCGTAGACGACGCAAGACGTTTCAATGGATAATTCTCTTTTAAAGACAATATATATGCCACTCCCCATTTAGGCGTACCAAATTGGTCAGAGGGAAAATTATTCCCAACTTGTATAAATAATTGAATATATTTAAAAGGTATCGCAAAAAAAATACCGAATACACACACACACACACACACACACACACACACACACACACACACACACACACACGCATATATATATATATATGTATATATATATATATATGAATATTAAAACCGGAAGCTGTCATTTTTGTTACTAATTTTATTAAAACTTACTGCATCAATGAATACAAAATATTCGTTTTAAACAACAACTTCCAATTTGCGACATTATCGATTAGGTTACTTCTGAATATCTACATATACAGAGCGTTTTATAATTAAGCATTCATTTTTATTTCAAAATAAATTAAGGTAAAAAAAATAGTATGTTTTGGGATCACATAGCATATAAGAATTATGAAATTAAAATTATGACAAATTGACTTTTCTGCCCGTTAAAAGCGGGAAAAATTATGGTTTGTTTATTTAGAATAAGTGCTTTATCCCAACTTAGTAGTTGAATATGTTAGACTTGTGCCTATTTTCTTTTTATTAAATATTAATCCGTATTAATCCTTAGCTGTGCATCGAAAGGATAGCATGATGTATAGTTCACTGCATCTGAGCATAGCAAAGGTCCATATAAATTACAAATCGGATCTGTGCTTTCCAAGAAACCTAACAGAGTAAATGTGGTATTTTGGTGACTAATCCCTATCAATCCACGTTAATCCATGACTGTGCATCGGACGGATGTCATAATAGTTCGCATATACATCCATACAAAATTGCAGCCAGCTCGGCTCAGTAGTTTCCGAGAAAAGTCATACAGGCAGAGAGACTAAGAAGCGTATAATAAATACGATCCAGGTTGGTAGCGTATTCTATGCAATTACAAGATCACAGTGTAGTATCTGTTCTAATGTTGCATTTAAGTTAATTTGTCTTTATACTTTTATTTTTACCTACTACTAGAGTGCCCTTATTTGATGAGCTTGTTTTCACCCACATTAAAAACGGCCTTGTGTCACATACTGCTCTCGTGGGGAAGTCATTAATAGGGCTATAACAACAGCATATTATTTTCCTTGTTTTGATTCTCAGGTATATATCAATTAATATCTTATATGTTTTTATGAGTATTGGAACGATTAATCGGAATCGTGATCGGAAAAATCGCAGGTTTTGGGGGGAATCGGAAAAACTTGAGCCTATTTTTCGATGCCAAAACCGATTCCTTTAATTATCCTTTTTATTTGATTTTGGTTTAAGAAACATTTTCCACTGCTTGTAATAATAATAAAATAATAAATATGTATTGATGGAAACTTCCAGTAAGACTAAAATATCTAGATCATCCCCTCACAAGTGTGTTTTTATGTTTGAGAAAATATAGGCACATTTAAAGGTTTTTTTTTTTTTGACAGTAATAGTGACAAAATAACACTTTTATAGTTAAATGTTTAGAGATTTATAGAGGAATCGGTAATTGTATCGGAATCGGTAATTGTATCGGAATCGAAAACAAATATTGGAATCGTCCCATCACTAGTTTTTTTTATGTAGAGTGATGTGGTTTTCGGTTGATTGTATCTACCCAAGAGTCAAAACAAGGAAAAGAGTATGCTGTTGTTGTATTCCTTGTCATTAAATATCAATAGAACGCTTGCTGTTGGAAGTCAAAACTGCTATTTGAACGGCGAGAATAAGCACGTTTTCTTTTAGTGTTGCAGACCATCTACTAGTTAGCCAGCTGTGTACAAATCCCAAAGGCGATAGTAGCTTTCTATCATGTCTGAAAGTGACACACTGTTCAACGAGTGAGATCGGAGATGCGCCGCTGTTCAACTCAAGTTTTTACAGATAAAAGTATCATTGCCAGCACCCTCAAAATATCTCGCTGGATTGTCACGAATAACAGGGATGTGCCAAGAATCATGAAAAACAAAGTTTCCGGTCACGGTTATGGTCTTTGGTGTGGTTTAAAGTAAGGACCACATCATGCCACCGCACATCTTCGAAGTCGACTTGAAAGTCAACAACAAAGTGTATCTGGATGTGTTGATGTGTTGAAGACTATGGTGATCCCCTGTTACAATCAGATGGCCGCTGTAGGACTCTGGATAGGGCAACAAGACTCGGCATCAACCCACGTCCCACAATTCCCAGTCTTAGCTTTAGAAGGAGTGCTACGACCTTGTACCCTTCTCTTACTGCTCCCTTCCTTCACCGACCTGAACTATCCGCTGGACTACTTCGATTGTCAAGCGTCGAGAACATCACCAACATGCCCTCCCACAACACCAAAGCCAGCCTGATCGCCGCCATCC
>NC_136522.1:74585584-74593084 GCF_053919585.1 Euprymna scolopes
CTAGTAGTCTCCGCATATTTCCAGTGGAGGTGTGGTTAATGCTTCTCTCCTGGAGCATTGATGATTAGCATGTGTTGTGCCAGTCAAAACTGGTGCTATCACTTGTAGGGGGATGTGTGCGTTGAATAATTTATGCTTATTATTATTATTATTAGTAGTAGTAGTAGTAGTAGTAGTAGTAGTAGTAGTTTTACTACTACTACTACTACTGCTACTACTACTACTACTACTACTACTACTACTACAAAGACGATTATTATAGTTTTACTCTCTAATGAAGATATTTCAGATGGTCGTTATAATAAGTATTGCCTCCTGTCAAATTCCTACTACGAAGAAATTATATTGATACATTTACTTATAGTTGGCTTTTTTTTTCCAACATGAAATCTTTTAAATGGAAAAGCTAGTCGTCTCCCTTTCCACCTTCACGCTCCACTGCTACCTTGAAATAGTTTGTTTAACGCCCACCAGGAGGCGGGAGGCACCTGTTCACCGCCTACGTAAGGAATTTTAATCAATCCGAATTGCAAATGAGTGTTGCAATCAAATGTTGAAATTAAATGATTTTCGAGTTTGATTTTTAAGTTTTTAATATATATATATATATATATATAGATATATATATATATATATATATATATATATATATATATAGATAGATAGATAGATAGATAGATAGATGGATAGTTTTTAATATATATATATATATATATTGAAAATTTGGGATAAAATTATGTAGAATCACAACAAAATGTATTGTTTGACAAGAAGTGCAAATATTTTTTCCTTACCAAATAAATATTTATTTGGACTTTAAGTTTACGGTATTATACTATTTGTAGTACTACGGAATTTCAACATTTCATTTAATATATATATATATATATATATATATATATATATATATATATATATATATATATATATATATATACATATACATATATATATACATATATATGTATATATATATATATACATATATATATATGTATATATATATATATGTATAAGTTATGGAAATATGTATGGCAATTAAATTACACAGAATATTCATCATCGTAAGAATTCACGTGGAATATTCTGTGTAGCTTAATTGCCATATATTTTTTCATAACTTACTACCCAGCTCTACCTATTTATTGAGCACTGCTGAAGTAAATACTGAAAATTTCCGCATAAAATTATATCTTCGTATATTAATTTATGTAATTAAATAAAGTAATCATATTTATATATATGTGTGTGTGTGTGTGTGTGTGTGTGTGTGTGTCTATGTGTGTGTGTGCAAACTAAATTATATATATATATATATATATATACTTCAGTTAAAATTATATATGCATACTTCAATTAAAATTTTAAATTTAAACATTTTACGTCATAATTTTTTAAATTCATTGGATGACTAAAATTATATATATGTATGTATATATATATATATATATATATATAAATATGTATGAATAAAAAATTAATACGAAAAATATATAAATCTTTATCTCTTTTCTGTATTTATTTCCTGTGTGGTGACGTGTAAGAATACAAAAAATCATTCACACCGAGGAAGATCGAAGGATCGGTCGAAAAATATGTGCTTTTGAAGGAAACATTCTTGTTTTTTTCCAAAGACGTTTTGTATTCCTACACGTCAACACACACGAAATAAATACAGAAAAGATATAAACATTCATTGAAAGGACGAAACACTAGTGCCTGTAGGTATTTAAAAATTATTATAGCAAATAATTATGTCAGCTTGTTTAAGAAATTTGCTTCTTATCGTTGAACACTTTTAGTTTACTTAAAGTTGGTCAATTTAGCTAATATGAACAGATCATCATAGAATCTATCGACTGGTGTTAATCGTGACACCCTGCACTGATGATTTCCGAAAGGATGAAACATTATTGTTTGTAGGTATTTAATGATTATGATAGTAAATAATTATATATATATATATATATATATATATATATATATATATAATTATATATTAAATAATTAAGTAAATAATTATATATATATATATATATAATTATTTACTATACCAGAAATAAGTATTAAATGCAAAAAATGAGCACAAATTAAACGATATTACATCATCAATTTGGTAGAACTCACTCATTTGAAGTCAACGAGTTATAACTGTTTCCGTCTTATATATACCTATTTACTATGCCTGCCCACGGGACAGAGTTAGACACCAGGGTCTTATATATAAACGGGAATATATATATATATATATATATATATATATATATGTATATATATATATATATATATATATATATGTAGATATATATATATGTATATATATAATTATTTGTATATATACATACTGTTTTTAAATATAATTATATATATATATATATTTGTTGCTATATATGTACATATATCTCTATTTCTATGCGTATATTTCTATGTCTATATATGTATATATACGCATGTATATATATATATCTATATATGTGCTTATATATATATATGTATATATAATATATTTACATATATATACGAATACATATATATATGCTCATGTGTGTGTGCGTGTATGTGCATATATATACACACACTCATATATATATATATATACATATATATATATATATATATATATATATATATATATATATATACACACTTATATGTGTGTATGCTTGTTTTCTTTAAATCTCTCACATTTGAGATAATAAAGGTTTCATATTTGTTTCCAAGACAATTGCAAAAAATATATTTACACGCGTATCATGTATGTAAGTCGATGTTGTTTTTATAGTTAGCAGAATGGTTTGAGAAAGCCTCGCTAAATTCCCTTGCAATATTCGCTATCCTCCCCGTGGTGGGCGTTGAAAAAACTATTCACGGTAGGAGTGGGGACTGAAATAGCATTAAAGCAATAAAACCACACACACACACACAAAAAAAAATGTATGACTTACTTCATCATAGTTAGCAATCGAGCACTTCGTTATTCTTATCGTATAATTTGATTGAAATTCGCTTAAAAATGAAAACCTTAGACTGAATAATTATAAGCATCATCATCACAAACACAAACTGAATTTTAAATTTAAAATCTTAGGACGATATTTTAAATATTAATACTAATATTTATACGCGAGAGAGAGAAAGCGAAAAGGGTTTTAAAATGTTTGCAAATTATAAAAATGTCGAAAATCACAATTTGCAAACATTTGAAATCCTAACATGATACTTTAATTTGAATATATATATATATATATATATATATATATATATATATATATATATATATATATATATATATATAGTCATCCACGTATAGTACTGTTTTGCAGCTCATCAGAGCGGCTAGACTACCTCAAGCAACTACCTCAACCCAGGATTGAAAACCGACCGTCTGTACGGCTCCTAACAACTACGCTATCGGCGGCTGCCGTAGGAGTCACGAGTTTAACGATGTTTTGACATCGTCCGAACTACCTAAGCCAAACTTTTATTGTCTACCATACACATACATATAGTTAAATACATGTACCCTCATACCAATATAAAAATTCGAATCTGCACACCTGCACGCACGCACGCACGCACGCACGTGCGCGCGCACACACACACATATGCATACATTACCGCATGTATACCTGCTTGTACACATGCCTAGATGCACATATAGATGCATATAAGCACAGGGATGTACATAGATTATTCTAAATATGCACAAATGCCGAAGATATTCTGTCCAACTCCCACGTGTATAAATTATGATTTTTTTTTACTACTACACATAGCAAAGAATTTCAGCTGGTGCTGCGCGACACTAATCACCAACTTTCGGTAATATATATATATATATATATATATATATATATATATATATATATATATATATATATATATATATAGATATATATATAGATATATATATAGTAATTTATAAAATATATATGGCGATTAAGCTACACTGATTATTCTGCGTTTCATCCACTATAGGATTCGTCAGGCTTATGCGCATAAGCCTGACGAATCCTATAGTGGATGAAACGCAGAATATTCAGTGTAGCTTAATCGCCATATATGTTTTATAAATTACTAACTAGCTCTACCTACGTATTGAGCACTTTTGAAGTAAATACTTAAAGTTTACGCATAAATCTATACTTTCGTATATTAAATTTATGTGAGTAAATGAAGTAGTTATATATATATATATATATATATATATATATATATATATATATATATATATATATATATACTAGCAGTTCAGCTCAGCTGTGCTCGGGCACTATGTATTGTTCATAATTTGCCCTTATGTAAGATTTCAAATGTTTAAATCAAATATTGTCTGAGTAATTTCGTAGAAACCGCAAAAGTCAATTTCTTTTTTATTTGACCCCAATTTTTAACCCTTAACATTTATTGTATTGGGGCTCAAATCTAATTAAAAAGTTGGATCCAGGTCCAAGTAATCTACATTTAAAATTTCAAGTGTTTAGACGAAAAATTAGTGGAGGAGTTTGATAGAGTTTTCAAAGGTCAAATCGGTGTATATATATTAACGTGGGGCCGTAAAATACGCTTAAAATATATTTAATTTGTCCAAATTTCGGATATATTATTACAGAGTTAAAAGGAATAAACAATTTGGCTGCCATCAGCTAGAATTGAAACCGAAAGCAAAACTGTAGTATTCAAAGCTGGTGACGTTACCACTGTACTCACGTGACACGTATATGAAGTAATTAAAAATTAAAAATAAAATAAGATGAAAGTACAAAATGTATAAGGATTTATATATATATATATATATATATATATATATATATATATATATATATATATATATATATATATATATATATATATCACGTCAAAGGTATTCAAGAGTGATAATTAGGTAATTTAATGAGGCAACTTAATAAATGGTGTCTTTCGACCGAAGAAAACTGCCCTTGGAACAATTAATCGGAATCGAGAATCGGAAAAATTGGAACTATTTAGGGTACTGGAATCGGTATCAGAATCGCAGAAATGTGTGCCTATTTTCTGGTGCCAAAAAAAAAAACGATTAGGTCAATTGTCGTTTTTATTTGTTTTTTTTCGGAAACAATTTTTTTTATTGCTGGTACAAATGGTACAATAATCAATAATCAATATTTATTGATTTTAAAGTAACAGTAAAATTGAAATCTATACAATATTTTTCTCAAAGTATATTTTTGCGTTGGAAAAAATATCTGCACATTTTACATGCATTGTTACGGTAACCGTGAAAAAAAAAACAACTCTTACGTTAAATATTCAGAATTTAATGAGAATCAGAATCGGAATCGGAATCGGTAATTGTATCGGAATCGAGAAAAATATTGAAATCGTCCCATCACTTACATATGTGTAAAACAATACTCGCATGCGCCTATCTAGGTTTCTTTCCGTTCTGCTTTTTACTTCATTTTTTAAAGGAATTTAACGTTATATTTATCTATTACTGGGAAACGCTGTATACAAATTCTAGCATATATATATACATATACATATATATATATATATATATATATATATATATATATATATATATATATATATATATATATATATATATATATAAATATTTATTTATATATATATATATATGTGTGTGTGTGTGTGTGTGTAAATATATCTACATATATGTAGATATCTACATATATGTATAGATATAGATATATACATGTGTGGGTGGGTGGTTAGAACTGCCGACTATCAACGCGATGGCTGAAGGTTCAATCAACGGCTAGGGAAATATATATATATATATATATATATATATATATATCTATAAAAGTGAACGTGTCTGTCTGTCTGTCTGTGTACATTTCCCTACGCAATAACTCAATTTTTAGTCTATAGACTCGAAATTTGAAATACCGGGTACTGAGATTTGGGAAAATCGATGTGACGGGTGTCAGCCAGAAATTTGGCTGTTAAGGGGTCAAATTTCAACGATTTGACCTTTAAGAACTCTACCAAACTCCTCCGGCAATTTTGGGTCTAGACACTTGAAATTTTAGATATAGGTTCCTTGAACCTGGATCTAACTTAATAAAGTGATTTGAGCCCGAAACAATAAATTTTAAGGGGTCATAATAGGGGTCAAAGTTTTAAAAAATTAACCATTTTGTTTTGTTTTTTTTGCCTTTTTTGCACAGCATACACCTCCAAACACCCGAGCAACGCCGGGCACCCCTGCTAGTATATATATATATATATATATATATATATATATATATGGCAATGTATAAAAAAGAATACGAAAAGTATAAAATCTTTTTTTTCTATTGGTGACGTGCAGAAATACAAAATGCTATTGTGAAAAAAATTTAAAAACTTCTTTTACATATGTATATATATATATATATATATATATATATATATATATATATGTGCGTGTGTGTGTGTGTGTGTGCGTGTGGTTAGAACTGCCGACTATCAACGCGATGAGTTTAAGTTCAATCCACGTCTAGAGAAAAGTGCTAGTCTAACCCCACTGATGAGTTGTGATACAACAAAACAGTGCTTTATGTGGATGACTCTCTCTCTCTCTCTCTCTCTCTCTCTCTCTCTCTATATATATATATATATATATATATATATATATATATATATATATATATATCTCAATTCAGTGAAGCCGAGCAAAGGGCACAGTTGACTTTTCCGTCGTTACTTCCAATATGATATAAACATTCTTTAATATAAGTTAAAAGTCATACGCCCCTCTCGGAGAAATTCTCCTTTTGCTCATGAATGTGGCCTCAGCGCAGGCGAGGGCGTTCACCTGATTTGGTAGTAGCTGAGGTAAATGTCGACGCAGGGTTATTTAATAACGTAAAGTGCTCTTTCTGTGGAAAGTGTACAACTTTTGAGTCGACCTCTCGCATCTGTCACGTGGGCAACGTAATTGCAATTCCTAATTCCGGCATGACAGAAGAAAAGCTGCGGGCACTGATAAATATAAATACCCCCCCCCCCAATTTTTCCTTCCTCGGAAGAGACACTTTTCCCAATGTCTTCATCTATTTTAACTGATCCATCCAGAAGGTGTTCTTCGGCCCTATCCACACCCGTTCCAAGATTCCGCAAAAATCGCATGCATGCATTCACCTTGATGTCTTTGACTTCGTTCCATACCCAACCATCGCTTTTTGTCTATTTATCACTTTCCTTCCACCTTTTCATCCCCTCTATCTCTCTCTCTCTATATCTATCTATATATCTATCTATCTATCTATTTATCTATTTATCTATCTATCTATCTCTGTCTGTCTGTCTATCTATCTATCTATATATCTATCTATATAATATTAAATGAAAATTGAGGAATTAAAAAATTATATATAACTTTATTATATACAGTCCAATAAGGAACAGTTAAGAGGTAAATTCAGAAAAAAAACACTTTAGGCCATAGCATTTCAAAGCTAAATGCTTCTCATTAGAAGCTGGGAAGCGCACAAATTATACAAAATTCTC
>NC_136522.1:74595584-74598084 GCF_053919585.1 Euprymna scolopes
TCCTCGTCAGAAATTATTTTCAAATGTGTTGGAGATGTAAAAATGGCGATTTTCGTAGTTAATTTGAAGTTTTTCCAAGGGGTGGAGGCTTGTAAGTTGTAATAATGTTTAAAAATACATATTGTTGGTGACTACTCCCTTATTTAAATATACATCTTTCTTTCGTTGGAATTTCTTAACCCATTTTATATATATATATATATATATATACTAGCATTTCAGCCCGGCTTGCCCGGGTGTTTGGAGGTGTATGTTGAGCAAAAAAAAAAAAGAGTAAATTTTTTTTAAATTTGACCCCTATTATGACCCCTTAAAATTTATAGTTTCGGGCTCAAATCACTTTATTAAGTTAGATCTAGGTTCAAGGAACCTATATCTAAAATTTCAAGTGTCTAGACCCAAAATTGTCGGAGGAGTTTGGTAGAATTCTTAAAGGTCAAATCGTTGAAATTTGACCCCTTAACAGCCAAATGTCTGGCTGACACCCGTCACGTCGATTTTCCCAAATCTCAGTACCCGGTATTTCAAATTTCGAGTCTATAGACTAAAAATTGACAGAGTTATTGCGTAGGGAAATGTACACAGACAGACAGACAGACAGACACGTTCACTTTTATAGATATATAGATATATTTATATCCCCCTCTCCTTCTTTTTTAAACTCTTTCTCTCTACCTTCTCTCTCATTTTCATATTTCTCTCGATATCTATTTTTATATCTCGTTCTCTTTCCCTCTTTCCTTTTCACTCCCTCACTATCTCTCTCGCCCGTATCTCTCTTTTTCTCCCATTCTCTCCTACAACTCTCTATCTCCTTCTTTTCTTTATCAGTACTTTGTCGAAGAAAACTGTCAGTATTTACCGCGTCAAACTCATAATGTGCTCCTCGCAGTTTTCTCGTGTAGGGAAAAATGCGGACACACGTAGCACGGCACAGGGTGGGAAGGAGAGCAAAGGCGATTTGGAAAACCTTTCATTTCTTGTACGTACATTCTGATGCTGCACTTTAGCTCTACTCTCCTGCATCAGCATACATACATACATACATACATACATACATACATACATACACACACACACATATATATACATATATATATATATATGTATATATACATACAATTATTTTTACTATAATAATCAAATAATTAAATACTTATATATATATATATATACATATGTAATAATTGTTTTTTTACTATAATTACATAATTAAATACCTATACATATGTATGTATATATATATATATATGTATATATATATGTATGTATATATATGTATGTATATATATAATTATTTTTTTACTATAATAATTAAATAATTAAATACCTATATATATATATACACACATATATATATGTAGGTATATATATATATATATATATATATATATATATATATATATATTTATATATAATCAGGTTGACATACCGGTTATCGTCAGATCACTGAAGTTAAGCAATGTTGAGACTAGTTTGTCTCAGATGGGAATTCTAGGTATATATATATATATATATATATATATATACATATATATATATATATATATATATATATATATATATATATATATATATATATACCCTCGTTGATATTCTTGGCCTGATGAGGTTACTGAAACATGTTTGCATATGTGTAGCCATTAGTTATCACATCCAACATATTCATATATATATATATATATGTATATATATATATATATATATATATATATATAAATTTCCTTTACTCTTTATCTGTGCCTAAAACCAAACGTATATTCCATGAGCAGAGTTTCTTTTCCAGAATTCTCCATATGCGGAAGAAGATACCGTGGACTTGCTTATTTACTAACTAAAACTTGGTGATTTTCAAGTCCTATGTAAATAAGTTCTTGTTGACGTGATCGTCTTACAAAACTATAGTCTACCCAAGTTTCACCATCACTGATCATCACTGAGATGTCTCACCAAGCACCTTACAATTATTAACCCTTATCCTTGAATAACCTTCCGACCTTGACCTTGATAAGTGCTAGACTTGGCCGAATTTGAAGTAATATGTATGTATGTATATATATATATATATATATATATATATATATATATATATATATATATATAAATGTGTGTGTGTATGTGTGTGTGTGTGTATGAGAATAATGGAAATATTATTCCGAAGAGATAGATAGATATAAAAAAACAAAACTAATCAAGTTATATGCCAATCGACGTTTCGTCTTTATTGTAAGACTTCTTCCAGAATATATATATATATATATATATATATATGTATATGTGTGTGTGTGTGTGTGTTTAATAATTTTTAACAATCTTTATTACTTGACAATGATCATTGTTATAACGCTTTATATTCAGAATATTCATAATTTTGTGTCTGCAATGTTAGCAGTCTTGATTCGGTTCTCTTCCGATTTTAAGAAATTCATTTTCATATCTTATGATGTGGGTCTGTCGATAAGTGCGTTGTATATAAGTCGGTAGGTGTAGGGGAAGATGA
>NC_136522.1:74603084-74608084 GCF_053919585.1 Euprymna scolopes
GCAAAAATAAAGAAATAAAGTAAATAATGAATAAAAACGAAAGAAAATAAATGAATAGAAATGATTAAAAATCAGAGATAAAAAATGAAGAACAAAAAGAAAATTAGAAATGTAATAATGAAATATTACAATGTATAAGATAATTAAAGAAAGTTTTAATGAAAAAAAGAAAGAACTTTTTTTTTAATAAAAAGAGGATAAATTAACAAAAAATATAAATTAGATCATCTAAATGACAAATAAATTTAAAAAAATCTACAAAAAAGTCATTAAAGAAATTAAAAAATTAAATTAAAAACAAAGTGAAAATAAGTGAAATCAAATTAAAGGATTAAAAAAAAATAACGAAGAAAAAGAAATAAAAATGGGGTAAATAGAAAGAAGAAATAAAACAAGTGAAATAAAAATGAATGAGGAAATAAATTAAATAATGAATGAAAGAGAGGGAAGGAGAATAAGTGAAAGAAAAAAGAAACGAAAAATAAAAATACATAAATAAAATCATAAAATGCAGAAAAAATATTAAATAATAAAAATTAACGAACAAAACAATAGAAATAACTGAGAAACGATTACAAAAATAAAATAAAGTAAATAATAAATAGAAGTAAAAAATATAAATGAATAAAAAAAATGCATAAATAAAGACATAAATGCCAAAAAATTAAATAATTAAACAATAAAAATAATTGCAGATTAAAAATAACTAAGAAATGAAGGACAAAATTAATTAACAAAATAAAGAAATAAAATAAGTATGGAATGCAAGTGAAAGCAAACAACTAAATGAAAAATTAGAAATCCATAAATACATAAAAATGCAAAAATAAATTAAATTAATAAAAATTAAAGAATGTAAAGAACAAAAAATAACACCTAACGAAAAATATAAATAAAATATAAAAAAAAATTAAATAAAAAAAAGAAAAAAGAAATGAAAGAAAAGACGTAGAAGTATAAAAGTAATAAAGAAAATCAAACTTGAAAAGCATGAAAGAAGGAAACAAATAAATAAACGAACAAAAATTAGAAAAGAATAGGGAAAATATTGAATAAATAAGAAAATAATTAATAAAAAATAAAAGCATCGAAATTAAAAGATAAGAAAAAGCAAACACGTTGAAAGAAACCATGAATGAAATTAAAATATATTGGTTGCAAAACTCAATGAATGAAATAAAAATATATTTGTTTCAAGACTCAATGAATGAAATAAAAAGATATTCTTTGAAAGACTCAATGAATGAAATAAAATATATTTGTTGAAAGAATCTATGAATGAAATAAAACTATATTTGTGGAAAGGCTCCATGAATGAAAAAAAATATATTCGTTGAAAGACTCCATGAATGAAATAAAAAGATATTTGTTGAAAGAATCTATGAATGAAATAAAATATATTTGTTGAAAGAATCTATGAATGAAATAAAAATATATTTGTTGAAAGACTCCATGAATGAAAAAAAATATATTCGTTGAAAGAATCTATGAATGAAATAAAATATATTTGTTGAAAGAATCTATGAATGAAATAAAAATATATTTGTTGAAAGAATCTATGAATGAAATAAAAATATATTTGTTGAAAGACTCCATGAATGAAAAAAAATATATTCGTTGAAAGAATCTATGAATGAAATAAAATATATTTGTTGAAAGAATCTATGAATGAAATAAAAATATATTTGTTGAAAGAATCTATGAATGAAATAAAAATATATTTGTTGAAAGACTCCATGAATGAAAAAAAATATATTCGTTGAAAGACTCCATGAATGAAATAAAAAGATATTCGTTGAAAGAATCCATTAATGAAATAAAAGTATATTTATTGAAAGAATCCATGAATGAAATAAAATATATTTGTTGAAAGACTCCATGAATGAAATAAAAACATATTTATTGAAAGACTCCATGAATGAAATAAAAATATATTTGTTGAAGGAATCTATGAATGAAATAAAAAGAATGAAAAAATTACAGAAAAATAAAAGAAAGAATGATACTTACAAGAAAGAAGAATTTAAACCTAGAAAAATAATAAAAAGATAAATGTAAAAAATAATTAATAAAAATAATAAAATACAAAAAAACTAAAACAAATGAATGACAAAAAAGTAAGAAATAATTATAACACACACACACACACACACACACACATATATATATATATATATATATATATATACGTTTTATTTTTTATTACCGTATCTTTCTGTTAAGTTACATTATTGTTTCTGCTACACGGCCGTTTTTTTTTTTTGCCGTCTGTGGCGTCCTCAGACTTTTACAGAAATGTTCGCTATTTTGGGATGAAAGAGTGGAAGAGTGAATGTGGTTAGTGGGGGGGGTTGACCTCATTCACTCTTCCACTCTTTCATCCCCAAATAGCGAACATTTCTGTAAAAGTCTGAGGACGCTACAGACGGCAAAAAAAAAAAAAAACGACCGTGTAGCCAAAACAATAATGTTACTTAACAGAAAGATACGGTAATAAAAAATAAAACGCATATTTGCTCTACAACAGTATTGAGCACTTTCTTCAATTTTTATTAATTACCATCTCCACTATATATATGTATATATATATATATATATATATATATATATATACACATTATATATATACATTATATATATATATACATTATATATATACATTATATATATATATATATATATATATATATATTCATAAATGAGAGACTTTTCAAAATTGTTTTAAGAAAACGTACAATTTATCGAAAGCGAAAAAACGAAAATCATACATCTATATAACTATAAAAGCGAGAATGTGTGTTTGAGGACACTTCTCAACCTATATACTCAACGAATTTTCTATCTTCAGAGTCGGAATTTGTTATACAGAGTATTCTGTCATGGGGAAACTTTTCAATCGGCTTTTTGTCCGGAAAACGGCTGCTAAGGGGTAACAATTGAATAATGGTACTTGGAGGTCATCGGATTTCGGTCTATGTCACGAATGCGCATGCGTGTATAATTCACATGACAAATTACTTAGGTAGAAATAAGTAAGTTTGTAACCACTTTTAAGAGAAACGTGTCAGGTTGGCTTAACTGTTATCGCACTTGACTCCTTGTTTTTAGGTTTGGGTGTCGATCTCAGCTTGAGTATCTTTTTTTACTTACAAGAAGTGAACTTTTTAGAAAAAACATGATAATCACATGTGTTTCTTTCCGTTTCTTTTACTTCATGTTTGACCTTTAAACGTACGGCATTTCTGTTTATAGTAATAACATTAATTAAAATATAATATTTATGCGTGTTTTACGACCGGGCAACGGCCTGCTAGTATATAGTTAAAAAAAAAAAAAAAGCGGATACAAAGAAAGAAAGAACAAACGTAAATTAAAATGTAAGAATATAAATAAAAAGGAATGTGAAAGAAAAAAAGCTTAAAGTTAAAGAAAGATAGGTCGAAGTACAGAAATAAAAAAAATGAAAATACTGAAAAAAAAGATCAACAGAAAGATGGAGAAAAGAATGACTTAAAGAAGAAAATTAATAATAAAATGAACGAAACAAAACAACGATGAAAAACAATGAAATCAACTAAGAACAAATAAAAACAGTTAAGCCAACTTGACACGTTTCTCTTAAAAGTGGTTACAAACTTACTTATTTCTACCTAAGTAATTTGTCATGTGAACTATACACGCATGCGCATTCATGAAACAGACCGAAATCCGATGACCTCCAAGTACCATTATTCAATTGAGACCCCTTAGCAGCCGTTTTCCGGACAAAAAGCCGATTGAAAAGTTTCCCCATGATAGAATACTCTGTACAACAAATTTCAAATCTGTAGACAGAAAATTCGTTGCGTATATAGGTTGAGAAGTGTCCTCAAACACACATTTTCACTTTTTATAGATATATAGATGTATGATGTTCGTTTTTTTCGCTTTCGATAAATTGTACGTTTTCTTAAAACAATTTTGAAAAATCTCTCATTTATGAATATATATATATATATATATATATATATATATATATATATATATATATTTAAAGGAGATTAGAATAATAGTCTAAAGAGCTAAGTGTATTTTAAAAGAAAGAAAAGAATAAAAATGAAAGAAAACAGATAAAAGAATAAAAGAAAAAGAAAAAAGATAAAACAAAACAACGATGAAAAACAATAAAATCAACTAAGAACAAATAAAAAGATGCTTTCGTTATCAATACATATCTAATTTAAGATAATAGAAAAAGAGTGGCACAAAATAAAAAAAAACGAAACAATAAAAAATGAATGAGAAAAATGAATGAAAAATATGAAAAAAATAAATAAAAATAAAAATGATTGAAAAAATGAATGAAAAATTTTTTTAAAAATCAAATGAAAAGACAAATGAATGAAAATTAAAAATGAATGAAAAGAAATGGCTGAAAAGAAAAATGAACGAAAATAAACATGAATGAAAAAATAAATGAAAAAAATGAATGAAAATAAAAACGAATGAAAAACATTAATGAAAAAAATGAAAAAGGAATAAATAAATAAATAACGAATAAAATAAAGGAATTGAAATAATAATGAATAAAAAAATAAATAAAAATTAATAAAAAGAAAAATGAACGAAAAGAAAAAATGAAAATAAAAATAAATGAAAAAATGATAAAAAAAATACTTGGAAATAAAAAATGAATGAAAATATAGAAAAATAAACGAAAAAGGACAAATGTATTAAAAGAAAAAAATGAATGAAAAAAAATGAGAGAAAAGAAATTAATGAAAATAAATTATGAATACGAATAAAAAGTGAATGAAAATAAAAATGAACAAAAATAAAAATGAAAGGAAAAATAAGAATGAAAGGAAAAATGAATTAACATGAACAAAAAAATGGAAAAAATAAAAAATGAATGAAAATAAAAAAATGAACGAAAGTATAAAAATGAAAAATAAAAATGAATGAAAATAAAATATAAATGAAGATAAGAGGAAAAAAATTAAAATAAAGAAAAGCGGAAA